>NC_089503.1:389737281-390069853 GCF_036850995.1 Saccopteryx leptura
GGGAATTTATCACCAGAAAACCCCTACTTTAGGAAATACTAAAGGGGTTTTTCCAACCAGATACAAAGAACAAAACAAAACAAAACCACAAGTAAAAGCTCTATCAAGATCTCAATAAAAACAAGATTAATCTGTGATAAAGAAACAAAAAAGGGGAGAGAACAAAAATTAACAGTAGCAAAGGAGAATGGAGTGCAGAAGCACTCATGAGATAGTGTACTACAATGAACATGATAGGTACCCTTTCCATTACTTAATGGTAACCAACCCTGAAAAAACCAACACAGAAGCACATAGCTTGAAAAAAGAAGGAACAGAAGAAAGAAGTATGGATTACAACCAAACAAAAATATATGATAGCAAAACAAAAGAATCAAACAAGACACAACACTATCAGAAATCAATATATAAAATGGCAATAGGAAACCCTCAAATGTCAATAATTGCACTATATGTAAATGGATTGAACTTACCAAGGAAAAGACACAGAGTAGCAGAATGGATAAAAAGAGAAAATCCAACTGCATGCTGCCTTTGAGAAACACATCTAAGCAACAAGGATAAAAACAAATTCAAAGTGAAAGGCTAGAAAACAATACCCCAAGCAAATAGCATCCAAAATAAAGCAGGCGTAGCAATACTCATATATAATAATGCTGACTAGAAGACAGAAAAAGTACTCAGAGACAAAAATGGTCATTTCATAATGATTAAGGGGACATTGAATCAAGAAGACATAACACTTCTTAGTATATATGCATCAAACCAAGGAGCACCAAAATATATAAGACAGCTACTGACTGACCTAAAAAAAAAAACTGACAAAAATATAATCATACTTGGAGACCTCAATACACCTCTGAAGACTCTAGATCATTCATCAAAACAGAAAATCAATAAAGAAACATTAGCCTTAAGTGAAACACTAGAACAATTGGGTATGATAGACATCTACAAGACATTTCATCCCAAAGTGCCAGAATATACATTTTTCTCTAGTGTACATGGAACATTCTCAAGAATTGACCATATGTTGGGCCACAAAAATAACATCAACAAATTCAGAATGATTTATGTCATACCAAGCATATTCTCCAATCATAAAGCCTTGTAACTAGAATTTAACTGTGAAAAAGAGGTAAACAAACCCACAAAAATGTGGAAACTAAACAACATACTTTTAATAAATGAGTGGGTCAAAAGAAATAAAAGCAGAGATCAAAAGTTACATACAGACAAACGAAAATAAAAATACAACATATCAGAATCTCTGCAATGCAGCAAAAGCAGTAATAAGAGGGAAGTTCATATCACTATAGGCCTACATGAGCAAACAAGAGAGAGCCCAGGTAAACAACTTAACTTCACATCTTAAGGAATTAGAAAAAGAAGAACAAAGGCAGCCCAAAACCAGCAGAAGAACAGAAATAATAAAAATCGAGCAGACATAAATAAAACAGAGAACAGAAAAACTATAGAAAAAATTAATAAAACAAAGAGCTGGTTCTTTGAAAAAGTCAATAAAATTGACAAATCCTTGGCAAGACTCACTAAGGAAAAAAGAGAAAGGACTCAAATAAACAAAATCCAAAATAAAAGAGGAGAAATCACCACAGATAACATAGATATACAAAGAATTATTGGAAAATACTATGAAACTCTATATGCCACCAAATTCAACAATCTAGAAGAAATGGATAAATTCCTAGAACTATACAATCTTCCTAGACTGAATCATGATGAAGTAGAAAGCCTAAACAAACCCATTAGCAGGGAGGAAATAAAAACAACTATCAAAATCCTCCCCCAAAATAAAAGTCCATGGCCAGATGGCTATACTAGTAAATTCTATCAAACATTCAAAGAAGACTTGGTTCCTATTCTACTCAAAGTCTTCCAAAAAATTGAAGAAGAAGCAATACTTACACATTTTATCAGGCCAACATAACCCTCATACCAAGACCTGGCAAGGACAACACACACACACAAAAATACAGACCAATATCTCTAATGAATACAGATGCTAAAATACTAAACAAAATACTAACAAATCGACTACAACAATACATTAAAAAAATACATCATGATCAAGTGGGATTCATCCCAGGATGGTTCAACATACATAAAACGGTTAACATAATAAACCATATCAACAAAAGAAAGAACAAAAACCACATGACCCTATCAATAGATACAGAAAAGGCATTTGATAAAATACACAATTTTATGTTTAAAACACTCAACCAAATGGGTATAGAAGGAGAATATCTCAACATAATAAAGGCCATTTATGATAAACCATCAGCTAACATCATATTAAATGGCATAAAACTGAGGACTTTTCCCCTTAAATCAGGAACAAGACAAAGTTGTTCACTTTCTCCACTCTTATTTAACATAATGCTAGAAGTTCTAGCCAGAGCAATCAGACAAGAAAAAGAAATAAAAGGCATTCATATTGGAAAAGAAATAAAGGTTTCACTTTTTGCAGATAATATGATCCTATACATTGAAAACACCAAAAACTACACAAAAAGACTACTAGAAACAGTAAACCAATACAGTAAGGTCACAGGGTACAAAATTAATATAAAAAAGTCCATTGTCTTCCTATATGCCAACAATAAAACATCAGAAAACAAAATAAAAAAATAATCCCCTTCATGGGTGCAATAAAAAGTAAAATACCTAGGAATAAACATAACAAAGAATGTAAAGGACCAATATAATGAAAACTACAATGCATTAAGGGAAATTGAGAAATATACAGTGAAATGGAAAAATATTCTTTATTCTTGGATAGGAAGAATAAATATAGTCAAAATGACTATATTACTCAAAGCAATATACAAATTTAATGCAATTCCCTTCAAAATTCCAATGACATTTTTTAAAGAAATAGTACAAAAAAGAATCCAATTTATATGGAACTATAAAAAACCCTGAATAGCCAATGCAACCTAAGGAAAAAGAACAAAGCTGGGGGCATTACAATACCTAAATTCAAATTATATTCTAGAGCCATGACAATCAAAACAGCTTGGTATTGGCAGAAAAATAGACACTCAGACCAATGGAACAGAATAGAAAGCCCAGAAATAAAACCACATATATATGGTCAAATAATTTTTGATAAAGTGGCCAAAAACACACAATGAAGAAAAGAAAACCTCTTCAACAAATGGTGCTGGGAAAACTGGAAAGCCACATGCAAAAGAATAAAACTCGACTACAGTTTGTCCCCTTGTACTAAAATTATTTCAAAATGGATCAAAGACCTAAATATAAATCCTGAAACAATAAATTACATAGAAGAAAACATAGGTACTAAACTCATGGGTATAAAGAGCACTTTATGAATTTGACTCCAAAGGCAAGGGAAGTGAAGGCAAAGATAAATGAATTGGACTACATGAGACTAAGAAGTTTTTGCTCAGCAAGAGAAACTGACAACAAAACCGACAGCCAACTAAATGGGAGATGATATTTTCAAACAACAGCACATATAAGGGCCTAATATCCAAAGTATACAAAAAACTCATAAAACTAAACAACAAATAAACAAACAATCCAATAAAAAAATTGGGAAGAGGACATGAACAGAACTTTTCCCAGGAAAAAATACAAATGGCCAACAGATATATGAAAAGATGCTCATCTTCATTAGCTATTAGGGAAATGCAAATCAAAACTACAATGAGATATCACCTCACACCTGTTAAATTCGCTATTATCAACAAGACAGGTAATAAATGTTGGAGAGGCTGTGGAGAAAAAGGAACACTCATCCACTGATGGTGGGAATGTAAAGTAGTACAACCATTATGGAAGAAAGTATGCTGATACCTCAAAAAATTAAAAATAGAACTACCATATGACCCAGCAATCCCTCTACTGGGTATATACCCCCAAAACTCAAAAACATTGGTATGTAAAGACACATGCAGTCCCATGTTCACTGTAGCATTGTTAACAGTGGCCAAGACATGGAAACAACAAAAAGCCCTTCAATAAATGACTGGATAAAGAAGATGTGGTGCATATATACTATAGAATACTACTCAGCCATAAGAAATGATGACATCGGACCATTTACAACATGGATGGACTTTGATAACATTATATTGACTGAAATAAGTAAATCAGAAAAAAAACTCTGAATTATATGATTCCATACATAGGTGGGACATAAGAATGAGACTAAGAGACATGGACAAGAGTGTGGTGGTTAGAGGGTGGGGAGGAGAGGGAGGGGGTAGAGTGATGGGAGGGGCACATAGAAAACCAGATAGAAGGTGATGGAAGACAATTTGACTTTTGATGATGGGTATGCAACATAATTAAATGTCAAAATAACCTGGAGATGTTTTCTCTGAACATATGTACCCTGACTTATTAACATCACCCCATTAAAGTTAATAAAAAATATTTAGTGAGATGTGGGGAATCAGATACAGACTCCCACATGCGCCCGACTAAGATCCACTGGGCATGTCCACTAGGGGGCAATGCTCTGCCCATCAGGGGCCATTGCTCTGTTGCAACGGGAGCCATTCTAGCACCTGAGGTGGAGGCCATGGAGCCATCCTCAGTGCCCAGGCCAAATTTGCTCCAGTGGAGACTTGGCTGACTGGGAATTGAACCCAGGACTTCCACACACCCCACCGACACTCTACCCCTGAGCCAGCAAGCTAGGAAGGAAAATTGAAGATTAATGGAAAAACACTAATAGAAAGGCCAATGGACTGTAGAACTGGGGAGGACAGAACAGCACAGCCATACTAAGAAAAGGGGAAAGCAGGGTTGGCAGTGGAAAGACAGTGACATTGTTAATAGATGTGACAGCCAAGGTAAGGATGTGCGCATGGCTGGAGAGGACGGGATGAGGACAGAGGGCAGTGTCCACTCCATGACAGGGACTGAGCATGTGCAGAGAGCGTGTCTTCTCACAGGAGAGACCGTAGAGCACAGTGAGCTCCAATGGCCAGAGAAAAAGGCCATTAGATTGATCTGTGGTTGGATCTGTTGGAGTTTTGTCAAGCGGATGTGACAGAAGGACAATGACTCAGGGGTTTCATTTATGAGTCATGGGACATTAGACAGTGTTCACCACGGCTCTAAGCAGGAAAGGGCAGGAGTGACGTCAGGAGGCACTGGTAGGTCAGGAGTAACAAGGGGCCCCAGTGGGAAGGACACACTGGGGGAGCAGGAGGAGCTGAGAGACCAGGGGTCACACCTGGGGTTCCCCTGGACATTCCACCTGGACGTCCTCCTTTGCCTTCCTTAAAGGTAGAGTGCACCACGTGGTTAGAGTCAATTAGGAGGACAATTATTCACCATGTAAATGTCTTATAGGTACAAAAGTTTATTTCTCACAGAAAACAGTTCTGGAATAGGCAATAAAATAGTTTCATGATCTTGTTAAAACCCAAGCAAATTCTAAATTCTCAGCCATCCATATCAGTTTGCATGGTCACAGATGTTATTTCAGTTATATCCATCACGATATACCATAGCCAGCAGAAAAAGTAACAGAGAAAAAAAGCGACACATTCTCCCTCTAAGGACACACTTCAGGGGTCATACCAGAATAATTCATCTTATAACACAGGTCATCATTTAGTCACAGGCAGCAGGGGAGGTCGGGAAATCTACCATTTGCATGAGGGTCTCTAGGTGTGTAATTAGAGGACTCTATAACTAAGGAAGAGGGGACGTTGACATGAGAGACAATCATCAGTCTGTGTGTCAGAACTTCATCCTGAACCTGAACCAGTAAGGAGAAGGAAACAGTCTATTTGTATCTCACCCGGGAAATGTGATCAACATTGGGACCCAAAGGAAGTATTTTTTATGGGAGTTAATGTAGCATAGGAATTGCAACATCAGTCACTTCTTTTCCTTCACCTGGGCAGATGGATAGGAAGCCTGAGTCTGAGGACCAGAGCCTGAAAAGAGGTCTCAGGACACCGTGGAAAGTGTTCTTGGAAAACCTGAATATGTGGGACCCATCTGTCATGTTAAAGAAAGATACATCTCCATCCTCATAATCCAGAAATATCCCCACTTTGAGGGGACTTTCTCTTACACTAAGAAGAGTTTCTGGGGAAGTGAGGGCCCAGTATTCTCCACTGTAGAGCCTGATGGCCCAGAAGCCATTCTGTGGGGACATGGTGACCCTCCCTTTTCTTGTTACATTATCTCCACAAACTCCTAGGTCCCAGGAATGCGAGTTTTCAACCTCCACCTCCCAGTAGCATCTTCCAGAAGTGATGTGCAGCTGACCCAGCACACAGGGAAGGGATTTGAATCTTTGGGTGCACCTGGGCAGATCTTGTCCCCTTTCTTGCCAGGTCACTTGTCTCCCATTTTCAGACAGGTGGAGGGCAGGATGAGCAGTGGCTGCGTCCAGGGTCACAGTTACTACAGGACAAGTAGAGCGTCATGATTTTGAGAAAGGTCTCAGTATATCTGGGCTGGAGGGTTCCCATTCTATGAGATCTCCTCTGGTTCCTGGGTAGATCCAGCTCCTCTCCACCCATCTTTCCCCAAGGCCACCCTGCAACGACCAGGGTCCCTCCTGGACTATCATAGACTCACCAGCTCTGAACTCTTCTTTTCTCCAATCTGCATGGAAAAAATGGATATAAGAACTCACCATTTGCAAGATCAGCTGCCTCTCTGCCCAGAATACTATGAGTATACATTCCTTAGGATCAATTCTAGCAAATGCCAACACATGATAATACTCTTTCATGTACTGAAGCCTCTTTTACAGGCTGCTAGATGATGTGTGACTTGACATCTGACCCATTCTATGCTCTCTTCACCCCACATTCCTACAAGATAAATATCTATAATCTATATAGGATGATTGAGAATAAATAAGGTATAAGGTGAGTCTGACCAAATAATTTATATTTTGCTTTAATGTTTTTAAATTATAACAGTTGTTAACACACTACCTATGCTCTAATCACAATGTCAAGTGCAATTTACAAAAATTTAAAAACTGCTAAAATGTAATGTTTTAAAAACATGTTAAAATATTGAGTTCATAGAAGGTATACTTCGGTGTTTCTTTGATTTTCAGCACAGGGTGTGTTCATCTAATAAAATATTTGACAACAAGACTTTTGTCCTCACGTCCCATGTCACTCACCAGGGTATAATGGTGCTTTCCTCCAAACTGCAAAGGAACAAAACAGGAAGACTTTTACTTTTGTTTCTTCCCTGTTTTTTACTGTCTTTTTCATTTCTCCCTGTTTTTGTCCCATTTCTTCTACGTCCCTTTAACTTTCTCTTCTTATCCTGTATTATCTTCATATTCCATTTTTCAAGCATGATAATGACCGTGGTCAGATGTGGGACAGGTGGAAATATAGAACTGACAAGATGTACGAGGGACAGAGAAGGAGTGGAAGAAAGGAAATTAAATGAAGACAGGAAGGAAGAGAGAGGAGAGAGAAAGGACGTGCTGGATCACGTGTGGTTTGCAGTTCAGAGAGAATTTATTGAAGTTCAGAAAGATGATGGTCAGATGCTGCTCTGCCGATTACAGACTTTTGTGTATCTCCGCATCCTCACAGACTGCTACATGAGATGACCCAGAGTGACAAATGAATGGAGCTTTCTGAGAGCAAAGCACTACTCACCTGACTTGAACTGAGACTTCCTCCTGTCTGAGAGAAAACACACAGACACACGTATGAGACAGGTGTTCTCAGCCTCATCAGGAAGATGCAGGTAGAGCTGCACATCTGACAACGTTTCTGTCTGCATATTGACCAAGTAACACCCATTTCAAAAGTAATGAAAGAAATCTCTAAAGTTTGTTCCATCTGAAAACTTTACTACAGATTAAGAATTCATAAGAATTTAAATCATTCTTGTAAAAGGGTACTAATTAAATAATGTAGGCATATCTCAATAAGTAGCCTTAGACCAGGGGTCTCAAACTCGCGGCCCACGGGCCGCATGCGGCCCGCCGAACAATTTTGTGTGGCCCGCAGACTAATCCACGAAGTTCAAAAATATTTTGGATAAAATTAAGTAAGCCTAGGGGCCTACTTGTATTTTTCATTTCTCTAGCATCCTAGCTAGATATTAGCTTAGTTAACAGCAGTTGTGATGCGAACTACAGTTTCTGGTCGTTTTGTGACACTGAGTAAACTGCATGTACGATTGTGCTTGTACTGATTTTTTTTTTTGTTCTCAACTGCAGTGAGAAAAGTGTTGCGTAACAGTTGCCTTTTGTAGACCTAGTGCAGCCCGCCGAACGGCTGTGATCTTGCTCTGCGGTCCACATGCTTAGTTGAGTTTGAGACCCCTGCCTTAGACTTTAAGATATATATTGAGTTCACTGCAGTGGAAAATGCATGTGTGAAAGACCTTTATGGAAAAGCAGTTAGTTTAATAATTAAGTTAATTAAAATAAAAATGAAAGGTGAATAATAACTATGGTCGGAAAGAGAACATAGCCAGGAAAATCATGGACAGTATTTACGTACTTAGGAAACTTGAGAACATGGTTAGGAGAAGTGGACTCATGAGTCTCAATTTACACCTGACATCAGCTTATACAAAGTGTGAGGAGGACCAGCAAAGGAGGAGCTCATCCCACTCAGCAGCTGTGGAGGGTGGACCCTGGCGTTAGGAACTGGGACAACGTCATGTAGACACAATGGGCTCCATCTCAGAGCAGATGTGAGGGGCCCACGTTACAGGAAGCTTTCTATGTAATGGAAACAACCACATCATTCTCTCTAATCCCCTTCACATCACCAAGCTCATGAGGACACTGTGGTGTCTACCTGGAAGGTAAAAGGCTAAGGATATAGCAAAGGACAGAAAAAGGATAAAAGACAAAACATTTATAAATAGTACACCAGTAACAAAGAATGTCAGAAAAAAGTTACCAATTTCACCCTGAAGACTTCCCCGAAAGTAAAATGCAAAAAATATCCTTCATGTAAATGTCAAGGGAAATTGACACAGAAAATATCAATGTTAACAATTTTTATTGTAAAGAAAATTAGCATGATGAATGAATGTAATCAGTAAAAAAATTAAACAAAAATCAGGAAATAAAAAAAATTGCATGGAGCACAATTTTATCTTAGAAAAGTGAGAAAGGAGAAGGAATTTTTACAATTGATTGAATAATAGAAAAATGGTGAAGATGTGGACAGAGAGATAAAAAGCGTTTTATTCTACTCTTATTGCCTTTATGGAAAGTTTTAAGGCTGTAAGTAAATCAAGATGTAAATTTTATCTTGATGAAAGTGTACTGAAATTGAGTTTTAGTTTTGCAAATCTTTCTGACTATGTCTGATTAAACAGGATGTCTTTAAGAGAAAACATAATTTGTATAATTAGTGGTAAACATATGCAGAATTCCTGAATAAGTCTGTTTAGAAGATGTCGCAACCATTGAGAAAATGAATGACTTTTAGTCTGGGTAACAGTCTTTATACAAGTATGATGATTTCTTCTTCTTTACATGTCACACAATTACAATAAATTTTATCTGGATTTCAGTTGGTAAGGTATCAAATTAGCTTTAAAAACCTATACACTCTGAGTTTATCATTATCTCAGAAGTTCAAAGAATTTGACCCTTTAACATACATATAAGTAGCGAATTTCTAAACACATAATTTTTAAATAAGGAAATGTAAAATAAATGGAATAAAATTGATGTGAATTACTGGCTCACATTTTTGGAGGAAATATAATTTAAAAAGTGTTAGTGGACTTAATTAAGCTCATGCTAAATTATCTGAGCAAAATGTTAGAATGTGCTTTAAACACTAATGGTGTTTCTTTTCTATAAAACTGTGGGCTTTGTTGATGTCCCTTTCAAAACTTCCATGCAAATTTCAGGAGATTATCTCATTTATAGAACTGATATTTTGTGAAATGACAGCATTTGTAAATAGTTACAGTTTATTAAATTCTACATTTATATAGTAGGCATGCATTTGTTCTACATTTTTGGAGAGAGCTTTCTCATTTCTTACCAGGGACTACAGCTGAGCCAATGACCCCTTGCTCAAGCCAATGACCTTGGGATCAAGCCAGCGACCATGGGGTCATGTCTATGATCTCACACTCAAGCCAGTAACCCCGTGCTCAAGCTGGTGAGCCTGCGCTAAGCCGTTGACCTCAGAGTGTTGAACTTGGGTCCTCTGTGTCCCAGGCCAATGCTTTATCCACTGTGCCACCACCTGTCAGACTTAACCCTGTTTCTGTTGCATCAGTCACATAAAAACCTGCTCTGTACATTAAAGAGATATCTTCCTAAAATGCATGTCGAAAACTAAAATTGAATACAACTAAATGAAGTTGAATATATTAGTTTTAAGAATATAATTAAAATTTTTATTAGAAAGTGAAGATATTTAACTGAATGTCCATATTAGTTTTTCTTTGGAAACAGAGCAAGACAATAGTACTTGTGTTCTTCATTTAAAATCTTCAACATTGAGAGATATGTTTGCACTCTCTTTACAATTTAAAATCCATCTAAAAATATTTGAGAGGAACTGAAATCTGCCAAATAGATAATAAGCGTGTCATTACAAATATAAAAGGGAAGAATTAATAGGACAGGAATTTATTTATTTATTTATTTATTTATTTATTTATTTATTTGGTATTTTTCCGAAGTTAGAGGTGGAGAGGCAGTCTGAAAGACTCCTGTACACACCCTACTGGGATCCACCCTGCATACCCACCAGGGGGCGATGCTCTGCCCTCCTGGGCCCTTGCTTCATTGCAACTGGAGCCATCCTCAGTGCCTGGGCCAATTTTGCTCCTGTGGAGCCTTGGCTGTGGGAGGGAAAGAGAGAGAGACAGAGAGGAAGGAGAGGGGGAAGAGTGGAGAAGCAGATGGGCACTTTTCCTGTGAATCCTGGTCAGGAATCAAACATGGGACTTCCACACATCAGACCAACACTCTACTGCTGAGCCAACCACCAAGGGCCTGGAATTTATATTTAAAGCCAGAAAAATTTACAAAATATATTTGGATAAGTGGGGAAAGTTGGGCTATATGTTCAAAGCAGGTGAAAATGTGACCATCAAGTTCATACTCGACCAAATGAATGGTGTCAGTTTTTACACAGACTTGGAAAGAACAATAGCTGCAGAAATTAAACTCGACAACTTTGGAATCTACTCTTATCTCATAATGTTTTGGGGAAGTATCGATTGCATAATAACCAAAACTCAATCTTCAAAATTCCTAACATAGGTTCTAAGTTTGCATGGTTTCTCAGCACTGTTTATAAATTAGTAACATCAACATCTTAATTAATATGCAGCAATTCTCTCTAGACAGGGGATGCCCATGTTCATAGGGTATGGTGGCATGAAGTGGAAAAGGAAGGAATGGGAAAGGGTGGAGGTGAGGGAGACAGCAGTGAACATCACTCAACAGCAGAGAATCCAAACATCGAAAACATGGGGTCAGACGACTAGACAGCCAGGAAACATGAGCAGACAGAGGACAGAGAGATAAAGAGGCAGGAATACTAAAGACACCCAGTACCAGTCATTTGAGAGAGATTGGGAATAAAAGCTTATCAGCTACATTCTTAAATTCTCAATTATATTAAACTGAGACTTATGGACATAGATGAAGTGCAGTGGTTACTAGGGGAGGGGGATGAGAGAGAGCGGATGGGAGGAAGGGTGTAAGGAGGGACAAATATATGGTGAGGAAAAAATGAATTGAATTCAGTGATGGGTACACATGAGCAAGAGTTCAAATGCTACAGAAATGTTCACCTGAAACCTATGTACTCTTGCTGATCAATGTCATCCTGTTAAAGTTAATTTTCTAAATAAAATTAAAAAAAAAAAACAATCACCCTGAAAAACCAAAAGAAGAAAAAGATATTTTTCATTAAACAATGAAAAAATAAACATAAATTTTATGTGAAAAAACCAGAGAGAAAATTGAAATTATTGAGAAAATTTCATTTAACATATATTTTATCAAGAAGAGGATGAAAATACACACGCACCCTAAGTAGCTCAGAGCTCACTATGGGGCAGACATGCTCTAACACAAATGACAGAGGATCTGTGACTGGGGTGGGGACACACTGCCACACACAGAGGAGGTGTGAGAGAATTGTGCACCTGAGACCTGCATACTTTTATTAACCAAGGTCTCCCCAATACACTGAATAAAAACTTAAAAACCCTTTAAAATTGGAAAAATAAAGTATATTTAATGAATTGTGTAAAATTCTTAAAAAATTTTATTAATTTTTAATTTATAGTGTTTACCTGAGTTCAGGGGTCTCACTGAATATAACTCCCCTCACCCCCACCCCTGTGTCCCCCATTGTCCCCGCTTTGACCCCCTCCCCTAACTCCCTCCGCCCTTTCCTCCTAGATCTCCTGTTATCTATACCTCTGTGTTATGTACATATATTTTCACTAATCCCTTCACCTTCTCTGATCCCGTCCCCTCATCCCCCTTCCCTCTGACAGCTGTCCCTCTGCTCCCTGTGACCCCACCTCTGCCTCTATTCTGTTCCTCAGTTCACTTTGTTCCTTAGATTCCACATAAATGTGAGATTGTATGATATTTTTTTTTCTCTGCTTGGCTCATTTCACTTAGCATAATAATCTCCAGGTTTATCCATGCTGTCACAAAAGGTAAGATTTCCTTCTTTTCCACAGCCATGTAGTATTCCATTGTGTATATGAACCACTGTTTTTTAATCCACTCGTCCACAGATGGACACTTGGGCTGTTTCCAGACCTTGGCTATTGTAAACAATGCTGCAATAAACATGGGGGTGCATATCTTCTTTTGGATCAGTGATTTTGTATTCTTAGGATATATTCCTAAAAGTGGGATAGCTGGGTCAAAAAGTAGTTCCATTTTTAATTTTTGGAGGAATCTCCATACTGTTTTCCACAGAGGCTGCACCAGTCTGCATTCCCACCAGCAGTGCAGGAGGGTTCCCCTTTCTCCACATCCTTGCCAGCACCTATCATGTGTTGTTTTGTTGATGAGCTCCATTCTGACTGGTGTGAGGTGATATCTCATTGTGGTTTTAATGTGCACTTCTCTAATAATTAGTGATGTTGAGCATTTTTTTTATGTGTCTATTGGCCATCTGTATGTTCTCTTTGGAGAAGTTTCTATTCATTTTTTGTGCCTATTTTTTGATTGGATTGATAGTCTTCCTGGTGTTGAGTTTTAGAATTTCTTTATAAATTTTGATTATTAACCCCTTATCAGACGTATTGGTAAATATGTTTTCTCACACTGTGGGTTGTCTTTTATTTTGTTTATGGCAGGTTTTTGTTGTGCAAAAGCCTTTTAGTTTGATACAGTCCCATTTGTTCATTCTGTCCTTTATTTCATTTGCCCATGGAGATAATCAGCAAAAACATTGCTATGAGAGATATCAGAGAGTTGACTGCCTATGTTTTCTTCCAAGGTGTTTATGGTTTCACAGCTTACATTTAAGTCTTTTATCCATTTTGAGTTTATTTTTGTAAATGGTGTAAGTTGGTGGTCTAGTTTCATTTTTTGCATGTACCTGTCCAATTGTACCAACACCATTTATTAAAGAGACTGTCTTTACTCCGTTGTATGCTCTTACTTTGTTTTTCAAATATCAATTGACCATATAGATGTGGGTTTATTTCTGGGTTCTCTGTTCTGTTCCATTGATCTGTATGCCTGTTCTTATGCCAGTACCGAGCTGTTTTGAGTACAATGGCCTTGTAGTATAACTTGGTATCAGGAAATGTGATACCTCCCACTTTATTTCTCCTTTTCAAGATTGCTGAGGCTATTCGTGTTCTTTTTTGGTTCCATATAAATTTTTGGGATATTTGTTCTATATCTTTGAAGTATATCATTGGTATTTTAATTGGTATTGCATTGAATTTATAGATTGCTTTGCATAATATAGACATTTTAATGATGTTTATTCTTCCTAACCATGAGCACGGTAAATGCTTCCACTTGTTTGTATTTTCCTTGATTTCTTTTATCAATGTTTTATAATTTTCCGAGTACAAGTACTTTACCTCCTTGGTTAAATTTACTCTTTGGTACTTTATTTTTTTGTTGTTGTTGCAATATTGAAGAGAGTTGTTTTCTTAATTTCTCTTTCAGACAGTTTATTTTTGGTGTATAAAAATGCCACTGATTTCTGAATATTAATTTTATATCCTTCCATCTTGCCGAATTCATTTATCAGGTCTAGTAGTTTTTTGACTGAGATTTTAGGGTTTTCTTTGTACAGTATCATGTCATCAGTAAATAATGACAGTTTTATTTCTTCTTTTATTATTTGGATGCCTTTTATTTCTTTTTCTTGTCTGATTGCTGTGGCTAGGACTTCCAGAACTATGTTAAATAAAAGTGGTGAAATGGAACACCACTTGTCCTGATCTTAAGGAGGTTGCTTTTAATTTTGCTCATTGACTATGATGTTGGCTGTGGGTTTATTGTAGATGGCCTTTATCATGTTGAGGTATGTTCCCTGTATTCCCACTTTGCTGAGAGTTTTGATTATGAATGGGTGCTGGATTTATCAAATGCTTTTTCTGCATCTATTGATATTATCATGTGATTTTTCTCCTTCCTTTTGTTTATATAATAAATCATATTGATTGATTTTCAAATATTGTACCAGCCTTGTCTTCCCACTTGATCATGGTGTATGAGTTTTTTCATGTATTGCTGGATCTGGCTTGCTTATATTTTGTTCAGAATTTTAGCATCTAAGTTCATCAGGGATATTGGCCTATAGTTTTCTTCCTTTGTAGTGTCTTTACCTGGTTTTGGATTGAGGATTATGCTCGCCTCATAACAGGAGGTTGAAAGTCTTCCCTCCTCTTGAATTTTTTGAAATGGCTTGAGAAGGATAGGAATTAGTTCTTCTGTGAATATTTGGTAAAATTTACCTGTGAAGCCATTGTTGCAGAACTTTTGTTTGCTGAGAGTTTTTTTATAACTGTTTCAATTTCATTTGTTGTAATTTGTCTGTTTAGGTTTTCTGATTCTTTCAGACTGAGTTTTGGAAGATTATATGTTTGTAGGAATTTATCCATTTCACCTAGGATGTCCAATTTTTTTGGCACACAGATTCTTCATTGTATTTTCATACAGTATTTTGTATTTCTGTGGTGTCAGTTGTTACTTCTCCACTTTCATTTCTAATTTTATTTATTTGAGCCCTCTCTCTTTTTTTCTTGATGCATCTGGCTAAAGATTCATCAATCTTGTTTCCTTTTCAAGAAACCAACTCTTGGTTTTGTTGATCTTCTGTAGTTTTTTTTAGCCTCTGTGTCATTTATTTCCTCTCTGATCTTTATTATTTCCTTTTTTCTACTTCCTCTGTGATTTATTTGTTGTTCTTTTTCTACTTTTTTACATGCAGAATTAAGTTGTTTACCTGAGCTTTTTTTCTTCTTCTTCTTAAATTATGCTTGTAAAGCTATAAACTTCCCTCTCAGGACTGCTTTTGCTGTGTTCCATAAATTTTGAGTTGTTGTATGTTCATTTTCATTTGTTTCAAGGAATTTTTTTATTTCTTCCTTGATCTCATTGTTAACCCATTCATTATTTAATAACATGCTATTTAGCCTCCAAGTGATTGAATGTTTTTCAGTTTTTCTATTGCAGTTGATTTTGAGTTTCATGCCATTGTGATCAGAGAAGATGCTTGGTATGATTTCAATCTTCTTAAATTTATTGAGACTCATTTTGTGTCCTAACATGTGGTGTATTCTAGAGAATGTACCATGAGCACTTGAAAAGAATGTATATTCTACTGCTTTGGTGTGAAAGGTTCTGAAGATATCTATTCAATCCAGTTGGTTTAGTATGTCTTTTAAGGATGCTGTTTCTTTGTTAATTTTCTGTCTGGAGGATCTATCTAGACAGAAAATTAGCAAAAATGTTAGTGTGGTATTAAAATCCCCTACTATTATAGTATTGCTGTTGATCTTGCCCTTTATGTGCATTAAAGTCTGCTTTACATATTTAGGTGCTCCAATATAGGGCTCATAGATATTTACAATGGTTATATCTTCTTGTAAGATTGCTCCCTTTATCATTATGTAGTGACCTTCTTTATCTCTTACTATAACCTTTGTTTTAAAGTTTATTTTGTCAGATGCAAGTATTGTTACCCCAGCTTTGTTTTAGTTTCCATTTCTTCACCTTTAGTCTATGTGTTTCTTTTATTCTGAGGTGTGTCTCTTGTAGACACCATATATTTGGGTCCTGTTTTTTTTTTTTAATCCATGCAGCTACCCTAAATTTTTTGATTGAAGCATTTAATCTATTTACATTTAAGATTATTATTGATATGTTTGTTTACTGCCACTTTATTCTTTAACTCTATAATTCTCTTTTTCTCATTTTTTTTCCTTTGCTTATTTTACAGCAGGCCCCTTAATATTTCTTTAGTACTGGTTTGATTGTAATGAATTACTTGAGATTTTTTTTTCTGGTCTGGGAAGCTTTTTATTTCTCCTTCCATTTTAAACAGTAGCCTTGCTGGATAAGGAAGTCTTGGTTGTAGGCTCTTGATTTGCATTACTTTGAATATTTCTTGCCGTTCCCTTCAGGCCTCAAATGTTTCTGTTGAGAAGTCAGATATCATCTTTATAGGGGCTCCTCTGTAGGTAATAACTTCTTTTCTCTTGCAGCTTTTAGTATTCTTTCTTTTTCTCTTAACTTTGATACTTTATTTTTGATGTGTCTTGCTGTAGGCCTCCTTGGGCTCCTCTTTAATGGAACTGTCTGTGCTTCTTGAACTTGTGTGACTTTTTCTTTATCAATTTAGGGCAATTTTTAGCTATGATTTCTTCAAACAGGTTCTCTATGCCTTGTTCCTTCTCTTCACCCTCAGGAACCCCTACGATGTGATGTTTCTCTTCATTTTGTCACAGAGCTCTCTTAGTGTTTACTCAGACTTTTTGATCCTCTTTTCTTTTTGTTGCTCTGCATTTGTGTTTTTATCTTGTCCTCTAAATCCCTGATTTGATCCTCTGCTTCATCCAGCCTGCTGTAAATTCATTATAGTGCAGTCTTCATTTCTGATATTGTATTTGTCATTTCTGACTGCTTCTTTTTATGATTTCAATGTCCTTTCTGATGCTTGCTATCTCTTTATTTAGGTGCTCATTATGTCCATCCAAAATTGCTCTAGGATCCTTGAGTATCCTAACAATCATTGTTCTAAACTCTGCTTCCGGTAGTTTGGTTACTTCCATATTATTCACTTCTTTTTCTGGGGATTTCTCTTGTTGATTCATTTGGGTCTCATTTCTCTGCCTGCCCATTTTGTCTTTGTATTAGGTACTACTGTCTGATTTTGAAATATTTGTGTGGTCTTTATGAAAAACATGTGCTCAGTGGTACTGTCCTCCAGGCCACTTCTTTTCCTTGTTCTAGGAATGCTTCTGGAGGGTAGTATTTTCCCTCTTGTTGTATGTGAATATTAGATGCAGTTTGTCTTTTTGTGGGTATGGTTATCCCTTCAGGCTGGCTGGCTGTAAGGGTCAACCTTGATCGTCTGTATTACACACTGTGCAATGTCTGTCCTGTTGTGCTGATTTATTCTCCACAGTGTCTGGTGCCTGCTAGACTCCTCCTTTGGTTGTACTGTTTATGTAGGTAGTTGAGTCTAGGGTTGGTGCTGTCTTCCACCCACTACCAGTGGTGTTGGCTCTAGTTCTTCTTGGGTTGTTGTCAGCTCTTGTTTGTAACTTGCTATGGGTTACAAGTCTGCAGCTACTGCACATTTTGCTGTTTATGACTGCATTTTCTGTGTCTGGGTAGTGTGAGAGGAGTCAACTTTTGTATAAGGATCATTTTCCTCCTGCTTAAAGATGACAGCAGCTCTGTAAAAGCCTCGAGCTCTGTGAGATTTGTCTTCACTTTTCAGCTGCTCCAGCTCCTCTTGCAGCTTCCTGGTCTTCCCTACAGAGTATTGTGTAGAAAGACTGTAGTGTGGGCTCATACTGGCTTCACCCAACTAACCCTTTTACAAGTTGCATGCTTGGTGGGTTAGGGCAGCTGAGGTTGGGAATACAATGTTAGTGGGACCCTATACTTCAGGAATCTCTTGCTCAGGAGCTCAGTACAGTGAATGTGGCCCCTACTCCTGAACCTAATCCCTCAGCCACTGCTGGATACTCAAATTTTATTTCTTCCCAACAAGATGAGCAGCAGGTACAGACTGAGTGTGGCTGACAGTCCCCTCTGCAGAAGTTCTTTCAGCTATTGGGACCCCAGTCTCAGGGAAGAAGACTGAGAGAGTCCTCTTCTGGGGCTGACTGTGCTCCTCCTGAAGGTCACTAAGCCCCTTGACCAGATCCAACAATAGACTCACAGAGACTCACTCTTTAAATGTCCACTCTGCAAGCCCCTCTCTGTTCCTCCTGTGGAATCTAGCCCAGCAAAGGACAGAATATCCAGTTCCCAGGCCAGCTGACTGTGAAGCTCCTCCCTAGCCAATGCACATGAGCTGCTGTCCTGGTGCTGATCACAGAGAGTGGCACTCACCTCAGCTGTGCCTGGTGTGATGAATTTTCCTTACGGTACCATTCTAACAAGGGTTGTTAGGCCCTGAACTGATGCTTTCTGAAGCTGGCTCCTGGATGTGCCAGCCCTAGGCCTCCTAAGAAGGAGCCCAGCACAGACCAGTGGGAAACATTGCCCGTGACTGGCCCTCAGCAACCTTCTTGGAGCTACAAGCAATTCAGAGTTTGTGGCTGCCTCTGCTGGGCCCAGGTGTACATGGAAAAACCAAGCTGCATTATCTAGGCTGGCTTTTACCCACTCAGCACCTGAGTAAAAGTCCGCTTAAATGGCTATGTTTCCCTGAGTCTCACCTCCTGCAGCCTGTCTTCTGTCTGCTTGTTGGGCTCAGCCACTGAAAAAACTCTCTGCTGGAGTCTAGAGCCTGAGCAATTCAGTGATTAGGAAGGGTGGTGGGTGTGGTTTTGCCCTTTGGGCTCCATGTGTCAATCTATCCAGAGCTTTTTAACAGACCTCAGTAAGGTGAAGCCCCAGGAGTCTGGTGGGTGTGGCCTCTGAGACCCAGCAGTGTGGTCTGCCTGCTCACAGTTTCAAATGAGTCTCCTGTGAGGTGGAGGCACCAGTCATAGACTCGGGAGAGTGTAGGGGGGGGAGCTGCAGTCTTAACACCAGAAAACTGAGTCACTGATGAGCCTCCTGCTTCCTGGCCTCTCAGAACGACGTGTCGCCCTGACTTTAGCAGGAGAGACTCCTAAGGATGCAGCAGCTGCTTTTCCTCAGGCTGATGCCACTCAGAGGGGATTGCTCCACCTAAGAATGATGGCGACTGCAGTACTAGAGAGTGACTCAGCACAGGGGTTCCAGTGGCTGTCCCCCACAGTGTCTCTCCCTGGGCCTCCAACTTTACACTCTCCTCCCACAACTCCAGTCCTCTCAGCTCTCCCCCGCCAGAGCCCCTGGTAAGTGGCTGTGAATGAGGTTTTCTGCACAAGCCCTTTAAGACGGAGTCTGAGTCCAAGAGCTGTGTCTCTTTCTCGTGGACAGAAACCCAGCTCTTTTCACAGCTAAATGCTGTCTAGGCGCCTCCTCTAGCTTCTGGGGCTCTAGGTTGGGGCTGAGGACACTGTCCTCTCAGGACAACCCACCCCTCCGTGAGAGTCCCTCCAGACCCTCAGCTGCCACTCGCTTCTGGGAGCAGGGCAGCCCTTTCCGGCATCTCTGCCCTTCCTACCAGTCTCGGCGTGGCTTCCTCTGTGATCCTAGATTATAGACTCCTCTTCATTTAGTCCAATGTTGGTTTTTCAAGATGACTGTTCTTAAATTAAGTTGTAATCCAACTTGGTCCTGGGAGGTGGCAGTTGGAACATCCGCCTACTTTGTCACCATCTTTCTTCTCTGAATTGTATAAAATTTTTAAAATATTTTTTTCTGGAGGATTTTTAAAAAAATATTCTTGATCCCTTTTCACTCTCCATGGGTCTCTACGAAACATTTGTCATATTTTAAATGGTTTTCAGATGTATACATATATATGTATTCAATTCTAATTGCAGTACCTATATTGTACAAAGTTCCTACAACTACTACACAAGAATTACTGAAAAACTACTCGTATACATAAATATGGGGTTAGGTTCTCATGTGCGCCTACTCATAATGTTTTTGTCCACCTATTAATTACCAACCTTATTGTATTTCAGTTTTGTTTTAAGCCATGCCTGAAAGAAGCTGAGTCAATCAGATGAAGGGAAAGAAATGACAGTGAGGGAGGTTCTGAATCATATGACCTGAGCTGTCCTTGGAGAAAACTTACACTCAGAAACTTTAATGTACCTAACCATCCAGATATCTTAGTGATAAAATTCACTTGAGAGACAAGCCCTGTCTTCTAGATTGCAACAAGACAGAGAGGGTTAATAATGAGAGAAACTGAACAGTAGATAAAGATGGTGAATCAGAGTTGGAAGGCCAAGCTTGTGAGACAAAGGTAGATGGTCACTGAGAGAGAAGACAAGGGAATAAGGAACAGGTGAGGGAAGGACACGGGAAGCATCTTCTCGATGCTTCCTTTTCTCCTGTTCACTCTTGTCTGAAAATAAAAGGAAGAAATACACAACTCACTCCCTATGAAAACACAATGTCAGGTAGGACAGAGAACAGAAATGAGCCCCTTTCCTAGTCCACTCTGAAGCACACATGGACCCATGTCTGTGAAAGCAGGAACCCTGAGGATCCAAAGGACACCTCACCCATCAGAGTCAATGCTGTTCTCCCTCCCCTGTCCCCTGTGCACAGGAAACTAAGTCAGGAAATAAAACGATGAGGGTGTTAGGTCAGAAATGCTGGTATGTGCAATACTAAGTGTTTCCTGTCACTGAGCTATCACCTTTTTCAGATAAAAAATGCATTCACACATGACACAGGGACTTAACAAGTGATGAGAAGCTTACAGTAGAGGCACCCATCTCGAAAAAATTGTTTTTGTTGCACTCGTCATATGACACCTGCTCTGTATATTCAAGAGATATATTCCTAAATACCAATACCAAGAAAACAACAATATAATTGCAATTGTCATTAGGAAAAGAAAATGTTATGCTTTGAATGACTAAATGTTTTTTGAAACATCCAAGGTCAAGAATTTTTTTGTATCCTTCACATAAATAGTATAGGTTAGAGATGTATTACTTCTCCACTTGCCTTAAGATACTTCATCTTTCTGCAAATTGTTGTTTTAAGTGCAGTACATCATTTAATAACTGTCAACAATAATGCCAAAGAATAAATACTTATATAGGTGGATATTTTTATAGGCCATAAAAATTATGTAAGATACTTAGAGACCTTGGAACACCTGGGTCACATGATCAAGGGCAGTGGAGGAAGGACGCCCCACTCTCTCACATCTGACCAGTGAATGATGTCAGGTATTTATCATGACACAGGTTTGTGACAATGGAAGACAATGGACAGAGACACTTAACACTGAGGTTTGGAGTCTTTTCTCAAAATGGTTTGGAGAAGTATTAATTACATAGTTTTGGGTCCTCAAACTTGGAATACTTGACAGAAGTCTTGCTTGAATGATTTCCAGAAATAATACATATAGTATATATATTTATAAATGCAGACACTTATAGATACATAGAATATATGCATATATGAAAAATCATGTGTCTGTTGGAAAAATACCCTTCATCTCACCAATGTTTTAATGAAACTGAGCCAATTCTCTGCAAGACAGAAGCAGCCAATGTTTACTGGGAAATAGTTGTGAAAAATGACAGAAGAAGAAATGAGAAAGGAGGGAAGGTGGGAAACAGAAAGGGACAGAGCCCCACATGGGAGAAAGGCTGTCCCAGAATCAGGTGGGGACAGCAGACATCTAGGAGGAGGACAGGGCCATGGAGACTCATGGTTAAAAGGCAGGACGTGTCCAGAAGAGAAATGAGCCACGGGTTTACAGTGGATCAAGAGTAAAGGATATCAGTAATTTTATCTAACTTTTTCTTTAATTTCTCTAGATAAAAAAAAGAAAAGATGAAAATCAATTTCATGGGCAACAAAGCACAAAAAAATTCAATTCACTCATAAATTTTCATTTATAACGAACCCTAACATATTTCAGATGAACACACATACACATCTCCCATGCATCCCCCCTTCCACATACACAAAGGCTCAGAGCTAACTATTGTCCAGAGTTATTCTGCAGTAAATATGAACAAGTTAAATGTAGTCAATTTAGTAAAATAATATCCAATTTTTATATAATTTTTGGTGGTTATTTACAAAAATGTTTTTTAAAAATATTGATTTTACAGTTAGAGGAGGGGGGTGGAGTGAGGTAATTTGACTAATAGTTGCTTCACTTTAGCTGTACACTGTTTGCTGTATGTGCCTTGACCGGGCAAGACCAAGGCTTCAAACCAGTGACCTCAGCATTTCAGGTCACACCTTAATTCACAGTGCCACAGACTAAAACTATTCTTTTTGTATTTGAGATATTTATGTTCCTATTATTCTGTTTGTTAGCTTTGTATAGTCATTGGATGCTTTAAACACATCAGTGAGTCTCACTGCTGCGGCAGCGACATCGTGCAGAGTGGCCACCACACTGTGGAAGGAGCACTGACACACAGCTCCTCCCAGTGACACAGGGTCAGGGGTCTGGGGGCTGCATTCTCCATGTTTTTGTCCACAGACTGATTTTTTAACTGTCCTATATTTGAGTGCCTATTTTAACTCAGTCCTGAATGAAGCTTATTTAATTCTCATGAGTGCTGAATTCTGGAGAGAGACAGGACTAGGATTCTATGACTGATAGTCTGTTTCTCACTGGTCCTTATTATTCCTTTCTCTTAAGCAGGAAACAAATATGCAGGCACACATGTCAGAGAGGTTTTCTAAACACTGTAAAGAAGAGCCAGCAAAAGCGTTATATCTGCTAATGTTGTTTCTGCAATGCAGACAAGTCTCATTCATTCCATAAATAAAGAATATACCTTGAAAATCCATTCCACTGAAATTATCAGTATAATTTAAAACATACCGTGTGACATGTGGGGACACAAAGATTTAAATTAATTTTGTTGATTTTGTTGTGGGATAGTAAATAGTGGTGTGGAAATATCTTAGAATAGTCCTTACCACTTAGAGATACAAGACTGACTTGAATGAAGACCGTATGTAGAAAGATCACAAAGGGAGAACAATTTGGTGAATTAATCATTAAAGTAATACAAATGAAAGAGGAGAATTTACTATGGTTGGAAAGAGAAAATAACCAGCTACAATCATATAAAAATATTTATATACTTTAGTTCACTTGAGAAAATGGTTCCGAGAAGTAGAATAGCACATTTCAAAATTAAACTTGAATAAAGAACACTCCATATGTTTAAAGGTTCAATAAAAGAAATCTTAAATCAGAAACTTTGAGATCTGATCTCTTCCCTTAAGAATTAGAATGTTATCATGAGTACAGCAATGGGCACTTCAAATAGGAGAAAATGCTGGAGAACCCAAGTGAAAAGGATTTTTCTAGAAGATCTCTTGCACAAAACAAGCACATTCTTCTTAATCTAATCCCATTTATCTCACCAACATATAAGTGAAATTATAGTATTCATCTCGAACAGGGGTCAGGAAACTTTTTGGCTGAGAGAGCCATGAACGCCACATATTTTAAAATGTAGTTACGTGAAAGCCATACAACGACCCGTGTATGTTAGGCATTATCCAATAAAAATTTGGTGTTGTCCCGGAGGACAGCTGTGATTGGCTCAAGCCACCCGTAACCATGAACATGAGCGGTAGGAAATGAATGGATTGTAATACATGAGGATGTTTTATATTTTTAACGTTATTATTTTTTTTAATTAAAGATTTGTCTGCGAGCCAGATGCAGCCATCAAAAGAGCTACATCTGGCTCGCGAGCCAGCGGTTCCCGACCCCTGATCTGGAAGATAGAAGAAACTTAAGAAAATATATCAAATAAAGGAAAGGGCATGAAATGGGTGGGGGTGGGGGATGAGAGGGGAGGTGAACAGGGGAGATTTCAAGAGGCAGGAATAAAAAGATGTAAAAGATAGAGAAATTAAAAATTCATAAACAAAGAGCAAAGATAGGGGATGGTAATGATTTAGAGAACTAAGAAAGGTCAGGAGAAAAATCTTTTCTATGAAATTCACCAGTAAAAAAGTGTCAGTCTGAGAAAAGTTACCCATTATTTGCTGAAGTTCATCTGAAAAAGAAAATAGAAAACCTTTTTAAATATTGAATATAAGAAAAACAAAGAACATAAGATCAGTTGAAAATGGCCAATTCTAAGTTATTTGGTACAACAAATATAATAGAAAATATGTAAGCAGAAAACAAACCAAAACATAATATTTGGCAGAAGATTACTTTCTTTCTAGAAAACTCATAAAAATAAATGACATTTCTCAAATGAGTGAATAAAAAGGAAATGTTGAAGAAGTGTCAGAGACCGCCTAGAACATTATCTCATACATATTTATTTATGAAAGGTAAGGTACATCCCATTGACAAGGATGTCACAGTAAATGCAGCCATCAGTTCAAAACTGGTTTTTTTTCTTTTTGGTTTTTTTAGAGAGAGAGGAAGACAGGGACAGACAGACAGGGAGGGGTAGAGAGGAGAAGCATCAATTCTTTGTTGCAGCACCTTAGTTGTTTATTAATTGCTCCTCATATGTGCCTTGACTGGGGGGTTACAGTGGAGCCCATGACCCCTTGCTCAAACCAGTGACCTTGGGCTTCAAGCCAGTGACCTTTCGTCTCAAGCCAGAGACCACGGGATTTTGAACCTGGGTCCTCTGCATTGCAGGCCGACTCTTTATCCACCTTGCCACTGCCTGGTCAGGTTCAAAATGTCTTTGTTGCATCAGTTACATAAAACCTGCTCTGTACATTAAAGAGATATTGTATCCTCCTAAAATACTGTTGGTCAAATAAGTTTGCAAATATGATGTATGTTTGCTTGCTTATAGTTTGTATTGGGTGTGGGGAACAGGCTGTAAGCAGGCAGAGTCGTTATAGCCTAAGACTTAGTTTTAAGACTAAGCCTTTCCTGCCCTTTTAATACTAAGATCTTCTCAACACTAAGCTTTTCCCACACCGTTGACTGTTGCATGATGTGGGGTGGTGCACTCTCATGAGGAATCCCATTTATGCCTCAGATAAGTGACTTTGTATCAGAGACTTCTTTGTTTGTATATTGGATTAAAGGTTTTGATTTCTACACTATAAAATGGGGCAGTGGAGCCCATGTTGGAGGAGAGCAGAGAAATGCCACGTGGAGGAGAGGAGAAGCAGCTAGGATGGCAGAGTGCTGAAGTAGAAGCTAGTTTGTGCAGAGAGAAGGAGATGGGGAACAGAGGTGATTAAGGCTGGTGAGGTAGAAGCCTTTGATTCTAGGAAACTTGGGTGAGTCAGGGGCTGTGGGAGCCCTGAATGCAAGAAAGGGAAGTGTTTTCCCACTGTGTGTATTCCTTGCCTGTCGGGTGCAAGCTAGAATTAAAGCTAATGGCCCACCAGTTCTTGGCTCCGTTCTTTTATTACCATCAGTCTGAATCAAATGCTAACCTGCATGGGCCAGGCGGCTGTGATGGTGGCCACAGCTACAGGCTTTACAAATACATATCTAAAAATAAAATTGAATGCAACTAAGTAAAGTTGAAAATATTACTCTTAATAAAATAATTGAAATTATCATTAGAAAGTAAGGATATTTAACTGAACGTCTACATTAGGTTTTGTTTGGAAACATTGCAAGACAATAGTACTTGTGATCTTCATTTAAAATCTTCAACATTGAGAGATACGTTTGAACTCTTTTTACAATATAAAATCCATCCAAAAATATTTGACAGGAACCAAAATCTGCCAATTTATTGAGCACATTACAAATATAAAAGGGAACAATAAATAGGGTTAGAATTAATTTTTAAAGCCAGGAAAAAATTACCAAATAACATTGGATAGGTGGGACTCTCTGATTATATGTTAAAGGCAGTGCAAGTGTGACCATCAGTTCACACTTGACCAAATGAATGCTATCAGTTTTTATACAGCTTTGAAAGACAGTAGCTAGAGAAACTAAACTCAGCAACTTTGGAATCTTCTCTTATCTAAAAATGTTTGGGGGAAGTATCAATTCCATAATAATGAACCTTCAAACTTTGAAATTCCTGACATACCTTCTAAGTTTGCATGGTTTCCCAGCACTGTTTATAAATTAGTTACACCAACCTCTTAATGAATCTGCAGCAACTCTCTCCAGACAGGGGGTGCCTATGTTTATAGGAATGGTGATATGAAGTGGAGAAGGAAGAATGGGAAAGGGTGGAGGTGAGGAAGACAGCAGTGAACATCACTCAACAGCGGAGAATCCAAAGACCAAAAACATGGGGTCAGATGACTAGACAGCCAGGAAATATGAGCAGAAGATGACAGAGAGATTAAAAGGCAGAGAATACTAAAGACACCCAGTACCAGTCGTTTGAGAGAGATCGGGAGTCAAAACGTATCAGATATATTCTGAAATTCTCAATTATGTAAAACTGAGACTTATGGACATAAATGAAGTGCAGTGGTTACCAGGGGAGGGGGATGAAGGAGAGAGGGTGGAGGGAGGGTGTAAGGAGGGACAAATATAAGGTGAGGGAAAATGAATTGAATTGAGTGATGGGTACACCTGATCAAGAATTCAAATGTCATAGAAATGTTCACCTGAAACCTATGTACTCTTAGTAATCAATGTCACCCTGTTAAAGTTAATATTCTAAATAAAATTTAAACATTAGAAAGAAGAATAATCACCTTGATTAACCAAAAAAAATGTATCCTTTGTTAAACAATGAAAAGATTAATTTTATGTGAAAAATCCAAAGAGAAAATTGAAATTATTGAAAAATGTACATTTAAAATACATTTCATCAGGAAGAGGATGAGCACACACACACACACACACACACACACACACACACACACACCCTGAGTAGAGCTCACTATGGGGCAGACATGCTCTAACACAAATGGAAAGGGTGACAGAGGATCTGTGACTGGGGTGGGGACACACAGCCACACACAGATGAGGTGTGATAGAATCGTGCACCTGAGACCTGCATACTTTTATTAACCAAGGTCAACCCAATAAACTCAATAAAAACTTTAAAAACCTTCAAAATAAGAGAATGAAGTATATTTAATGAATTGTGTAAAATTTTAAAAATATTTACTCTGGATATTTTTTAATAAAAATATTCTTGATCTCTTTTCACTCTCCATGGACCACTATGAAATATTTGTCATATTTAAAATGGTGTTTGGATGCTTCTACACATATAGAGTACATATATAGGTGTGTATTCAATTCTAATTGCAGTTTCTACTTGTACAAAGTTTTACAAACACTGTAGAAAGTTTACTGAGAGACTGCTCATATGGGTTATTACAGGATTAGGTACTTCTATTCACAACGTCTTTGTCCTCCAATTAATTCACAACCTTATTGTACCTGAGTGTCTGTTTAACTCAGGCCTGAATGAAGCTGAGTGAATCAGATGAAGGGAAAGAAAGGACAGTGAGGGAATTTCTGAGTCACATGACCTGGGCTGTCCTTGGAGATAGTTTACACGTCAGAAGGTTTAAATGTATCCAAACTTTCAGATAGCCTAGTGATAGAATTCATTAGACAGAAAGGCTCTGACTTCTTCATTGCAACAACAAGACAAATGGTGGGATAGAAATGGGAGAAATTAAACAGCAAATGAAGATGGGGGAATCAGAGTCAGAAGGCCAATTCACTGGGACGAAAGGTAGATGGACACTGAGAGAGAAGACAAGGGAATAAGGAACAGATGAGGGAAGGACAAGAGGAGTAGGTTATCAGTACTTACCGTTCTTGCATTCACTCTTGGCTGAAAATAAAAGAAAGAAATAAAAAACTCATTCCAAGTGAAAACACAATGTCAGCTAGGACGGAGAACAGAAATGGGTCCCTTTTCCTGTGGAGCACACGGGGACCCATGTCTGTGAAAGCAGGAACCCTGAGGATCCAAAGGACACCTCACCCATCAGAGTCAGTGCTGTTCTCCCTCCTCTGTCCCTTGTGCACAGGAAACTAAGTCAGGAAAGAAAGTGAGGAGGGTGTTAGGTGAGAAATGCTGGGATGTGCAATAATAAGCGTTCCCCTGTTACTGGACTATCACCATTTTCAGATAAAGAACAAAGGAATTCACAAACGAGACAGGGATCCAGCAGTGATGGGAATTGTACAGGAGAGGCCCCATCCAACAAAGCTGTTCTTGTTGTACTTGTCATAGGAAGTCGGCTCTGTATATTCAAGAGATATATTCCTAAACACCATTACCAAGGAAATAAAATATATAATTGAAATTGAAATTAGAAAAAGAGAACATGAAGCTTTGAATAACTTTTCTTTGGAGACATTGTGGTCAATATTTTACTGTGTCCTTCATGTAAGAAATACAGAAAAGAGATATATTACTTTTGAACTTTCCTGAAGATATGAAATCCTTCTGCAAATTGTTTTTTATGCAGTTTATCATTTGATAACTGTGTCAACAATAATGGAAAAGAAACTGGTATGGTTGGATATTTTTAAAGGCTAAAAATATATAAAATATATTTTTTTCTTTTTTTTTATAAAATATTAAGGTACCTTGGAACACCTGGGTCCTATGATCAAGGACAGTGGAAGAGGGACGCCCCACTCTGTCACATCTGATCAGTGAATGATACAAGGTATTTATCATGACACAGGCTTTGAAAGATAATGGACAGAGAAAAATGTGAAAAATTTTAGAGTCCTTCCTCTTAAAGATTTGGAGAAGTATCAATTGCATAGTAATGGGCCCTCAAACATGGAATACTTGACAGAGGACCCAAGTTTAGATATTTTCAAGAAAAACATCTCTCTCTCTCTCTCATATATATATATATATTTCTATAATATATGTATATATTAGAAATCATGTATCTGTCAGACCAACACCCTTCATTTCACTAATGTCTTAATGAAACTGAAAATTTTCTGCAAGACGGAAGGAGTCAGTGTTTTCAGGGAAATAATTGTGTCGAATGTAAAAGGAAGGAATGGGAAAGGAGGGAAGGGAGGAAACAGAAATGAACAGAGTCCCAAATGTGAGAAGTGCTGTCTCAGCATCAGGGTGGGTGTGGACAGTAGACATCTAGGAGGAGGACAGGTCAATGGACGGCACTTGGATTAAAAGGCTGAAAATATCAAAGAGAGAAAGAAACCAGATGTTTTAAAACATATCAAGAGTAAAAGAATATAAAAAATTTTACCTAATATTTTCTTTAATTCCTCTGTAAAAAAAAAAACAAAAAAAAGAGAAAGAATCAATGTCAATTTTATGGGCAAAAAACAAAAAGAATTCAAAGTTATTGATAAATTCATATTTAAAGTGAACCCTACCACATTTCAGAACACACACACATGCACACACATCTCACATACAACCCCCCACACCCCACACACAATGGCTCAGAGCTCCCTTTTGTCCAGAGGTATTTATTCTACAGTAATAAAAAGAAAGAAAATTGAATTAATTTAGAAAAAAAAAATGTAAATTTAAAAAAATATTTTTTTTGGTGGTTAATTAAAAAATATTTTTTAAAAGGATTTTATTAACCCTGGCCAATGGCTCAGTGGAGTGTTGGGCCAGCCTGTGAATGTCCTCCTGGGTGGACCCCCTGTCAGGGCACAAAGAGCAGTGAAGGTCGGCTTCTCTTCAGACCCCTGTCCGTCTCTCCCTCTTCCTCGTGCTCAGCCAGTGGCTGGACTGGATCCCGTATCCCCCGGGCTCTGAGGACGGCTCAGTTGGTCTGAGCACATCAGCTTCAGGGGCTAAAAATAGCTCGGTGGATTCAAGCATCAGCCACAGACACAGGGTGCTTGGTGGGATCCTGGTTGGGGCGCATGCGGGAGTCTGTCTCACTGTCTCCCATCCTCACATAAACATAAAAAAGAAAGATTTTTTTAACTGATTTTACACACAGAGGAGCTGGGGTGGGGCAGGTAGAAACGAGGCATTTCTTCTTTTTCTGTGTGTGTGTGTGTGTGTGTGTGTGTGTGTGTATTTTTTCTGAAGTTGGAAACAGGGAGGCAGCCAGACAGACCCCCACATGCGCCCAACCGGAATACACCCAGCATGCCCAACAGGGGGCGATGCTCTGCCCATCTGGGCGCCGCTCTGTTGCAACCAGAGCTATTCCAGTACCGGAGGCAGAGGCCATAGAGCTGTCCTCAGCGCCCAGGCCAACTTTGCTCCAATGGAGTATTGGCTGCGGGAGGGGAAGAGAGAGACAGAGAGGAAGGAGAGGGGGAGGGGCGGAGAAACAGACGGGTGCTTCTCCTGTGTGCCCAGGCCGGGAATCGAACCCAGGACTCCTGCATGCCAGGCCGACGCTCTACCAGTAAGCCAACCGGCCAGGGCCAAAACAAGGCATTATAACTCAAACTACTTCACTGTAGTTGTTCCCTTCCTGTCATATGTGCCTTGACCGGGTTAGTCCTGGATTTCAAACACGTGACCTCAGATTCCAGGTCGAGCTCCATCCACTGCACCACCACAGGCCAGGATAACAATATTCTTGATTTTTTAAAAATATATTTGTTCCAGTTACTCAGTTTCTTAGCTTTAGTATGGTTATCGGATGCTTTTAAATATATCAGTCTCAAAATCAGGGTGGGCAGTGGATTCTATGAGGACAGGCCAGTGGAAGGCACTTGGATATAAAAGGCAGGAAATGTCAGAGAGAAATAACCCAGATGTTTTCAGGTGGATCAAGAGTAAAGGGATATCAGATATTCTGCCTAAACTTTCATGAACTACATATGAAAAAAAAAAAAAAGAAAGAGAACAGTGTGGATTTCATGGGAAAGACTCACAAAGACAAATGAAATTTACTAATAATTTCATATTTAATACTTTACCAGGTTTCACATAAACACACACACACACACACACACACACACACACACACACATTATTCTCCAGACATATGCTACAATTAATAAAATGGGGAACATAGAGATGAAATGTCATAAAATTTTAGGAATTTGAGTTTTGTGGTTACTTTGTAAACTATTGTAGTCCTTTTTAACAGTATTTAGGCTCCTATTACTCAGTTGGTTGGCTTTAGTATGGTCATCAGCTGCATTTATTTATTAAATTAAAAATTTTCACATACAGTTGACACACAATATTCTACTAATTTCGGTCTCCAGCACAGTGACTAGTCACCTAATTCACTTATGATTAGTAGGACTCCCTGATCAGTAGGACCCATCTGACACCACACAGTCATCACAGTGTCACTGCCTCTACGCCCCGTGCTGTGCTACACGAGCCGTGACTATTTTGTGTCTCCCACTTCATACTTCATAATTCCTTCATTTTTACACTCAGCCACCCAACCCTCTGCCCACCTGGCCATCATGAACCTGATCTTTGTGTGGGTTTGGTTCTGTTTTGGTTCTTTGGTTATTTTGTTTTTAGATTCCACATAGAACTGAAACCATATGGTATTTGTCTTTCTCTGCCTGACTCTAGCTCCATCCATGCTGTTGCAAGTAATAAGATTTTATTTTCTTTTATGGCTGATATCATTCCCTTGTATATACATCTTCTTTATCCAAATATCTATTGCGGGACACTTAGGTTGCATTCTTGTATTGGCTATTTTTATAAATAATGCTGAAATAATTATATTTTTTTTGGATAACTATCTGTATATGGGATTGTTAAGCCATGTGATAAGTCTATTTAAAATTTGTTTGAGAATCTTCTACACTGCATTCCAGAGTGTTTGCACCAATGTGCAATCCTGGTGACAGTACATAAGGGTTCTGTTTTCTTCACATCTTTGCCAACACTTTTTGTTGATTCTCATTGTGGTATTAATTTGTATTTCTGTGATGACTGATGACACTGAACATGTTTCCATATTTCTATTAGCCTTTTGTGTGTTCTCTTCAAAGAAATATCTATCAAGGTCATCAGCCCATTTTTAATTGTATTGTGTTTTGTGTGTGTTAAGTTGTGTGTGTTCTTTATACTTTTTGGATATTAACTCCTTACTGGATGTATGATTGGAGAATATCTTCTCCCATTCAATACACCATGTTTTGTTTTGTTAATGGTTTCTTTTGCTAAGCAAAACACTTTTAGTTTGATGTAGTCCTATGTATTTATTTATTATTTTGGTTGATCAGACACAACCAAAAATTATTCCTAAAATCTTGTCAATGAGTTTACTACCTGTGTTTTCTTCTTGGGGTTTTATGTTTTGGGGTCTTACATATAACTTTTTAATCCATTTTGAATTTATTCCTGTATATTATATATGAAGGTGGTCTAGTTTTATATTTTTCATGTATTTGCCCAGTTTTCCCAACACCATTTACTAAATGGCCCAACTTTACCATTTTGTATATTCTTTTCTTGTCAAATATAATTGACCATAAAGGTGGGCTTTTATTTCTGGGTTCTCTATAATGCTCCATCGATCTATGTGTCTGTTTTTATGCTAGTACCATGCTCTTTGGATCAAACAGTCTTTTAGTATAGCTTGATATCAGGTAGTGTAATAATTCTAACTTTCTTCTTCTTTCTCAAGATGGATTGCTTTGATATTTTGGGTTCTTTGTGGTTCCACATAAATTTTTAGATTATTCATTCTAGTTCTGTGAAAGAGACACTGGTGTTTTGTTAGTGATGGCATGGAATATGTAGATTGCTGTGGGAATATGAATATTTTAACACTATTGATTCTTCCTATCTGTGATAATAGTTTATGCTTTCATTTATTATTATGTCTTCTAATTTTTCAAATACATGTGTTTTACCTCCTTTGCTAAATTTATTTCTACATATTTTATTTTTAAATGCAATTGTAAATGAGATTATTTTTTAAATTTCCCTTTCTGACAGTAGGTTAAGGGTGTTTAAAAGTGTAACTAATTTCTGAATATTGATTTTGTTCTTGCTACTCTACTGAATTCATTTCTAAGTTCTAATAGATTTTTGATGAACTCTTTAGGGTTCTCATTATATAGTATCATGTCATCTGCAAATAATAAAAGTTTTATTCTACTTCTGTTTGAAAGGATTTTATTTCTTTTTCTTTTTTTTAACTGCTGTGCCTAAGACTTGGGATACTCTCTTGAATAAAAGTGGTAAAAATGGACATCCTGTCTTGTTCCTGATCAACAGAAAAATGTTTTTAGTTTCTCAATGTTGAGTGTCACATTAGATGTGAGGTTAACATAGATTGCCTTTATTATGTTGATGTATCTTCTCTTTACTTCCAGTTCTCTGAAGTTTCTATAAGAAATGAATTTTAGATTTTGCCATATGTTTTTCTACATCTGTTTTTATGAGCATATGATTTTTATCCTTCATTTTGTTTATTTGGTATGTCATGTTAATTAATTTGTATCTATCGAACCAACCTTGTATACCTGAAATAAATCCCACTTGACGACAGTGTATGAACTTTTAAATGTATTGCTGAATTTGGTTTACTAGTATTTTACTGAGGATATTTGCATCTATGTTCATCAAAGATATTGACCTATCATTTAAAACTAATGACTTTGTTTGGTTTTGGTGTCAAGATAATCCTGGCTATGTAAAATAAGCTTGGGAGCTTTTTCTGTTAGTTTTCTGAGAAGGATAGGTGTTAATTCTTCTTTGAATGTTTGGTAAAATTCACCTGTGAAGCCATCTGGTCCAGGACTTTGTTTGTTGGTAGGTTTTTGATTACTGATTCAATGTAGTTAGTAGTAATCAGTCTGTTGGTAATTTTTGATTTTTTTGATTTAGTTTTGTAAGGTTGTATATTCTCTAAAATTTATCTAATCCATTTCTTCCAGATTGTCCATTTATGGCATTATATCATAATTGTTCATATTTTCTTGTAATCTTTTGCATTTCTGTGGTAGCAGTTGTCACTTCTCCGCTTCCATTTCTGATTTTACTTATTTGAGTCTTCTCTCTTTCTCTCCCTTTCTTTTTGATAAGTCTGGTTAAAGATTTATAAATTTTGGCTGTCATCCTGAAGACCCTCATGCTGAAGAGGGACTGGGGACGGTGGCTGTAGCACTGGGCCTGACAGTTGAATAAAATGTTTACGACTGATGCTTTCCAAGCAAACCCAGAGCGTATGGGCACCAGCTTCAGAGCATCCCCACTTCATTTACCTGAGTCTTTCAAACTGACTTACCTTGTTTTATGTATATCCACAAGAAACGATATGGAAAAAATTTATTTTGGGTTCCATCCAGAAACTTATTATAGAAACATTATGTTTTTAGCCAACTATGAAGCAGATACTTGCTAACATAAGTTTTCTATTTTCTAATAATGAATGACTGCCTCAGGCTTCAATGAGCTTCCCATCACTGGGAGTGTATTTCTTCTTTAAAAAGCTGCATATAAGCACTTATCAGGGTCACTGCAGAGGGGATTTTTACCCTGGGTAGGAGATTCCGACAGCCTCTCAGGTCCATTCTGATTCAATATCTATTACTCTAAGAAAAAAGATTTATAAATTTTGTTTACCTTTTCAAAGAATTTGATCTTGATTTCATTTTTAGAGTCTATTTTATTTATTTCTGCTCTGATCTTTTTCTTTATTTCTTTTAATAATTTTGGGCTTTGTTTACTGTTCTTTTACTATATTTTTATTTATTTATTTTTAATAATTTTATTTTTTTAATGGTTGTACTACTTTACATTCCCACCAACAGTGAATGAGGGTTCCTTTTTCTCCACAACCTCTCCAACACTTCCTATTACAAGTCTTGTTGATAATAGCTAATCTAACAGGTGTGAGGTGCTATCTCATTGTAGTTTTGATTTGCATTTCTCTAATAACTAATGAAGATAAGCATGTTTTCATATATCTGTTGGCCATTTGTATTTCTTCCTGGGAGAAGTGTCTGTTCCCTTCCTCTCCCCATTTTTTATTGGATTGTTTGTTTGTTTGTTGTTGAGTTTTATGAGTTCTTTGTATATTTTGGATATTAGGTGTTTATCTCAGCTGTTGTTTGAAAATATCACTTCCCATTTAGCTGGCTATCTGTTTATTTTGTTGTCAGTTTCTCTGGCTGAGCAAAAACTTCTTAGTCTGATGTAGTTCCATTCATTTATCTTTGCCTTCACTTCTCTTGCCTTTGGAGTCAAATTCATAAAATGCTTTTATAACCAAGGTCCATGAGTTTAGTATCTATGTCTTCTTCTATGTACTTTATTGTTTCAGGTCTTATATTTAGGTCTTTGATCCATTTTGAATTAATTTTAGTACAGGGGGACAAACTGTAGTCGAGTTTTATTCTTTTGCATGTGGCTTTCCAGTTTTCCCAGCACCATTTGTTGAAGAGGCTTTCTTTTCTCCATTGTGTGTCATTGGCCCCTTTATCAAAAATTATTTGACTATATATATGTGATTTTATATCGGGACTTTCTATTCTGTTCCATTGGTCTGAGTGTCTATTTTTCTGCCAATATCATGCTGTTTTGATTGTCGTGGCTCTATAATATAGTTTGAAGTCAGGTATTGTAATGCCCCCAGCTTCATTCTTTTTCCTTAGGGTTGCTTTGGATATTTGGGGTTTGGTTTTTGTTTTTTTGTTGGGTTTTGTTTGTTTGTTTGTTTGTTTTTTACAGGGACAAAGAGAGAGTCAGAGAGAGGGATAGACAGGAATAGACAGACAGGAATGGAGAGATGAGAAGCATCAATCATTAGTTTTCCGTTGCGACACCTTAATTGTTCATTGATTGCTTTCTCATATGTGCCTTGACTCAGGCCTTCAGCAGACTGAGTAACCCCTTCCTCGAGCCAACAACCTTAGGTAAAGCTGGTGACCTTTAGCTCAAACCAGATGAGCCCACACTGAAGCTGGCGGCCTCAGGGTGATCTCGAACCTGGGTCCTTTGCATCCCAGTCTGACACTTTATCCACTGTGCCACCACCTGTTCAGGCTATTTGGGGTTTTTTATATTTCCCTTATAAATCTGATGATTTTTTGTTCCATTTCTTTAAAAAATGTCATTGAAATTTTGATTGGAATTTCATTAAATTTCTATATTGCTTTGGGTAATATGGCCATTTTGATTATATTTATTCTTCCTATCCACAAACAAGGAATATTTTTCCATCTCACTGTATCTTTTTTGATTTCACTTAACAATGCTTTGTAGTTTTCATTATATAGGTCCTTTATATTCTTTGTTATGTTTATTCCTAGGTATTTTTGTTGTTGTTGCAATTGTGAAGGAGATTATTTTTTTGAGTTCGTTTTCTAATGTTTCATTGTTGGCATATAGAAAGGCTATGGACTTTTGTATATTAATTTTGTATCCTGCCACCTTACCGTATTGGTTTATTGTTTCTAGTAATCTTTTTGTGGAGTCTTTGGGGTTTTTGATGTATAAGATCATATCATCTGCAAAAAGTGATATCTTTACTTCTTCTTTTCCAATATGGATGCCTTTTATTTCTTTCTCTTGTCTGATTGCTCTGACTAGAACTTCTAGCACCATGTTAAATAAGAGTGGAGAGAGTGGACAACCCTGTCTTGTTCCTGATTTAAGGGGGAAAGTTCCCAGTTTTATGCCATTTAATATGATGTTGGCTGATGGTTTATCATATATGGCCTTTATCATGTTGAGATATTTTCCTTCTATACATATTTTGTTGAGTGTCTTAAACATAAAGTTGTGTTGTATTTTAGAATTGACCATATGTTGGGCCACAAAAATAACATCAGCAAATTCAGAAAAATTGAAATTGTACCAAGCATATTTTCTGATCATAAAGCCTTGAAACTAAAATTCAACTGCATAAAAGAGAGAGAAAAACCCACAAAAATGTGAAAACTAAACAACATACTTTTAAAAAATGAATGGGTCAAAGAATAAATAAGCACAGCAATCAAAAGATGTATACAGACAAATGAAAATGACAATATGACATATCAGAATCTCTGGGATGCAGCAAAAACAGTAATAAGAGGGAAATTCATATCACTTCAGGCCCATATGAACAAACAAGAGAGAGCCCAAGTAAACCCCTTAACTTATACTAGTGAATTCTATCAAACATTCAAAGATGTATACAGACAAATGAAAATGACAATATGACATATCAGAATCTCTGGGATGCAGCAAAAACAGTAATAAGAGGGAAATTCATATCACTTCAGGCCCATATGAACAAACAAGAGAGAGCCCAAGTAAACCCCTTAACTTATACTAGTGAATTCTATCAAACATTCAAAGAAGACTTGGTTCCTATTCTACTCAAAGTCTTCCAAAAAATTGAAGAAGAAGCAATACTTCCAAACTCATTTTATGAGGCCAACATAACCCCCATACCAAAACCTGGCAAAGATGGCACAAAAAAAGAAAACTACAGACCAATATCTCTAATGAATACAGATGTTAAAATACTAAACAAAATACTAAGAAATCAAATACAACAACATATTAAAAAAATAATACAACATGATCAAGTGGGATTCATCCCAGAACCTCAAGGATGGTTCAACATACGTAAAACGGTTAACGTAATACACCACATCAACAAAACAAAGAACAAAATCCACATGATCTTATCAATAGATGTATTTGTTTTTAAATATGAAATAAATCTTTTGTAGACACTATATGTGTAGGTCTTGTTTTCTTACCTACTCAGCTACCCACTGTCTTTTGAATGTAGTATTTAAATCATTTACATTTAAAGTGGTTATTGATAATATATAGTTTTTGTATCTCATTATTTATATTTATATTCTTATTTTCTTCTCCTGAAGGAAGTCCTTCTAATATTTGTTTTAATTCTGGTTTGGCATTACTAAACACCTTCAACTTTTATTTGTTTGGTAAGCTCTTAATGTCATCTTCAATTTTAAATGCTATCCTTGTTGGATAAAGTAGTCTTGGTTGTAGGTCTGTGCTTTGCATCACTTTGAATATTTCAATGCAATCTTATCTGGCTGAAATGTTTATACTGAGAAATCAATTGAAAGACTTAGGGAGCTTCCTTGTAGGTAGCTGTTTTCTCTTGCAGCTTTTAAGATTCTTTCTTTTTCTTGAACCTTTGCCATTTGAATTATTATGCATCTTGGTGTGGGCCTCTTTGGGTTCTTTTTGTTTGGAACTTTCTGCAGTTACTGGACTTACACATCCATTTCTTTTCCAAAGTTAGGGAAGGTTTCAATCATTATTTCTTCAAAGAGTTTCTCCATCCTTTATTCCGTGTTTTCTCCTTCTAGTACCCCTGTGATGTGAACATTCTTATTCCTGATGTTGTCCCATAGGTCTGTAAACTATGCTAATGTTTTAGAGCTTTTTTTTTTCTTTGATGTTAAAATTAGATAATTTTTGCTACATAGCCTTGCAAATCCTCTATTTTTCTCTTTACTGTTGATTCATTTTAGTGTGATATAGTCTTTATTTCTGTTTTTTGTGTTTATTGTTTTTATTTTTTATTCTCACTATTTCTTTCTTAGTAATGCTAACTAAGTTCCTTGAGCATCTTTTAAACTAGTGTATTGAATTCTACATCTGGTAGATCGCTAGCCTCCAAGTTGTTCTTATATATTTTCATTTAAAATATGTTTATGTTTTTATATAAGAGTTCACATTTAATATCATATTATATTTGTTTAAGGTGCACAGCATCCTATTTAGACATTAATATAACTTATGAAGTGATCTTCCGAGATAATTAATTTCCAAAGAGATTTTAATAATGTCTGAAATTCCTACTAGAAATAGCACCTCAGAATAAGGTTGTCCTCACTGTGGTATGTGGAATTGCCAGATAGCTCTCTGCCTCAGCACCTTTTTAAAAAACAATTGAATTTATTGTGGTTACATTGGTTAATAAAATTTTGTAGATTTACAGCATACTGTTCTATAATAATCATCTGTATATTGCATTGTGTGTTCAACACCTGAAGTCTAGTCTCTTTCTGTTACCATTTATTACTCGTTCACCCTCGTCTACCTGCCCCTACTAACCTTTTTCTCAGTAATCACCATACAATTGTCTGTGTCTATGAGTTTGCTTTTGATTTTTTTTTAAATCCCTTCATCTATTTTACCCAGCCCCCAATCATCATCCTGAAAACTTTCAGTCTATTCTCTGTATTTATGAGTGTGTTTCCTTTGGTTTTTTATTTTATTTTTTTTTTCCCATTTTTCTGAAGCTGGAAACAGGGAGAGACAGTCAGACAGACTCCCGCATGCGCCCAACCGGGATCCACCCGGCACGCCCACCAGGGGCAACGCTCTACCCACCAGGGGGTGATGCTCTGCCCATCCTGGGCGTCGCCATGTTGTGACCAGAGCCACTCTAGCGCCTGGGGCAGAGGCCACAGAGCCATCCCTAGCGCCCAGGCCATCTTTGCTCCAATGGAGCCTTGGCTGCGGGAGGGGAAGAGAGAGACAGAGAGGGAAAGCGCGGCGGAGGGGTGGAGAAGCAAATGGGCACTTCTCCTGTGTGCCCTGGCCGGGAATCGAACCCGGGTCCTCCGCACGCTAGGCCGACGCTCTCCCGCTGAGCCAACCGGCCAGGGCCGGTTTTTTATTTTTTAAATTAGATTCCATATATTATTGAAATTATAAAATAGTTGGATTTCTCTGGCTTATTTCACCTAGAATAATACCCTCTAAGTCAACTCATCCTTTTAAAAGAAATGAGATATCCTTCCTTATTTTTTTATTATTTAATTATTTATTTTTTAAAATAACTGAATAGCATTCCATTCCGTAATTGTACCACAGCCTTTTTATCCACTCATTTGCTGACAGGTTTGCCTCCATTTTGTTTAGTTTGTTTTGAGTTTTATTCTATCCTCATTCTTTTATTTGAGACGTTTCAGTTTCTGGTCATTTTGGCTAGCCTTCTCTATTGTTTCTATGTATCAGGTAGATCTGCTACATCTTCCAGTATTAGAAGGGTGAGGTAATATATTTTGTAGGTGTTGTGTGTAGCCCTGTGGTTTAATCTACCTGATCACATGACTGGATATTCTAAGAGTACAATAGTATGGGTTTGTGTCCCCTTTTATTGACCTGGGGACCTAAGTGCTGTTGGTTCCTTAGTGGATAATGTTGATCATCAAGAGGAATGGCTGTGAGTGTGGACAGTGATCAGGGTGTACAAGCTGTTGTGAAGAGGCAGATTCCAAAGAGCAGGATTTTACCTACTGAGCTCAAATATCTCTGGAGTCCACTCTTGGATTTGTCACTTGTGGGACTAATTGAGGGTGCTCTGTGGTGGTTTGAAACTGTCAATTGAGTTTATTGAGTCTGAGGCCTCTTGGGAAGGGCTCTGGTCCAGCCAGGATCAGCCATTGTTTGTTATGGACCAGGAGTTACCTGGTAGGAGAAACAAAGTGATTATTGGTTGGTAGCTGATACACTGTGTCTGTGGGCTTGTGGGAGTCCACACTGTGAAATCCGTCTTGCTGCCACCAGTACCAAACTTGGGGTCACTCAGCAAGAGGGCACCCTGAGGCCTCCCACTCCATGCTGGCTTCTTGTAAGGCTCAGCATCTGAAACAAGCCTCAGGTAGTGTCAGTCACCAGAATGAGTTGAATAGTGTTTATTAGGTTAATGCATTCAGATTGGACCATGTTGAGGGATGATGTTTTTTCTCCCATGTGCCCGAACTGTGCAACCATTCTGGTGTTTGGCTTGTGCCCACCCATGAGTGGCATCAGTCGGAGGAGAGTCACTAACCCCTCATTGCTGACTCCCTGAGGTCCCACAGAACTGCTGAGTCTGCAGGCTCCAGGTGAGGAGCAGCTGAACTTGGCATACCCTGACACTTTTGATTAGTGCCTCAGATTGATCGATGGTGCCCACTTCAATCTATATACAAATAGTGAACACCATTCACACCTAACTGTTGACTGTAAATGAGTCTTTCTTATGCAACTGGCACATTACCTGACACTCTTACAGAGGCCTAGACGATGAGCAGCAGGCAGGAAGCTACAGGTCTTGGGGACCTTGGACATTATGCTGTTTTTCCCAGACCTGGTATTTGTGTCATCCTGCCTTGAAGTGTAGCTTAGCCTGTCCCATGAAAACTCAACCAAGCACAAGCAGCTACTAACTGTGATTTTCTTTGTAGGTCCTAACAGGTAGCTCAGGGAAGGTCATAAACAAGCAGTACCTGACACTAACCTGTATTGAAGTCCCTTCCAAGAATCGCCAGTACCTCAAAACCTGGTATCTGACTTCAGATCATAAACATGACCAATCAGCTCTACAGGCAGCACCCCCAAAAGGAGATTTTGGCATGCACCCGACCATTCAAGGGTGAATTCTGCCCCATGGGGTCAACCCCCATAGAAAAGCTCATGTTTGGTAGTAGGAGTCACTCCTCACACACAGTCAGCCTGAGAGCCAACATCACCTAGAGTGAAGTCAACAACAATTAAGACTCAACCACAAGAAGGATCACATGAACCACACAGGAGACACTTGGAAGATCTAGCTCAGAGAATCAAGGATACTGCACTACAGAGCACTACAAAATAGAAAGAAGACTTCCTGATTAGAGAAAATCATCACCAATATTTCATTTCCAAGGAGTTAATATTCAAAATATGTAAAGAACTCCTATGACTCAACACCGAAAAGCCAAATAACTCTCCCTGAAAGGGGCAGAAGGCCTGAATAGACACCCCTCCAAGAGGACATACAGATGGCATAGACATAGAGAAGACGCTCAGTGTCACTAATCATCTGAGAAATGCAAGTCAAAACCCTAATGAAAGAGGGTCAAAAATACAGTGATGGAAAATAATTTTACTTTGGGTGATGGGAACACAGCACAACCAATAGTTCAGATGTTATAGAAATGTTTACCTGAGACCTATGTACTCTTAACTGATCAATGTCACCCAATTAAATTTAATTTTCTAAGTAATAAAATTGTAATGAGATTTCAACTCACACCTGTCAGAGGAGCTATCATCAATAAATCATCAAAAACAAGTGCTGGCGAGGCTGTGGAGAAAGGGCACCCCTGTGCACTGAGGTGGAAATGCAGACTAGTGCAGCCACTGTGGGAAAGAGTGTGAAGCAGACTCAAGAATTAAAAATGGAACTGCCTATAGCCAGAGATTCTACTTCTGGGAAGATACCTGAAAAATTCCCACCCTATAATTCAGAAGGATATAAGCACGTGTATGTTCACTGCAGCATCATATACAACTGACAAAATATTGAGGCAACCCAAGTGCCCCTCGATCGATGAGTAGGTAAAAATATTGTGGTGCAAATACACAGTAGAATATTACTTAATCATAAAAAAATAAAATCCTACCATTTGCAACAGCATGGACGGCCTAAGTGTATAAGTCAGTGAAAGAAAGATAACTACCACATGGTTTCACGTATATGTGGAATCTAAAGAACAAAATGAACAATAATGGAAACAGACTCGTCAACACACAGAACAGACTGATGAACACCATGGGGACTGGAGGAGAGGGTGAGGTGACAAAGGTGATGGGAATAAGAACACTAATTGGTATTTCCAAAATAGTCAACGGGATGTGAAACATAATGAATATAGTCAACAATATTGTAATAACTACAGTGCCAGGTGGGTCCTTGAAATATTGTGGGGAACACTTTGTAAAATATAAGATTTTCTAATTGCTGTTTCTTACACATAAAATTAATGCAAAATACTATTAAATGCAATCTGGAATTGAAAAAAAATATTAAAAACAAATTACCTATTTATCTTGTTAGAAATTGAGTAATACTGTCAATATGTTGAGAGCAAACTGAAAATTATAAAAACTTATGAAGACTAACATGAGTATATTTAATATAAGTAAGTGAATTAAACAAGACATCTACTTATTAGACAAATATTTTCATTTTTTAAAAGTCACTCACTAAACTGCACATAAATTTTATTTAAGATGTTTAAAGTTTTATTTAGCTTGACCTATTCCAGAGTATGCCTGTTTTTCAAGGATAATTAACAATAAAACATTTACTAGTTGTATTTCTAAATCACCAATAAAACTCAGTGGCCTAAAATAACACACATGTATTATCTAGTAGTTTCTGTGAATCAGGGATATGATATAAGCCTCAGGGCTTTTCATGAGGCTGAAATCATGGAGTTATTCACTACCGGGACCTTTGTTAGGGAAGGCTTCTGAGCTCACTGACATGGCTACAGGCAGAGTTTTCACAGAATGACTCTTGGTTGAGGGCCTCAGTTCCCAGCTAGCTGTATGGTTTTCCTCAGCTTGGCAACTAGCTTTTCCGAGGATAGTAAGGTAGAGATTCTGCTAGCAAAACAAATATCAACAACTTTTGTAACTTCAATGCTATCTCTTCAGACTTCAGATTAAAGGCAATTAGTCACGGAGAGAGATCATGAAGAGGCAAAGATCACCGGGGACCAGGTGAAAACTTAAATTTAAGATAAAATTTGCTTCTAATTCTCACATCTTCCTGCTTTTCAGTAGTAACAACTTTAACAACAAAAATATCATTTTAACTTCTAAATATTGTCAAACATAGACTATTATGCATTCAATGGGAATACCATATGCAAGAAAAGCCTTCTGTTATTATTTTATCTTCACTGTTTTTCCTAAACAAGTAACACCTCAAGTCAAGATTGCTGTTACTATTTTCCTATTCTCCTTGCCCGTCTCGTTCTCTTGGCTTTGGCATAACACATTGCCTTTCATTTTTGGCATCTTACCTTTGTCTTTGCAAATTTTTATGCAACGTATGTAAAATAAAGATATAATTAATATAAGTATTCCAATGATGATTCCAAGCACAGTTATTATAATATGATCTTTTGCACACTTTTCTGAAAAACAAAAACAGAGTGTAGACATGTATAGTTAGACTCAAGGTTCATTCTCAGTCTTCTCTCACCCCAACAGAGCCCCTTATAGTTTTATGCCCCCTTCTAGGTAGGTTTGAGTGTGTGTCTATTCAAAAGGTAGAAACCTGTGTGTGAACACCAAGTGTTTTCAAAATACTACACTGCTTGCTATAGGAATACATAGGAACACACAATTTCCGTGCTAAGAAAATTTCACTAAAGTTGCATTATGCAGTTGAATCTCCAGGGATTCTCTTCCCTAAAAGGTCAGGTGCTGCCACAAAATAATCACTAATAAATGGTTGGTTAATTTAATTTAACCATAGAGTACTGTAGTAAAGAAGGGATTCTGTAGAGATCTTTTATGGGACAACTTGATCCACCCAGAGTCAGAAGAAAAATGAAACCAAATATTCAAACAACTTAAATAGAAAACTACCAGTGAATATAACATACACAGAAAAAAAATAATTCTTTTAGTATGAAGGAGAAATACAGACTTGCAGATATAAAGAAACTGAGGGAATTTATCACCAGGTAACTTCTATTGCCAGAAATACTCAAGGGGGTTATTAAACTTAAAAAACAAAAAGGTCCCAATACGAGAAGTACTATCACCAATATACTCACAGCATTAACAGGGATAATTTGTGACAACAGAAACATAAAAGGAGAAGGAGCGAAGGTATGAACTCACAAAGGAGGCTGGAGATCAGATTCTTTCAAAAGAAAAAGGACTAGTGTATAGATAAAACCTTTTTATCATATATTTAATGGAAACCATGCACACACAAAAACTCAAAACTCAAACATACACCTTAGAAAAAGAGGAAACAGAGGGAGTATGGAATACCACCAAACAAAACCAACAGACAGAAACACAAAGGACTAGAAACAACAAAGGCACCGAACTACTACAAAACACAAGATTAAAAGGCGTAGGAACCCTCACACCTCAACAATTACCAACATGTCAACAGACTGAGTTCAAGAATAATGAGCAGCGAGTAGCAGATTAGATAAAAAAACAAAATCCAGTCATATGCTGTCTTCAGGAGACACATCTAAGCTGCCAAGACAAAGTTAGAGTTAAATGAAACGGTGGTGTATGATTCTTTAAGCAAATAATATCCATAGAAAAGCAGGTATAGCCATACTTGTGTCTGACAAAACAGATCTCAAGACAGCAAATGTAACAGGAAACAAAAATGGAACGTAACAAGAAACAAAAAAGTTTATAATGATAAAAGAACATTACATCACAAAGACATGACACTTCTTTTATTTTTGACTTTTCTGACAGAGACAGAGAGAAGGAGAGATAGGGACAGACAGACAGGAAGGGAGAGAGATGAGAAGCATCAATTTTTTGTTGCAGCACTTTAGTTGTTCATGTTTGCTTTCCAATATGTGCCTAGACCATGGGGCTACAGCAGACCGAGTAACCCTTTGCTTGAGCCAGCAACCTTGGGTCCAAGTTGGTGAACTTTGCTCAAACCAGATGAACCCGCACTCAAGCTGGCGACCTCGGGGTTTTAAACCTGGGTCCTCAGTGTCCCAGACTGACACTCTATCCACTGTGATGCCGCCTGATCAAGTGACATGGCACTTCTTAATATAATGTACTGAATTAGAGAACACAGAAATAAGCCACCTATTTACAGAGCTTAAGGGAGAAACAGACAAGATCATATCATTAATCTTCATTACAGTTCATATAGATCAGTTCTAATTCTGCATAATTAATCCACTCAGTTAAACATCTCATTAAAATTGATAATCCATTATGTATTTAAAATTAAAATAACCACCACATTTTGCAAAGGCTTCTTTCCCACAAACTAAGTATCTTTCATTTATTTAAACAATTTTCCTGAATAGGAATTTGGTAACCCGGCAAATTCTGAGACTCTCACTTCATGTGCTCACCAACACTGATTTTCAGGGTTAACTCAGGTTTGTTGTGAACACTGAGTGATGGGATGTTAGAAGGAGATTATAAGAGCCCTTCTGTAGAAATTACTTTCTTTATAGACATATCACAAACCTCTAATAAAACCAGCAGCATCAGAATGAGCTGGTATGACATCCTCTGAGGTGTATTTATAATAGTTCCAAATTTCTAACTTACACTTTCCTTTCTCTTCCTTGAGAATCATGGTACCTGATTACTGAGGTACGGATCCTTTGTGCAGGAAGGATCTTGGAAATGAATTTGTTCAGAATATCAAACTTGCAGAAGAAACAAACTCGGTCTAAAAGTCTTCCTGGCTCTGATCAGATGTTCTGCGCCACAAATACCCAGTTGTTCGACTTCAGCCATTTTTAAACTTACCATTTTCTCTGGGATTCTCAGAGGTGACTTGATAAACCAAAAGTGCTCCTACGACTAGAAGTGCAGCTATCATGATCTTCTGTAAATTAGTCGTACGATGTAAAATATAACATTTCTTGTTGACTCTCATATAGTTTAAAACAGTATTTGCCTTCACTTCCTTCCTGCAAGCAAACAGAATCAAGACCCAGATCAGTTTCCTCAGGAGAAGTGACCTCCATCACTTTCTAGGAGGCAGGAGAGACTGGCGTCTGGGCGTGGCCCACGGTGGGGAACTGAGGACAGGTTTAGGATGGGCGGAGCCTCTCTCCGGGGTCAGGGATGGGCTTTGACCAAGGTCACCTCCCCTGGCAGCAGCACCCCGAGAAGTGGAGGACGCCCTGTCTGTCACAGGCCTGCTCTCACCCCCAAGTTTCTTCCTGAGGGCAGTGTGAGAAGGTGTAAAGTGTAAGGAAGATTCTGGATCATTAGAAGATCTGTCTGAGTGAATTTCTGATGGGGTCTGGGAGAGAGACTGCATTCCAGAAGGGGGCACAGGGGAAAGAGACTCAGAGTGTTCTTACCCGACAGAAAGTGAAAGCCACTGATGGGAAGAGAACTGAGGGGAGCCGGGATGATACAGGACAGAGAGGGGACCCAGAACCTAAAGCGATCCAGCCAGACACGTTCTTGGGACCAGAAAAAGATTACAGTCTCGTGTTTAAGACAGAGAGGATTAGAGCTTTTCTAGAAGAATCTGTAAGGTTTTCTAAAGACAGAAATAAGTTAGAACAACAGCAGTCAAATTATGAAGGTTAAATATGCTAAATTTAGGCCCTTTCCTCTCAATTCTACATTGTCTCTACTGACACTTTATGTTTTACACACACACACACACACACACACACACTACTCTTCCTCACCATAATAAAATTTTCTGTTTAGATTTACCTGGCTGAGCCATCAACAGAAATGTATCCGTTTCTGAGGGTCATAGGACATCTTTCTCCTGTGAAGCCTCTTCTGAAACACGGAAGCCCACAGCCTAGAAGCTTCGCTCAGAGGTCCGGAAGTCTCCTCCCTGAGCGGTCCCAGCGGGGATGTGAGAGGAGTTCCCGGATGTGGAGAGCAGCTGGGGACTGCAGACTGCACTTTGTTCCCTCATTCCTGTGATGGTGATAGAGACCTCACCTGGCCATAAAGCCACGTGTAGGATCTAGATATCAGTGCTGTGCTCATATAGACACACACACACACACTCACACACTCACACACATCTAGAGAAAGACTGTCTTTCTGCCTGATTTTGTTTCTTTTACTATTATTTTCAAGATGATAGGCTACAGTAGGGATTTACATGAAACGTTCTCATACCAAATTCCCAGATCTATGTATTCATCATGTTCAGAGTAAGGACTGCGTGTACAAACTACCTCTACCACGTTTTGCAATCTAGACTTGTTCATCGTATAGTTTATAGGAAATACACCCAGGATGCTGAGGGGAGCTGTTTCCTTTGACATCTCAGCCCCACAGATGCTCACAGAGTGTCTGTGCACAAAGCTGGTGCAGATACTCACAGTCTTCAAGAGTCTGCTCTCAGGACACTCTGGGCACTCAATGCCCACAGCACTGAGTTAGAATTCTATCGGTGGCTCCGGGCAGGAAATCAGGGCCACCGCCTTTCATTAATTGTTATGTCACTTGCACTCAGTTTAACCTCTTAGCACATAAACTAAACCCTACGGATCATAATCTGAATTTACTAAGAACCTGTTGATTGATCTCTTGATTCTTATGATTTGACCCCTGACTGAGGTCCCACTGGCCCTTGGGGCTCTCGGTCCCCTACACTGACGTCAGCATCACACACTTGTTTGGTCTTAGAGCAGTTTGTTCCATGTTTCAGAGAACCCTCCATGTATTGTCCCCCCTCTCAGGATGGAAATTTGAGTGATTTGTGAGAGAAGTTCCCAAACCATCCTGCTGGAGCTCTAAGCTGCTCAGGGGACCCCGGCCCCACGGACTGAGATGGGGGTGATTCTCCACCTTGAACCTACGGAGCCGAGAAAGGTCAACAGTGATGGAGGCGGTTCTGGGGCCTCTGCCCTGGGCACCCCGACCTTGCTCGGTACAGAGAACGGCTTCTGCTCCGCACTTAAGACTGCATCTCACTCAGACATTCCAAGTCTTGTGAAACTGTCCTGAAATCACACTTTGGGGCACTTTTCTGAAGATGTTTCTTTTCACACTGCAGAGTTTGTGGTCATGCTGCCTTCAGGGTGGGCTCCATGGTCCCCCCTCTAGGTTTCAGACCTGCTGTGAGTCACCCCAGTGCTCCGCGGGGCAGGGCGGGGTTCATGCATGAGTTCTCCAGTGCACTGTGCTCTTTTAAATCCTATTTCCAACAATAAAATTAAATCACATATAAAATCAAGGAGTAATGATTTGTCTTTAGTAATTCTCAATGAATAATGCCCTAACAGCAATCTTGTTTTAAATTTGAAGTTTATACTGTTCACATCGTGTGAAATGGTAAAAATACAGTAAATGCATTTAGAACAAATGAGCAGGTGAATCCATGAATTTCATTTACATATATTTGTTGTTTTTATCACTGTATTGTTATATGCATATTTCATATATATATATATATATTTAGCGTGACATAATATGAGAAAGAGAGGGACAGAGAGGGACAGACAGACATGAAGGGAAAGAGATGAGAAGCATCAGTTTTTCTTTGTGGCACCTTAGTTGTTCATTGATTGCTTTCACATATGTGCCTTGATGGGAGGGAGGGCTCCAACAGAGTGAGTGACCCCTTGCTTAAGTTTGTGACCTTGGACTCAAGCCAGTGACCTTGGGTTTAAGCTAACAACCTTTGGGCTCAAACCAGCAACTATGAGGTTATGTATATGATCCCACACACATGCCAGTGATCCCGTGTTCTAGCTCGTAAATCAGAGCTCAAGTCGGGAACCTTGGAGTTTCAAACCTGGGTCCCCTCTGCCTGACCTGTGGTGGCGCAGTGGATAAAGCGTCAACCTAGAAATGCTGAGGTCGCCGATTCGAAACCCTGGGCTTGCCTGGTCAAGGCACATATGGGAATTGATGCTTCCTGCTCCTCCACCCCTTCTCTCTCTCTCTCTCTCTCTCTCTCTCTCTCCTCTCTCTCTCTCCCTCTCTCTCTCCTTTCTAAGATGAATAAATAAAATAAAAATCAAATTTAAAAAAAAGGTAACATTTAAAAAAAAAAAACCTGGGTCCCCAGGCTGAAGCTCTCTCCACTGCACCACTGCCTGCTCATGCTGTCACATATATTTTTAAAGTTAAGTCGCATGGAATAATCCATATATCTCCTTTTCCTAAAGTTTACTAATTTTTCCATCTCTATTTTCTCTCTGTGAATGATCTGCTGAGAATATGAAGGATCCTGTCTTTCTGTCATTCTCTCTTTGTTTACTCCGTCCTTGGTATATTGTTGATATTTGCACACACTGCTTTAGATAATGTGAGATGGTCACGCACATGTTTTTATTTGCCGGGAAAGAGTGATCAGAGCAATAAATTTCCACAACCTACTGTTACGAACCAGCGCGACTGGTATTTTCAGGTCCCAAGCAAAAACGGTGTGGAATTAAGAAAACAGACTTAAAGAATTCAAGAATTAAAAGATGGGGTCGGAAGGGATCTGCAATTACTGGTAGCAGAAAGAGACCGCCCTAGCAGAGACAGGCCACGCCCAAAGACTTCATCTTTCTTTATTTTATAGGGCAAAGTGGGCTATTAGCAAATCAATGACTTTTGTGATTACACTTTCCAAGGCAACCCAAAAATTCCACCAAGCGCAGAAAACCCCAACCATATGTAAACATCCTAACTTTACACAAAGAACAAACTTGCCTCGGTCTTTCTGAGGAACATGGGGGGTTGTAAGGCCAGGAGCCATGGCTGTCACTATCAAAGCAGCCGCCTGGCCCATGCAGGTTCCCATTGGATTCGGGCAGATGGTAAAGAAACGGCGGAGTCGGAGGATGGTGGGCCATCCTATTTATTGGTGTCTCACCAAGACAGGCAAACCACAAAAGAAGACAAGGGAAAAGCAGAAAACCAGCTTTTCCCATGAAGGGCAAGGGATCAGGGAAGCCCCTGCAATCGTGATAGCAGGAACTGAGTGAGCAAGCTCCTGGTCTGTCCCACTTTATAGTGTAGAAAACCAAAATCCCTTAATCCAATATACAAACAAGGAAGTCTCTGATACAAAGTCACTTATCCAAGGCATAATTGGATTCCTCATGAGAGTGCACCACCCAGATCATACAATCAGTCAAGGGTGTGGGGAAAAGCTTAGTCCTAAAACCAAACCTTAGGCTACAACGACCTGGCCTGCTTATAGCCTGTCCCCCACACCCAATATAAGTCACAAGCGAGCAAACATATATATCATATTCACAAACTTATTTGACCAACAGGGGTAGAAGGAGCATCACAGCTATAGTGGAGGTGTGGGGAAGGGCTTAGCCTTTTGCAACCTAATCAGACAAGAGAGGTGTGTGTGTGTGTGTGGGGGGGGGGGGTGTTGGCAGACTGTCAGCTTACAGCCAGTTCCCCACACCTTTGTCCTCCAGAAATCCAAACTCTAAAAACCCTGTTAATTTTTCAACCCCTGAGAACCAACAACTTAGTAAAGATATCAGTATAATTGGTTAACCTTTGTTACATGGTCCACAGGGCTGAGAAATCAGAGATATTGTTTTTATTGCTGAGAGAGTATTTTGATTTAGACAATTTTTTATGTGTTTTAGTGTTGAAAACTGAGAAAATCTTTAAGGTTCAGTAAAATAAAGATAAGGTATTGGGACATTTCAGAGCTAAAGCCATGACAAAGACGGCACACAAGCACAGTTAGAGAGAAGGAGAGTTGAAAAGAATCTGACAAATGAATGGGCAGGTCAGAGGGACTTTCAGAAAGTCCCAATGGTGACAAACCCAGATCACTGATTTACTGAGAGGTAACAATGCAACTGGGACAATTTCTGTGATTTTCCTGCATAGACAACACAGTTTCTCACACTCTTTCATCCTCCTCGACACTCAGACTCGTCCTTCTTCTCCGGAGCCCACAGTTCCCTCTCCCCTCTGCTCTCGGGGTCTCCCGCCCAGGTTTTCAGGGCTTGTCCTCAGGAATTATTCACTCTCCACCAGATCAGTCCTTATGCAGATTAACTGAATCAACTCACAACTGTGGCCTCATCCTTCTATCCACGGATTTGACGGTGGTCTTCTGTTGTGAGCTCTTCTCCTCCCTGTCATCTGTCCTGCCGTCTCTCCTGCTGTCCTCAGGACTGGGTGCCCACATCCCTCTGTCCCTCCTCAGCACAGTCACCTCAGGGGACACCTTTTCTCCTGCACCTTCTGGCTCTCACTCTGTCTCTCCTCTCTACATGCATATATGTTTTGCTATCTTCCCATTAAAAACAGAAGAAAATAGATAAAATAAAGAGAAGCATAAACTAAATTCCTTCCTTTATTCTCTGATAGAATCTGTCATATATTTCTTCCCTATAAACCAGTATTTCTCTGAAAGAATGGTCTGCCTTCAGCCTCCTCACTTTCCGAATGTCCGTCCTCTCTGCAGCCCCGTCCGTCTGCTGAACGTGCTCAGCTCGGTCCTGCGTGCTCTGCTGCCTGTGTCTCAGCCTTGAACGTGCACAGCACTGACACACAGACACTCTCGTCCTGTAGATTTCCAGGACACGGTGCTCTTGTAGCTCCAGGGTCTGCATGGGCCAGTCACTGGTCCTGCTCTCAGCCCTGTCCTCACCCTGCTCCCCCCCTGTCCCTCTGTCCTAGGCTTTCATGCTGTCCCTTCCTGCTCTGTCCCCTGTGACTCTATCGATAGACTCACCCCGTCTCCTGCTTCAGTGATCACTGATATGAATGTGTTCCAGGCCTTTCTCCTGACTTCTGACCGATACATGGGTCTCCCTCCACAATGTCTCCCTGGGGTCAATCTGCTTGTACCCCAAGGTCAGCACATGCAAAGCTGAATTCATCGTTTGCTCCTTAAATGTCCTTCTGAGGCTGTGATTTTATTCTCAGAATTCCACATTGTTCATTCATAGTATATTTCACACTTTCCATTTTTACTGCTAATGGTTATTTAGAGGGACAATTTTATAAAAGGAATTTTTTTTGTTTTTACTTAAAAATTTTTTAATGGAGATAATGTTTTCACTATCATTTCAGAGGGGGGTTGTTGCTGGGCATACAGGCAGCTCTGCTGGGTACTGTGGTCCTGTCTACCCAGCCTGACACTTACACAGCCATGAAGGTGTCCACACTCATGTTCCTACAGGTTTCATCTCCTGCTGTGGAGAAGAATATATTTCAAAGCTGGCAAACTTGTATTCGCTGAAGGCTCCTTTATTCTAGGAAGATTTGTTCATTTTTCTGTGCACCTGAGAATACCGGAAATTACTCTGCCCCCCTCTCCTCCCCTCCTACCTCAGCCTCCTCCTGCAGTGTCCCCACACTCTGTCCCCACAGGGTCCCTCTCTGGAGTTGTGCCCCTTGCACTTACTGGTAAACATGGGGGTGAGGGGGCTGGGAGAGGGGCTTGTGTCACCTCATCTAGTTCATCAGTCAGTGTCACTCCCTCAGGGTCTTTACTTTTTAAACATATGATTCTTTTTCAGTTTCTTTATTTTTCAAGTTGTTGGATCAAGACTATAATTGTGGTGTACACATCACATTCAACTTTAAAAAGCAATTCAACTGCTGCATTCATACAGTTTCAAAAAGTAGATTTTCTTCTTTTTCACAGTGTGTAGCATTCCCCTGTGTAGATGCCCTTCAGCTCTTTCATCTGCTCATCTCCTGACGGGCACTTGGGCTGCTTCCACAGCTTGACTGTTGTAAATAACGCTGCAGTAAACATAGGGTGGATATATATTCTTGCATAAGAGTTTTAGGTTTCTTCGGGTATATTCCCAAGACTGTAATTACTGGATCATGAATATACTGGAGATTAATATGCAAGTGAAATAAGCCAGTCAGAGAAAGATTAGTACCATATGATTTCATCTACACGTGAAAACTAATGAACAAAGTCAACTAGTGAAGAAAGTATAAGCAGACTCACAGGTGCAGCGAACAGACTCACAGCTGCCAGAGTGAAGAGGGCTTGGGAGGGCTGAGTGACAAAGGTGGAGGGATTAAGCAAAACACCCCTGTAAAAGTCACAGACACAGACAAAGTATGGTGATTCCGAGGGGAAGAGGGGTGGGGACAGGCAGGAGTAGGTAAGGAGCAGGATAAATCACGTGGGGCAGTGATCATACAATGCCATATACAGATGACGTATTATAGAATTGTACCATTGAATCCTATGTGATTTTATTAAGTCTCAGCCTCCAGCGTGATGGTATTGGAAGGGGAGCATCTGGGAGATGTCAGGTTTGGATCAGCTCATGAGGTGAAGCCTTCATGATGAAATAAGTGCTCTTTCTAGAAAATTAAACGAGGTCACATTCTGAATACTGAAGGTACGAGTTCTACATAGGGACTTTGCGTTGGGAGTGGCAGAGTACAATTCAACCTGTATCATATGTGTATAATGAAGACAAAAGGGAACAGGGAAATAGAAATGGACTGTTTATGTGACTATTTGAAAAGTTCAGTTATAAAAGGAGAGTTAGGAGAATAGAGGTGATACATTTTATAGTTCTGATTTTAATATGAAAATGAAAAATATTTTTTAAAATTTAATTAATTAATTTAAAATTTTTTTAGTGAAAGGAGAGGAGGCAGAGAGACTCCCGCATGCGCCCACCGGGATCCACCTGGCATGCCCACCAGGGGGCGATGCTCTGCTCATCTGGGGTGTTGCTCTGTTGCAACCAGAGTCATTCTAGTGCCTGAGGCAGAGGCCATGGAGCCATCCTCAGAGCCTGGGCCAACTTTACTCCAATGGAGCCCTGGCTGAGGGAGGGGAAGAGAGAGACAAAGAGAAAGGATAGGGGATGGGTGGAGAAGCAGATGGACACTTCTCCTGTGTGCCCTGGCCAGGAATTGAACCCAGGACTTTCACATGCAGGGCCGATGATCTATTGCTGAGCCAACCGGCCAGGGTTAAAAATGTAAGATTAATGGAAAAATCTAACACAAAGGTGATGCAGTCTAGAACTGGAGAGGGCAGGACAGCACAGGCACACTGAGAAAAGGGGAAAGCAGGGTTGGCAGTGGAAAGACAGTGACATTGTTAATAGATGTGACAGCAAAGGTGAAGATGTGCACATGGCTAGAGAGGAAGGGAGGAGGGCAGAGGGCGGTGTCCACGCCGTGACAGGGACTGCGCATGTGCAGAGAGCCCGTCTTCTCACAGGAGGGACCGTTACAGCACGGCGAGCTCCTGTCTGAGAAACAAGTCATTAGGTTGATCTGTGCTTGGAGTTTGTCAAGTGGGTGTGACAGAAGGACAGTGACCCAGGGGTTTCATTTATGAGTCATGGGACACTAGACAGTGTTCACCACGGCTCTAAGCAGGAAAGGGCAGGTGTGACATCAGGAGGGACTGGGGGGTCAGGAGGAACAAGAGGCCCCAATGGGAGAGACACACTGGGGGAGCGGGAGGAGCTGAGAGACCAGGGGTCACACCTGGGTTCCCCTGGACATTCCACCTGGACGTCCTCCTTTGCCTCCTTAAAGGGAGAGTATACCACGTGGTTAGAGTCGATTAGGAGGACAATATTCAAAATGTAAATGTCTTATATGTTCAAAGGTTTATTTCTCACAGCAGATAATGTTGAAATTGAGTAATAAAGTAGTTCCATGATGTTGTTAAAACTGAAGCTACTTCTAATTTCTCTGGCATCCATTCCAGGTTACATGACCACAGATGTTATTTGAGTTGTATTCATCAAGAAACATTATAGCCAGCAGAAAAAGTAAAGGAGAAAAAAGGACACAATTTTCATTTAAGGATACACTTCAGGGGTCATACAGGATAATTCACCTTATAACACACAGGTCATCATTTAGTCACAGACAGCAGGGGAGGTGGGAAATCTACCATTTGTGTGAGGGTCTCTAGGTGTGTAATTAGAGGACTCTATAACTAAGGAAGAGGGGACGTTGACATGAGGGACAATCATCAGTCTGTGTGTCAGAGCTTCATCCTGAATCTGAACCAGTAAGGAGAAGGAAACAGTCTATTTGTATCTCACCCAATAGAATGTGATCAACATTGGGACCCAAAGTAACTATTTCTAATGAGAGTTGGATTGGCATATGAATTACAACATCAGTCACTTATTTAATTTACCTGAACAGATATTTAGGGAACCTGACTCTGAGGACCAGAGCCTGAAAAGAGGTCTCAGGACACCGTGGAAAGTGTTCTTGGGAAAGCTGAATATGTGGGACCCATCTGTCATGTTAAAGAAAGAGACATCTCCATCCTCATAATCCAGAAATATCCCCACTTTGAGGGGCTTTTCTCCTACAGTAAGAGGGGTTGCTGGGGAAGTGATGGCCCAGTATTCTCCACTGTAGAGCCTGATGGCCCAGAAACCATTCTTTGGGGACATGGTGACCCTCCCTTTCCTTGTTACATTATCTCTACAAACTCCCAGGTCCCAGGAAGGTGCCTTCCCAACCTCCACCTCCCAGTAGCATTGCCCCGAGCTGATGTCCGGATGACCCAGCACACAGGGAAGGGATTCGAATCTTTGGGTGGAGTTGGGCAGATCTTGTCCCCTTTCTTGCCAGGTCACTTGTCTCCCATTTTCAGAGAGGAGGAGGGCAGGATGAGCAGTGGCTGCGTCCAGGGTCACAGTTACTACAGGACAAGTAGATCATCATGATTTTGAGGAAGGTCTCAGTATGTCTGGGCTGGAGCGATCCCATTCTATGAGATCTCTTCTGGTCCTGGGTAGATCCAGCTCATCTCCACCCATCTTTCCCCAAGACCACCCTGCAAGGTGAGGGTCCTTCCTGGACCATCATAGACTCACCAGCTTTGAACTCTTCTTTTCTCCAATCTGCAAGGAAAAAATAGATATGAGAACTCACCATTTGAAAGATAAGCTGCCTGTCTGCCCAGAATACTATGAGTATACATTCCTTAGGATCAATTCAAGAAAATGCCAACCCAAGCTAATACTCTTTCATGTACTGAAGCCTCTTTTACAGGCTGCTAGATGATGTGTGACTGGAAGTTCTGATCCATTCTATGCTCTCTTCACCCCACATTCTTACAAGATAAATATCTATAAATTACTTAGGATGATTGAGAGTTATAGGTTATATGGTGAGTCTGACCAAATAGCTTATTTTTTGCATTAGTTTTCTCAAATTTTAGCAGATGTTAACCTTCCACCTACATTCAGAACACACTGAATTGCAATTAAAAAAATAAAAACTGCTATAATATAATTGTTTTAGAACATCTGTTAAAATATTGTGTGATCTTTTGAGTTCATACAAAGTAAACCTTAGTGTTTCTTTGATTTTCAGCATTGCTGCAGTTTGTGTTCATCTAATAAAATCTTTGATAACAAGACTTTTGTCATCACGTCCCATGTCACTCACCGGGATATAAATGCTCTTTCCTCCCAACTGCAAAAAGAAAAAACAGAAAGACTTTTACTTTTGTTTCTTCCCTGTTTCTCCCTGTCTTTTTCCCATTTCTTGTACCTCCCTTGAGCATCCTTTTTCTATCCTGTATTATCTTCATACTCCGTTTTTCAAGCATGATAATAAAAATGATCAGATGCGGGACAGGTGGAAATACAGAAGCAACAAAACATGGGAGAGACAGAGAAGGAGTGGAAAGAAGGAAATTAAATGAAGACAGGAAAGAAGAGAGAGGGAGGGGAAAGGACGTGCTGGATCACGTGTGGTTTGCAGTTCAGACAGAATTTATTGAAGTTTAGAAAGATGATGCTTGGTTGTTACTCTGCCAATCATACACTTTTGTGTAAATCCGTATCCTCTCCGACGGCTACAGGGGACGACCCCGAGTGACAGATGAATGGAGCTTTCTGAGAGCAAAGCACTACTCACCTGACTTGTACTGAGACTTCCTCCTGGCTGAGAGAAAACACACAGACACACGTATGAGACAGGTGTTCTCAGCCTCATCAGGAAGATGCACTTAGAGCTGTACATCTGACAACATTTTTGTCTGCACATTGACCAAGTAATGCTCATTTCAAAAGTCATGAAAGAAATCTCTAAAGTTTGTTCTTTTTGTTTATGAGTAGTTAAAGTTGATAAGATTCACAATTACATTTACTTGTTCTACCTTCTTGGAGATAGCCTTTTTGGTGCTCTTCTTTTAAATTTATTGATTTTAAGAGACAGAGAGAGAGGGAGGGAGAGAGACAGAGAGATGCAGACAGGAACATCAATCTTTCCTGTATGTGCTGTGACCTGGGATAGAACTAGCAACCACTGTGCTTGTGGATAGCACTGTAACCAACCAAGCTCTCTGGCCAGGTCCCTTTGGTGGTTTTACAGCCTTTTGTCTCCTGTGTTCCACAGATAAAAACATCTACTAAATGTCATCACTATCTCCCAAATGATAACCTTACAAAATTTGAAGGCCGCTTAGTACAGTTCTTCTCACAGAAAAAAAGTATAGAACAATGTTACTTCATATGTATTTTGTGAAGAAAGTCTTAACATTTCTAAATTAAATATCAGGAAAATAAGAGTAAAGAAGTATTATATGGATGTGAAGAGCGTTCTAAGTCAAATAAGCCTTTCTTAAAGAAAACTCATACATCATAAAGTTTAAATATCCCCAAATTTGCACATCTTATTAATAAGGTTCTATTCATAGGAAGGTTCTGTCTCCCTGATTGCAAAGACAACACAAATAAATGAGGTAATAATAAGAGAAATTGAAAAACAAATGAAGGTGAGTAATCCGAGTTGGAAGGATAAGATATGAAGACAAAGTCATACACAAGCACAGCTCTGTTAAGAACGAGGATCACTGGGAACTGGAGGAAATGGCACAAGACACAGAGGGGAGGAGGACAGAGACAAAGTGAGCTACATGCTGGGATTTGCCTTCTTTCCTGTTCACTCTCCCCTAAAAAGTAAAAGAAAGGAATAAGCAAGTCATTCCAAGTGAAATCACAAGTGAGGGAAGGGAGGAGAACAGAAATTGGAATCCCTTTTGTAGCTCAGTCTGAAGTGCACATTGACCCGTATTTATGAGAACTGGGACCATCAGGTTTCAGAAGACATGTCACCATCAGAGGGAATGCCATCCTCCCCTCTGGGGTGTGTTGTATTATATGTTCCTCTGTTATTGGATTATCACCTTTTATAGATGAAAATTGTTCAAGTAACTTAAAATTAATGAAAAAAGAGCTAAGATAGAGGTGGTAATGATGTAAAGAACAAGGAAGAAACAAGAAAAAGTTTTTCCATGATACATCATGAAGGGAGTGCCAGTTTGAGGAAAATTACCAATTTCTTGTTGAAGTTTTCCTGAAAAAAAACAAAGCAAAAAAGTTTTGTAAATATAAGGGAAACAAACACATAAAATTACAATCAGCTGAAAATTCAACGTAAATGGGTACAACAGATACATTGAGAAATGAGTCAGCAGGAAACAAACAAAAACTGAAAAATGGGCAAGATATCACTTTTTTTCCTAGAAAAGAGAGAAAAATGAATGACCTTGTTCAAATGACTAAATAAAAGTAAAATGTAGGAGAAGTGTCAGAGAGACCACCTTGAACTTGATCTCTTCCATGTTTATGTATGAATGGCTTCAGGTACATGGCACAGACATGGACGTTATGGTAAAGGCACCCATCTGATCAAAACAGCTTTTGGTGAATAGGTCACATACAACTTGCTCTGTACATTAAAGAGTTATATTCTTAAATATGCTCATCTAAAAATAAAACTGAATACAACTAAAGGTCGTTGAATATATCACTTTTGAGGGTATAATTGAAATTGTCATTAGAAAGGAAGGGTAGTAAACTTGTATGTCGTTGTTAAATTTTCTTATGGGAAAATATTAATACAACAGTATTTTAGTTCATTTAAAATATTCAGAATGGAGAGATACATTTGAACTCTCTTTAAGATATCATATCCTTCCAAAAATATTTTACAAGAACTGAAGTTTGCCAACTTCATAAGTGTGTCATTTAAAAAGTAAAAAATAGAACAAGTAGTAAGGTTGGAATTTATTTTTAAAGGCAGGAAAAACTATGAAATATATTTAGATAGATGAGGACAGTTGGATGATATGTTCAAAGGCAGGACAAGTGTGACCATCAAGTTCACACTTGATCAAATGAATGGTATCAGTTTTTACACAGACTTTGAAAGAACAACAGTTAAAGAAACTAAACTCATCATGCTTAGAATCATCTCTTATCTTATAATGTTTTGGGAGAGTATCAATTGTGTATTAACAAACCTTCAAACTTTCAATACCCAACATAGGATCTATGTTAGGATAGTTTCCCAGTAATATTTATAAATAAGTGTCACAGACTTCTTAATGAATCTGCAGCAACTCTCTCCAGACAGAGGATGCCCTTGTTTATAGGGAAAGATGGCATGAAGTAAAGAAGGAAAGAATGGGAAAGGGTGGAGGTGAGGGAGACAGCAGTGAACATCACTCAACAGCAGAGAATCCAAACACCGAAAACATGGGGTCAGATGACTAGACAGCCCAGAAACATTAGCAGACAGATGACAGAGAGATAAAAAGGGAATGAATACTAAAGACACCCTGTACCAGTCATTTAAAATTGCCTGGATTAATGGCACAGCAGGAAGATTATCTAACATGCTCTGAAAATCTTCATTAAACAATAGAAAAATTAATTACATTTTAGGTAAAAAAAGCCCTCGAGTAGATTGAAATTATTGAAAAATCTGTCTTTGAGTCTACTTTATTAGGAGGAGTATGAGGACACATAGAAAGACACACCGCGAGGAGCTCAGAGCTCACTGTCGTGCAGACAGGTCGGGACATAAATGACAAGGAGACGGAAGGGACCGTGACTGGGGTGGTGATCCCACTGCCATGTCCCCATGACGTGTGATAGACTCGTGCACCTGAGACCTACTTACTTTTATTAACCAAGGTCACCCTGATAAATTCAATAACACATTTAAAAATGTTAAAATAGAAGAAAATAATAATATTTAATGAATTGTGTAATATTTTTAAATATTCTGGAGATACTTTATAAAAATATTTTTGATCTCTATTCACACTATGTGGACCACCCAGAAATATTGTGATATTTAAAGTGGTCTTTGGATGCTTCTATATATGTATGTATTTAGTTCTAATTGCAGTCCCTTCATTGTACAAAGTTGCTACACGCAGTGTAGAAGAGTTACTGAGAGACCGTTTGTATAGATAAATTCAGAATTAAGTTCTAATGTGCGTCTATTCACACCGATTTTGTCCACTGTTCAATTCACAAACTAACTACATCTGATTTAACTCAGGCCTGAATGAAGGTAAGTGTTTCAGATGAAGGGATAGAAATGACACTGAGGAAGGTCCTGAATCAAATGACCTGGCTGTCTTTGGAGAAAAAATACAATCAGAAACTTTAAAAGTATACAAACTGGCAAATATCGTAGTGATAAAATTCATTGGACAGAAAGGCTCTGTCTCCCTAATTTCAACAGGACAAAGATAGGGGTATTATCTGAGAAATTTAACAGCAAATGAAGGTGGCTAATCAGAGTTGGAAGGCCAAGACACTGAGACAAAAGGTAGGTGGTCACTGAGAGAGAAGACAGGGGATAAGGAACAGGTGAGGGAAGGACACGGGGAGGAGGTTACCGGTACTTACTTTTCTCCTGTTCACTCTTGGCTGAAAAGCAAAAGGAAGAAATAAACAACTCACTCCAAGTGAAAACACAATGTTGGGTATGACAAAGAACAGAAATGGACCCCCTTTCCTAGTTCACCCTGGAGCACACGGGAAACTAAGTCAGGACATAAAACAATGAGGGAGTTAGGTCAGAAATGCTGGGATGTGCACTAGTAAGTGTTCCCTGTCACTGAACTATCACCATTTTCAGATTAAAATGCGGACATATTCACAAATGACACAAGGACTGAACCATTGATGAGGACGCTTACAGTAGAGGCGTCCATCATGACAAATCCACTTATGTTGCACTAGTCATGTGACACCTGCTCTGTACATTAGGGGGATATATTCCTAAAGACCATTTCTAAGAAAACAAAAATATAATTGAAATTGTCATTAGAAAAAGACAATACTAAGCTTTGAATGATGAAGGCTTTTCTGTTTTGTTTTGTTTTTTGATACATCGTGGTCAGTATTTATTTTTTGTATCCTTCACTTATTCAGTACAGATCAAGGAGGTATTATTACTTTTGACCTCACCTTAAGATATTTCATCATTCTCTAAATTGTTTGTTTTTAAGTGCTGTTTGACATTTGAGAACTGTGTAGAAAATAATGTAAAGGAATAAAAAATTGGCAGATGTGAATATTTTCAAAAACCAGAAATATTATGTAAAATATTTAGATACCTTGGAACACCCGGGTCATATGATCAAGGACAGTGGAAGAGGGACACCCCACTATGTCACATCTGACCAGTGAATGATACAAGGTATTGATCATGACACAGGCTGTGAGAAGACAATGGAGACTGATAGTGAATATTGAAATTTTGAAGTCTTGTCCCTTAAGGGTTTGGAGAAGTATCGATTACACAGTAATGCCCACTGAAATGTGGAAAACTTGACAGAGGGCCTAAATCTGAATATTTTCCAAAAAAAAAAAACACACACAAAGATGTATGTATATATCTAAAAACCATGTTTTTGTCAGCTTGAAACCCTTCCCTTCAGTGAATTATTAATGAAAGTGTGGCAGTTCTCTGCAAGACAGAAGCATCTAATGTTTACAGCGAGATAATTGTATAAAATGACAGAAGAAGGAATGGGAAAGGAGGGAAGGTAGGAGACAGAAAGGGACAGAGCCCCACACGGGAGAAGTGCTGTCCCAGAATCAGGTGGGGACAGTGGACATCTAGGAGGAGGACAGGCTAACGGAAGGCACTTGGATAAATAGGCCATAAATATCAAAAAGAGAAATAAACCAGATGATTTCAAGGGGACCATTGGTAAAGGAATATCAGTAATTTTACCTAATTTTTTCTTTAGTTCCGCTGGAAAAAAAGAAAAGAAAAGATAAATGTCAATTTAATGGAACCAAGCACAAGGAGATTTCAAATGAACTGGTAAACTGACATTTAAAATTTACCATAACCGCATTTCAGATGAACACACAAACACTCATCACATCACACGTCTGCCCCGCCCCCAAACAGACCTGGACACAGCAGCTCAGAGCTCTCTATTGTCCACAAGCATCATTCAGCAAATAAAAATGTGGATGATGGAGTTAGTTTAGTACAACAATATAAAAGTTTAAAAATATTAATTTACTGTTTAGTTTCTAAAATGATTGTTGTTTTTGAAAATATTTTATTTATTAATAATGCAGAGAAAACAGATGGGAGGCAGGAGGATAACGTGTGGACTCATAGCTGCTTCACTGTAGCTGTAGCTGCTGCCCTGGGTGCCGTGTCTGGGCAAGTCCAGGGTCGAACTGGCCACCTCAGTGTTCCAGGTCCACGCTCTGTCCACGGGGCCACCACAGGCTAGGCTAAAACTATTATTCTTGGTCTATTTGAAATATTAATGTTTCTGTTATTCCGTTTGTTTCTTTAGTATGGTCATTGGATGTTTTAACACATCAGTGGGTCTCACTGCTGTGGCAGCGACATCGTGCAGAGTGGCCACCACACTGTGGAAGGAGCACTGACACACAGCTCCTCCCAGTGACACAGGGTGGGGGGTCTGAGGGCTGCGTCCTCCTTGTTTTTAACCATACTGTATTTGATTTTTTGTTTCAACTCCTTCCTGCATGAAGCTTATCTTAATTCTCTTGTGTGTTGAATGCAGTGGATTGGAATTCTCTGAAAGAGATTTTGTTTCTCACTGGACCTTACTGTACCTTTCCCTGAACCAAGAAAATAATATCCAAGCTCACATGCATCAGACAGGTTTTCTACACACTTTAAAGAAGAGGCAGAGAAAGAGTTACATCTGCTAACGGTTGTTTGTCAACGTGGCCAAGTCACTTCGATTTCACGAAAAAAGAATATATTTGGAAATCCATTCCACTGAAATACCCACTACAATTTTAGAAATATTATGTGACATGTTGGGACATAAAGACTTAAAATAAACAGAAAAGTGACAGAGGATCCGTGACTGGGTGGGAGCACAGTGCCACATGCAGATGGGGTGTGATAGAATCCAGCAGCTGAGACCTGCACAGATTTATAAACCAAGGTCTCCCCAATAACTTCAATAAAGCATTAAAACATCACTTAAACAGGAGAAATAAAACATTTTAAATAAATTCCATAAAATCTTAACATACTTATTTGATATTTTTAAATAAAATCATTTTTTATTATTTTTACTCTGTATGAAACACTATCATATATTTGTAATATTTGGAAAGGTCTTTGGATATTTCCATGTGTGTGTGTGTGTGTGTGTGTGTGTGTGTGTATGTGTGTGTGTGTGTGTGTATTCCATTCTAATGCAGTACTTAATCATTTTTCCTGAATTGGAGTTTGGGGACCTTGCAGATTCTGGAGACTGTCACCTCATGTTCTCACCAATGCTGATTCCCAGGGTTAACACGGGTTTGCTGTGAACACTGAGTGATGAGATGTTAGAAGGCGATGATAAGAGCCCTTCTGTGGAAACTACTTTCTTTACAGACACACCACATAACTCTGTGAGAAAGTCTTCTTGGATCTATTCAGTTGTTCAGTGCCCGAAATATCCAGCCCATCACTTCACTCACGTTTAAACTCACCGTTTTCTTTGGTTTGCTCAGAGACTTGATTATCCGAAGCTGACTGTCCCATGATTAGAAGCGCAGCTGATGTATTCTTCTCTGAAATAGTTGTTATAGTGCAAAATGTGAAACATGGAATCCAAGAGACATTTTGTTCACTCCTATATAGGATAAAACAGTATTTGTCTTCACTTCCTTCCTGCAAGCAAACAGAATCAAGACCCAGATCAGTTTCCTCAGGAGAAGTGACCTCCATCACTTTCTAGGACGCAGGGGAGACTGCTGTCTGGGCATGGCCCACGGTGGGGAACTGAGGACAGGGTTAGGATGGGGGAGCCTGTCTCCTGGGTCAGGGGTGGGCTTTGACCAAGGTCACCTCCCCTGGCAGCAGTTCCCTGGGAAGTGGAGGACGCCCTGTCTGTCACAGGCCTGCTCTCACCCCAAAGTTTCTTCCTGAGGCAGTGTGAGAAGCTGCAAACAGGAGGATTCTGGATCTTTTGAAGGTTTGCTTGAATGAATTCTTGTATGAGAATTGAGTGAGTGAGTGCATTCCAGAAGGGGGTGCAGGGAAGGAGACTCAGAGTGTTCTTACCCGACAGAAAGTGAAAGCCACTGATGGGGAGAGAACTGAGGGATGTCAGGATGATACAGGACAGAGAGGGGACCCAGAACCTATAAAGATCGAGCCAGACATGTTCTCAGGACCAGAGAGATGAAGATTACAGTATAGTGTTTAAGACAGAGAGGATTAGAGCTTTTCTAGAAGAATCCTTAAGGTTTTCTAAAGGGAGAAATAAGAAGAAAAACAGTTAAATTATGAAGGTCAAATATGCTAAATTTAGACCCTTTCCTCTCAATTCTTCATTGTCTCTACTGACACTATCTTAGGCTCTACACACACACACACACACACACACACACACACACACACACACCACACACACACACACACACACAAGCTGCTCTTCATCTCCATAATAAAATCTTCTGTTTAGATTTACCTGGCTGAGCCATCAACAGAAATGTAACAGTTTCTGAGGGTCATAGGACATCTTTCTCCTGTGAAGCCTCTTCTGAAACACGAAAGCTCACAGCCTAGAAGCTTTGCTCAGAAACCTGGAGGTCTCCTCCCTGCGCAGCCCCAGCGGGGATGTGAGAGGAGCTCCCGGATGTGGAGAGCAGCTGGGGACTGCAGACTGCACTTTGTTCCCTCATTCCTGTGACGGTGATAGAGACTTCACCTGGCCATAAAGCCACGTGTATGATCTAGATATCAGTGCTGTGCTCATGTGAACACACACACACACACACACACACACACACACACACACACACACACCTCTGCAGAATGGCTGCTCCTCTGCCTGTTTTTTCTGCTGTTAGTATTATTTTCAAGATGAGAGTATACAGGAGAGATTTACATGAAACATTGTCATACCAGTATCCCAGATCTATGTATTCATCTTGTTCAGAGTAAGGACTATGTGTGTATAAACTACCTCTACCACGTTTTGTAATATAAACTTATTCATACTATAGTTTATGGGAAATACACCCAGGATGCTGAGGGGAGCTGTTTCCTTTGACATCTCAGCCCCACAGATGCTCACAGAGGGTCTGTGCACAAAGCTGGTGCAGATACTCACAGTCTCAAGAGTCTGCTCTCAGGACACTCTGGGCACTCAATGCCCACAGCACGGAGTTAGAATTCTCTCAGTGGCTCTGGGCAAGAGATCAGGGCCACCACCTTTTATGTATTTGTTTTTATGTCACTTGCACTCAGTTTAACCTCTTAGCACATGATCTAAACCCTATGGGTCATAACCTGAATTTACTGAGAATCTATTGGCTGATTGCCAGGGTCCAGCCCCGGGGGGAATCCAGGGGTCCCACAGGAAGAGATGGAGTCGGCACGAAATGAGTGAGAGAACCGAATTCTTTTTTAGCATTCTCTGCCAGGCATCTCTGCCATGGCTAGTCTAGCTTTATTTTTATACACACACACTAAATTACAATCACATGGTATACAGAATACATTAATTAATAATTGTTTTTGTTTCACCATGGTTACATATTTCTAGGCAACAGTTAATTCATTTCTATTAGCTATAAATCAGGTGGTAAGTCATTCTAAGTATAGTTATACAATAACTTGAGCAGCGGCCCTGGCCGGTTGGCTCAGCGGTAGAGCATCGGCCTGGCGTGCGGGGGACCCGGGTTCGATTCCCAGCCAGGGCACATAGGAGAAGCGCCCATTTGCTTCTCCACCCCCCCTCCTTCCTCTCTGTCTCTCTCTTCCCCTCTCGCAGCCTAGGCTCCATTGGAGCAAAGATGGCCCGGGCGCTGGGGATGGCTCCTTGGCCTCTGCCCCAGGCGCTAGAGTGGCTCTGGTCATGGCAGAGCGACGCCCGGGAGGGGCAGAGCATCGCCTCCTGGTGGGCGTGCCGGGTGGATCCCGGTCAGACGCATGCGGGAGTCTATCTGACTGTCTCTCCCTGTTTCCAGCTTCAGAAAAATACAAAAAACATAAATAAATAAAATAATAATAACTTGAGCAGCAATAACAATATTGGCGCAACCTTCTAAAAGGTCAGTATTGAGTCTGACCTGTGGTGGCCCAGTGGATAAAGCGTCAACCTGGAATGCTGAGGCCACCAGTTTGAAATGCTGCACTTTTCTGATTAAGGCACATGTGGGAGTTGATGCTTCCTGCTTCTCCCCCCTTTCTCTTTTTCTTTCGCTTTCCCTTTCTCTCTCTCTCTCTCTCTCTCTAAAATGAATAAATAAAAAAAACCATTTAAAAAAATAAAAATAAAAGGTCAATATTGATTAATAATTCTACCTTACCTAATGTCCTATTGTCTAGTCAAAGTTTATTTGTCTTCTATATTCATATACTAGTTAAGTTCTAACTTTATTTTTCTCAGAGTGTTTCACCACCTGCAGGTCAGGTATGCAAGAAGAAAGGAAAGTTTTTCTACTCTACCACATGAAAAGGCTAGGGAGGGAAAGCAATGAATTAAGTGAAGGCTGAAAGGTGCTTCTGTGTATAGTTACTGTTTCCTATTTATTCATAAGTCACAATCTATTCTTTCTAACATGATTAATAGGAAGGAATTCTCCTACAAACTTAACCCTTTACGAGGGATATCATAGCCAGGCTCTTATGTTTATGAGCCCAGTCCAAGGGGCTTACAGGCTTTTCTGTGGAACTCACACCCTCTGTCTCATTTCCAACGAAATTACTACGAATCCACAGGGAAAACACGGTGCTATTATCCCTTTGCCATCAATGATAGCACACACCCAGAAAAGGGGGGATAAAAGGCCAAAGAAATTCAACAAGTTAAAGGGGGAAGTATCGTTGTGCCTTTTCTTTGCTGTGACTGTGCCAACCAGCAGCTGTTTGATCGGCTTCCGACAGTTGATATCTTGTTTCCTGTAATTTGATCCCTTATTGAGCTCCCAACTGGCCCTCGTGATTCTTAGTCCCCCACACTGACGTCAGCATCATGCAATTCTTCTTTTTCTTTTTTTTTCTTTTTTTCTTTTTAGTGAGAGAGAGGGGATAAACATTCAAGAAGGGAGAGAAGAGAAGCATCAATTCTTTGTTGCAGCTCTTCAGTTCTTCATTGATTGCTTTCTCATATGTGCCTTGATCTGGGAGCTCCAGTTGAGTCAGTGACACATTGCTCAAGCCAGCGACCTTGGGCTCAAGCCAGTGACCATGGGGTCATGTCTATGATCCCACACACAAAGCCAGTGAGCCGTTGCTCAAGCCGATAACCTCAGGGTGTGGAACCTGGCTCCTCAGCATCCCAGGTAGAAGCTCTATCCACTGGACCACTGTTGGTCAGGCTGTAACATTATGTTTAAAGTAAGTCACATAAGAATCCATACATCTTCTTTTCCTAACGTTTGCCAATTTTTCCATCTCTATTTATTCCCTGTGAATGATTGGCTGAGTATAGTAAGTGACCTGTCTCTTTCATTTTCTCTTTTTTTATTCCTTCCTTGGTATATTGCTGATCTTTGAACATACTGCTTTAGATAATGTGAGAAGGTTATACAGATATTTTTATTGCCTGGAAAAGAATTATCACAGCAATAAATTTCCACAACCAACGATTTAGTAAAGACACTGGTATAAACTGGTTAACCTTTGTGACATGGTCCATGGGGCTGAGAAGTAAAGAGATATGATTTTTATTGCAGAGAGAGTATTTTAATTTAGACATTTTAAATGTGTTTTAATGTTGAAAACTGAGAAAATCTTTTAAGATTTATTAAAATAAAGATAAGATATTGGGACATTTCAGAGCTAAAGCCACGACAAAGGTGGCACATGAGCACAGCTGGAGAGAAGGAGACAGCTGTGATTGGCTACAGCCACCCGCAGCCATGAACATGAGCGGTAGGAAATGAACTGGTAAACTGACATTTAAAATTTACCATGACCGCATTTCAGATGAACACACAAACACTCATCACATCACACGTCTGTCCCACCCCCAAACAGACCTGGACACAGCAGGTCAGAGCTCTCTATTGTCCACAAGCATCATACAGCAAATAAAAATGTGGATGATGGAGTTAGTTTAGTACGACAATATAAAAGTTTAAAAATATTAATTTACTGTTTAATTTCTAAAATGATTGTTGTTTTTGAAAATATTACTTAACATAATAGTTTCCAGGTCCATCCATGTTGCAGCAAAAGGTAAGATTTCTTCTTTTTCATGGCCCCTTAGTATTTCATTGTGTATATGTACCACTGCTTTTTAATCCACTCATCCACTGATGGACACTTGCACTGTTTTCAGATCTTGGCTATTGTAGACAATGCTGCCATGAACATGGGGTTCATTAATAGACCACCAACTTATACCATTCACAAAAATAAACTAAAAATGGATAAAAGACTTAAATGTAAGCCATGAAACCATAAGCATCTTAGAAGAAAACATAGGCAGTAAGCTCTCTGACATCTCTTGCAGCAATATATTTGGTGATTAATCTCCACTGGCAAGTGAAATAAAAGACAGGTTGAACAAATGGGACTATAAAGAACTAAAAAACTTTTTCACAGCTAAAGACAATAAGAACATAATAAAAAGACAAACCGCACAATGGGAGAACATATTCAACAATACATCTGATAAGGGGTTAATAATCAAAATTTATAAAAAATTTGTAAAACTCAAAACCAGGAAGCTAAACAATCTAATCAAAACATGGGCAAAAGAAATGGATAGACAGTTCTCCAAAGAGTTAATACAGATGGTAACAAATTAAAAAATGATCAACATCACTAATAATTAGAGAAATGCAAATTAAAACCACTGTGAAATATCACCTCACGCCAGTCAGAATGGCGTTCATCAACAAAACAACACAGAATAAGCGCTGGTGAGGATGTGGAAAAAGGGAACCCTCTTACACTGCTGGTGGGAATGCAGACTGGTGCAGCCTCTGTGGAAAACAGTATGGAGACTCCTCAAACAATTAAAAATGGAACTGCCTTTTGACCCAGCCATCCCACTTTTAGGAATATATCATAAGAACACCAAATCACTGATGCAAAAGTAAGTATTTTTTATAAGACTTAGTTTTGCATAGAAATTGCAACATCAGTCACTTCTTTTCCTTCACCTGGGCAGATGTTTAGGGAGCCTGAGTCCAAGGACCAGAGCCTGAAAAGAGGTCTCAGGACACCGTGGAAAGTGTTCTTAGGAAAGCTGAATATGAGGGACTCATCTGTCATGTTAAAGAAAGATACATCTCCATCCTCATAATCCAGAAATATCCCCACTTTGAGGGGCTTTTCTCTTACAGTAAGAAGGGTTTCTGGGGAAGTGACGGCCCAGTATTCCCCACTGTAGAGTCTGATGGCCCAGAATCCATTCATTGGGGACATGGTGACCCTCCCTTTCCTTGTTACATTATCTCTACAAACTCCCAGGTCCCAGGAAAGCGAGTTCTTAACATTCACCTCCCAGTACCATCTCCCCGAGCTGATGTGCAGCTGACCCAGCACACAGGGAAGGGAGTCGAATCTTTGTGTGGAGCTGGGCAAATCTTTTCGCCTTTCTTGCCAGGTCACTCGTCTCCCATTTTCAGACAGGAGGAGGGCAGGATGAGCAGTGGCTGCGTCCAGGGTCACAGTTACTACAGGACAAGTAGATCATCATGATTTTGAGAAAGATCTCAGTATATTTGGGCTGGAGGGTCCCCATTCTATGAGATCTCCTCTGGTTCTGGGTAGATCCAGCTCTTCTCCACCCATCTTTCCTCAAGACCTCCCTGCAACGACCAGGGTCCCTCCTGCACCATCATAGACTCACCAGCTCTGAACTCTTCTTTTCTCCAATCTGCGAGGAAAAAATGAATATGAGAACTCACCATTTGAAAGATCAGCTGCCTGTCTGCCCAGAACACTGTGAGTATAAATTCCTTAGGAAATTCCTTATGATTAATTCAAGGAAATTTCAACCAAAGATAACACTCTTTCAGATACCGGAGTCTTTTTTACAACCTGCTGATTTATGTATGACTTGAAGATCTGACCCATTTTATGCTCTGTTCATCCAATATTCTTACAATATAAATACCTATAGTTTATTCAGACAGTTTTAAAGTAAATAGGGTATAAGGTGAGTCTGAGTAAATAGCTTATTTTTTGCTTTAGTTTTACTCAAATTTTAGCAGATGTTAACACTCTCCTTTTGCTCAAAACACAATGACAGATATGATTAAAAATTTTCAAAAATTGCTAAAATGTAGTGTTAAAAAAACATCTGTTAAAACAGAGTAATCTATTGAGTTCATAGAATGTATAATTTGGTGTTTCTTTGATTTTCAGCATTGTGTGTACAGTATTTTTTCATCTAATAAAATCTTTGATTAGAAGACTTCTGTCATCACGTCCCATGTCACTCACCGGGGTACAATGGCACTTTCCTCCAAACTGCAAAAGAACAAAACAGGAAGACTTTTACTTTTGTTCCCTCCATGTTTCTCCCTGTCTTTGTCCCATTTCTTTGACATCCCTTGAATTTCTTCTTTCTATTCTGTATTATCTTCATATTCCATTTTTCAAGCACGATAATAAAAATGATCATATGTAGGACAGGTTGAAATATAGAATCGTCAAATGTTGGGAGGGACAGAGAAAAGTGGAAGGAAGGAAATTAAATGAAGGCAGGAAGGAAGAGAGAGGAGAGGAGAAAGGATGTTCTGGATCACATGTGGTTTGTAGTTCAGAAAGAATTTATTGAAGTTTAGAAAGATGATGCTTGATTGTTACTCTGCCAATCATAGACTTTTGTGTATCTCCGCATTCTCGCCGACTGCTACAGGGGACGACCCGAGTGACAGATAAATGGAACTTTCTGAGAGCAAAGCACTACTCACCAGACTTGTACTGAAACTTCCTCCTATCTGAGAGAAAACACACAGACACACGTATGAGACAGGTGTTCTCAGCCTCATCGTGAAGATGCAGTTAGAGCTGCACATCTGACAACGCTTGTGTCTAAATACTGACCAAGTAATGCCTACTTGAGAAGAAAGAAATCTTTAAAGTTTGTTCCATCTAAAAACCTTTCTACAGTTTAAGAATACATGAGAGTTTAAATAAATCTTGCAAGAGAGTACTAAAAAATAGAGTGGGAATATCTTATTAAAAATAGCCTGAGACCTTATAGTTATATTATCAATTAAGCTTACTTGAGTGGAAAATACATGTATGAAGGACCTTGAAGGTAAAGCAATTTGTTTAATTAATAATTAAATGAATTAAAACAAAAATAAGAGTGGCATAATAACTATGGCCAGAAAGAGAAAATAAGCATGTAAGATCATACAAAACTCTTTACATATTTAGGCTAACTTAAGAATCTGGTCAGAAGTGGACCTTGAGTCTCAAGATTTTACCTGAGAACAGTATATACAAAGTGTAAGGAAGACCAGCCAGAAAGAGCTCATCTCACTCAGGAGCTTTGGAGATTGAACCCTTGCCTTAAGAACTGTAAGAGAGCTTGACCAGCCGATGGTGCAGTGGATAGAGCATTGGACTGGATTGCGAAGGACCCAGGTTCAAAACCTCGATGTCGCCGGCTTGAGCGCGGGCTCATCTGGTTGGATCAAGGCTCACGAGCTTGAGCCACGATCGCTGTCTTGAGCAACAGATCACTCGATCCACTGTAGGCCCACCCCTTCCCTGGTCAAGGCACGTAGGAGAAAGTAATCAATGAACAACATCTCATCTCTCTTCCTTCCTGTCTTGTCTGTCCCTATCTGTCCATCTCTCTGACTCTGTCTCTGTCACACACACACACACACACACACACACACACAAAAAAAAAAATTGGAAGAACATGATTCCACTCATATTTCCTTTAGGGAGAGATTTAAGGCTATTAACATTTGTTATACTACTATAATTTATTATAATAGTATCATAAATATTATCTTAGTAATAGTGTATTGAAATTGAGTTTTAATTTTGCAAATCCTTCTGACTATGGCAGATTAAACAGGATGTCTTTAAGTGAAAAGATTATCTGTATAATTAGTGGTAAACATATGTAGAAGTCCTGAAAATGTCTATTTAGAAGATATCACAACCATTGAGAAACTGAATGATTGTTAGTCTGGGTACAATCTTTTTTGCAAGTCTGATGATTTATATTCTTTACATTTAATAGAACTGCAATAAAATTAATTTATTTTCAGTTGTTAGGACTTTCAAATGAGCTTTGAAAACCTATACCCTCTGATTTTATCATTTGTTACAGAACAACAAAGGATTTGACCCTCTAACCTTCATATAAGTAGAGAATTTCTCAGCATATGAATTTTAAATAAGCAAAAGAAATTTAATGGGATAAAATTGATGTGAATTACTGACTTACGTGTTTGGAGAAAATATAATTTAAAAAATGAGTTATTGGACTATTTATATGAGCAAAATGTTAGAAGACTGTGCTTCACACAGTCATTTTATCTCTTTTTTATGAGACTGCAGGCTTTGTTGATGCACCTTTCAAAACTTTCATGCAAATTTCAGGAGTTTAGCTCATTTATAGAAATGATATTTTGTCAGAAGACAGTGTTTGTGAACAGTTACAGTTTATAAGATTCACACTTTTATATACTAGGTATGCACTTACTTGTTCTACACCCTTGGAGAAAGCCTCTTTGGTAGTCCTTTTTCTTAATTTATCGGTTTTATATAGAAAGAAAGATAGAGAGCCAGATACACAGAAATACTGATCTGTTTCTGTATGTGCCCTGACCAGGCATGGAACTGGCCACCTCCGCACTTCCAGACAACACTCTGACCACCGAGCTCTCTGGCCAGGGCTCCTGGGTGGTCTTATAGCCATGGTGTGGTCCTTTGTCTCCTGTGTCCACAAATGAAAACATCTACTAAAAGTCATCAACATCTTCCAAATTATAACCTTACTAAATTTAAAGGTCTTTCAGTATAATTTTCTCACAGAAAATAAAAGGGAATAATGTTACTTCATATCTATTTTGTGAGCAAGGTCTCATCATTTCTAAATTAAATATAAGAAAAATGAAAATACAAATAAAGAAGTATTATACAGCAGTGAAGAGAGCTCTAAGTCAAATAAGCCTTTCTTGGAGAAAACTTACACATCAGGAAATTTTAAAAAAACAAACTTGCACATATGTTATTAGTAAGATTCTATTCATAGGAAGGTTCTGTCTCCCTGATTGCAAAGACAACACAAATAAATGAGGTAATAATGAGAGAAACTAAAGAACTAATGCAGATGGATAATCCGAGTTGGAAGGATGAGATACGAAGACAAAGTCATACGTAAGCACAGCTCTGTTAAGAACGAGGTTCACTGGGAACTGGAGGAAAGGGCACAGGAAACAGAAGGGATGAGGACAGAGACACAGTGTACATGCTGGGATTTGCCTCTTTTCCTGTTCACTCTCCCCTAAAAAGTAAAAGGAAGCAATAAGGAAGTCATTCCAAGTGAAATCACAAGTAGAGGAAGGGAGGAGAACAGAAATTGGAATCCCTTTTGTAGCTCAGTCTAAAGTGCACATTGATCTGTATTTATGAGAACTGGAACCATTAGGTTTCAGAAGACATGTCACCATCAGAGGGAATGCCATTCTCCCTCATTTCTTATCCAAGAGACTAATCGAGAAATAAACTCACGAAGATCTTAGGGCAGAACTTCTGGGATGTTCAGTATTAAGTGTTCCTTTATCATTGAACTATCACCTTTTTTTTTCATAGATGGATCCTTTTTTTTGTCTCTTAGATTTTATTTATTCATTTAAGAGAGAGAGAGAGAGAAGAGGGGAGGAGCAGAAAGCATGAACTCCCATATGTGCCTTGACCGGGCAAGCCCAGGGTTTCGAACTGGCAACCTCAGCTTTCCAGGTTGACACTTTACCCACTGCACTACCACAGGTCAGGCAACTATCACATTTTATAGGTAAAAATTGTTAAAGTAATTTAAGTCTGACCAGGCAGTAGCACAGTAGCAGAGTGTCAGATGGGACACAAAGGACGCAGGTTCGAAACCCCAAGGTCAACAGCTAGAGCACAGACTCATCTGGCTTGAGCAAAGGCTCAGCAACTTGAGCGTGGAGTCACTGGCTGAATTGCAGGATCATAGACATGACCCCATGGTTGCTGCCTTGACCCCAAGGTCTCTGGCTTGAGCAAGGGGTCACTTGCTCTGCTATAACCCCCAGTCAAGGCACATATGAGAAAGCAATCAATGAACAACTAAAGAGCTGCAAGGAAGAATTAATGCTTCTCATCTCCCTTCCTTTCTGTCTGCCCCTATCTGTCCCTCTCTCTGTCTCTGTCAAAAAAAAAATAAGTAATTTAAAATTCACACACAAAAAAAGTGTAAATATAGGGTTTGCTAATGATTTATAGAACTAGGAAAAAGACAAGAAAAAACTCGTTTCCATGAAATACATCATTAAAGGAATATCAGTCTGAGAAACATTACCAATTTCTTGCAGAAGTTCTTCTGAAAAAGAAAATAGAAAACTTTTGTCAATATAAAGGAAACAAACACAGAATATTAAGATCAGTTGAAAACGAACAATTCAAAGTAAATTTGTACAACAGACATAATAAGAAAAGAGCAAGCAGGAAACCAACCAAATCTATAAGATATTTATCAAGACACACGCTTTGAAAAGACAATGGACAGAGAAACTTAACCCTGAAATTTTGGAATCTTTTCTCTTAAGGATTTGGAGAAGTATCAGTTGAATAGTAATGGGGCTTAAGATTGAAAACCTTGACAGAAATCTTACTTTCAAATATTTTTCAAAAATACAGGAGGTCCTCAGGTTATGACCCAGTTCTGTTTCTACGACAGTGACACAATCCAAACTTTGGTGTAAGTCAAAAGGCACCCTAGCCTAACACAAATGGGTCACTTGTGCTTTGAACAGTCCAAAATGGGGTAGGTAGCACACTGGGGGGTGCCAAGCCCCTCACTCACACGTGGCCTCACTGCGTGTTCTTCTGCCGCGCAGCCAAACTAGCTCGCCCACGTAGTCCGTAAGTACTGCCCTAACGGCGTAAGCCAAAACACTCATGTCTCAATTTTTAAAAGCTTTTATGGGGGTGAGCGTCATAAACTCAAAATGTTGTATCCAGAGACTGTCATAACCTGAGGACACCCTGTGTTTCAAAAGACGCGGGAAAATTTACACTTTTTTATGTTGAGCTTCCCAGTGAATACATTTCCAGTAGAAAGCTTTACTGTGTTGACATAAAAAAAAAAGTGTACAGATTTTAAGTATACTGCTCAATGAGTTTTGACAAAATCCTGTGTCTGAGAATGACCACAAATACTTCCTTCACCTCATAAAGATGACCTGTGGTGATTCTCAGTCTATAAATACCCCTGCTCTCCTGGAACTGGACAATCACTGACCCCCTTCCAGTCACTAGATTGGATTGACCTCTCCTGTGTTTCATGTAAACGCAAGGACACGGTCATACACCACGCTGATTTCTCTGGGCAGCGTGGCGTTTGTGAGACTCGTCCATGTAGCCGAGTTGTCAGCAGTTTGTTTCATTTATTGCTGAGTAGCATTCTTTTGCATAATTCTGCAATAATTTTTTTTTTAAGTTTACCTGTTGATGGACCTGGTTATTTCCCAGTTCTGGGCCGTTGTGAATAAAGCTGCTATTAACATATATTTATATAAAGAAACAAACAGACAAAGAAATAAGCCCACACAGCCTGTGCCAGGCTTATCGTCTTGTCTTGTGCGGGAATATCTTTTTCTGTTTTAGTCTCAGTAAATGTTCTTTTGTCTCTGTGTATAGTGTGAGCGTCATGGAGCACCTGGCCGACCTCACTGTCATCTCTGTCTTCAGAAGGCAGGGACAGGGTGCTTCCACTGCAGCACGAGAAGGGGGCAGGTGGACTAGTTACCTTGTGTCACCACCAGCAGCTGATCTTTCTCTGACTCTTCTCCCTGTAACCAGAGCGTCCTTTGAGCCAGTGGCTGGCTGCTGGGTGTCGGTCTTGGTGAATCTGCTGCTGAGATGCAGTGGCTGAAGGGGTTCCTGAGTCACCTCTGGCACTGGTGACCTGTCCCCCAGGCCATACTCCCTTGGGGCTGACAGGTGCCTGGACCATTGCTCAACTCTGGCATTAAAATTTCATCAAAAACCTCAATGGAAACATTTGAAGTCAAGTGAAATTATGTGAAACAGTTTACAGAATTGTTTTTTCAAAATGACTTTAAAGTCAACAAGAGAAAAATATTTGAAAACTGTTTCTTTTCTAATTCTACCTCTTTTATAAAAGGAATTTAGGCTTCATTTGCTTCCCTTCAAACTTCTCCCCTAAGTTTTGAAAGGCTGAATCATAGTGTAGAATTTATAGATTTTTATTTATTTAAAGGCTGTAAAGAGGCAGGTGGCATGTATATCTGCATTTGTTCTACCTTCTTTGAATTCTATTTTTGGGTGAATCACTGCACTTGGCTTTTTTCCCCACCCACCTGGCATTGTTTAGAACCTCACTCTCCACTAGTCCTCATCTCTGTCTCCTAAGTCTTAGCTATCCTTCAGTTACAATACCTGTTGTTCTCATTTTCCTCACAGAAAAAAGAGGACATACAGATTATCAATAAACATATGAAAATTTGTTCAACATCACTAATGATCAAAGAAATGCAAATAAGACCACAATGAGATATCACCTGACACCTGTCCGAAGGGCTGTCAACAATGAGTCACAAAAAACAAGTGTTGGTGAGGCTGTCGAGAAAAGTGAAACCCCGTGCAGTCTTTTGGGAATGCTGGACTGGTACGGCCACTGTGGAAAGCAGCACGCAGTTACCTCAAAATATTAAAACTGCAACTGCCCTGTAACCCAGTGATCCCACTTCTGAGACTGTATCTGAAGAAACCCGAAACACTAATTGGAAAGAACATGTGCACCCCTGTGTGCATTGCAGCGTTATTCACAAGAGCCAAGGCTTGGAAGCAGCCTATGTGTCCATCACTAGATGAGTGGATAAAAAAAATACTCATGGTATATTTACACAATAGAATACTACCTGGCAATAAGTAGAAGGAACTCTTATTTACATTTGTGACAGTTCAAATGGACCTATAGAATGTTATACTAAGTGAGGTAAGCCAGGCAGAATAAACAAATCCTATACAATTTAACTTACGTAGGAAATCAAATGAATAAACTAACAAACAAATAGAAACAGACTCATAGATGTGGAGAACAGACTGACAGCTGCCAAAGTGGATGGGGGTCTGGGGACTTGGTGAGAAAGGTGAGGGGAGTCAGCAAAGAAAAAAAAAAGTCATCCGAACAGACAACAGTATGGGACTTACATGAGGAAAGGGGTGGGGGAGGTAGGACAAGATAAAGAGGGAATAAATGGTGATGGAAAGAGACTCGACTTAGGGTCATGAACACACAGAACAACTACAGATGATGGATTATGGAATTGTACACCTGAAACATGTAATTTTATTAACCACTGTCACCCTAATATAGTCAATCAGTGATTGCTGGGATGGAGGTGAGTGGAGGAAGCTCTGGGTGGGTAAGTAGAGAAGGATGAAGACTGGACTTGGGTGAGTGAACACCCAGTGTGATGTACAGAGATGTCTTGTGGAGCCAGGAACCTGAAACTTGTATGGTTATGTTAACTAGTGTCACCCTAATAAATGCAATTAAAATATACAAAAAACAGATTAAGGCCCTGGCCGGTTGGCTCAGTGGTAGAGCATCAGCCTGGCATGCAGGAGTCCTGGGTTCGATTCCTGGCCAGGGCACACAGGAGAAGCACCCATCTGCTTCTCCACCCCTCCCCCTCTTCTTCCTGTCTGTCTCTCTCTTCCCGTCGCGCAGCCAAGGCTCCATTGGAGCAAAGTTGGCCCAGGAATTGAGGATGGCTCCACGGCCTCTGCCTCAGGTGCTAGAATGGCCCTGGTTGCAACAAAGCAACGCCCCAGATGGGCAGAGCATCACCCCCTGGTGGGCGTGCCGGGTGGATCCAGGTCGGGCGCATGCAGGATCCATTTCCAACTTCAGAAAAATACACACAAAAAAAAAAACCACAAAAAAACAAAAAACAGACTAAAAAATAACTGAGTGATTTAAAATGCAGAGAAAGAAGAATAATTACAATGGGTGGGAAAAAATACCCAGTTCTAAGTAAAACCATGTAAAACTGTCTATGGGAACATATGTGCAGCGTGAGAAAGGAGAGGGGAGGAGTGAGTCACGATCTCATACTTAACTGGTGAACAACATCAACATTTACACAGTGTTTGAAAAGAAAATGGATAAAGGATTGAACTCAATAAATTTGAAGTGCTTTCTTACCTCCTAAAAACTGAGATAATATCATGAACATAGTAATAGGCACCACAATTTGGAATCCATAACAGAGGACTTAAGTTCAACTACAAACAATCCAATTAAAAAATGGGGAGAGGATCTGAACAGACATGACTTCAATGAAGACATAAAAATGGCCAACAGATATATGAAAAGATGTTCATCTTCATTAGTTATTAAAGGAATGTAAATCAAAACTATAATGAGATACCACCTAGCACCAGTTAGATTGGATGTTATGAAAAAGACAGGTAATAACAGGTGCTGGAGAGGCTGTGGAGAAGAAGGAACCCTCACTCCCTGCTGGTGGGAATATAAACTGGTACAGCCAGTATGGAACAGAGGATGGTGGTTCCGCAAGAAACACCATATGATCCAGCAATCTCCCTATTAGGTATTTACTCAAAAAACTTAAAAACATTAGTACATAAAAGCACTCACACTCCCATTTTCATCGCAGCATTATTCACAGTGGCTAAGACATGGAAACTACCAAAGTATCCTTTAATAGAGGACTGGATAAAGAAGATATATTGCATATATACAATAGAATACTACTCAGCCATAAGAAATGACATATTGTCATTTACAACAACATGGATGGACCTTTCAACCATTACAGTGAGTGAAATAAGTAAAGCAGAAAAAATTAGGAACTATATGGTTTCACACATAGGCGGGATAGAAAACTGAGACTTATGGATATAGATAAATGTGAAGTGATTATTGGAAGGTGTTGTGTGGAAGGGGGTAGGAAGGGAAGTATTGAGGGACAATTATATAGTGACAAAGAGTGATTTGATTTTAGATGATGGGTGCACCACACAATAATCTGTTCAAATTCTATATAGAAGGCCCTGGCCGGTTGGCTCAGTGGTAGAGCGTCGGCCTGGCATGCAGAAGTCCCAGGTTCGATTCCCGGCCAGGGCACACAGGAGAGGCACCCATCTGCTTCTCCACCCCTCCCCCTCTCCTTCCTCTCTGTCTCTCTCTTCCCCTCCCGCAGCGAGTCTCCATTGAAGCAAGGATGGCCCGGGCGCTGGGGATGGTTCCTTGGCCTCTGCCTCAGGCGCTGGAGTGGCTCTGGTCGCAACAGAGCGACGTCCCAGAGGGGCAGAGCATCGCCCCCTGGTGGGCAGAGCGTTGTCCCCTGGTGGGCGTGCCAGGTGGATCCCAGTCGGGCGCATGCGGGAGTCTGTCTGTCTCTCCCCGTTTCCAGCTTCAGAAAAATAAAAATAATAATAATAATAAAAAATAAAAAACAAATTCTATATAGATGTTTATGTGAAACATGTACTCTTACTATCAATGTCACATTCTTAAATTTAATTTTTTAAATTAAAAAATAAAAATTTAAAGTAAAAAATACAAATGGATATATAGAACAAAATACTAGAAAAAGATATATATAATCTTAGAATTATTTTAACTACCAGAATAAAATTAAAAATTTCTTTTGAAATTGTTCTGAAAAAAAAGTAAAAACCTCATTTTAATGACACAGAGAAAAAAAAATTAAACTTGATTGAAAGGATTACAGTGACATAAATTAGCTTATTAAGGATAAAAAAAATCTCACTTTTTCTTTCTAGAACTGTTGTTGAAAAACAAAACAAAAATAAAGCACATTATATTTTTATATAAATGATTTTACAGTTCAAGAAGGAAATTATCAAATTCTTCAGTGAATTATTTTTTAGAGCTAATTTAGAATATTTATATTAATGATATCATCACCAGCAATGTTGTCATAGATACATTAGCAAAAGCAACTACAATTATTTCAGTGCTTCCAATGAGTTAAATATTTGCTAAAGCAAGGGTCAGGAACCTATGGCTCGCAAGCCAGATGTGTCTCTTTTAAGGCTGTATCTGGCTCGCAGACAAATCTTTAATAAAAATAATAATAACGTTACAAACATAAAACATTCTCGTGTATTACAATCCATTCACTTCCTACTGCTCATGTTCATGGCTGTGGGTGGCTGGAGCCGATCACAGCTGTCCTCCAGGACAACACCAAATTTTTATTGGATAATGCGTAACGTACATGGGTCGTTATATGGCTCTCATGGAATTACATTTTAAAATATGTGGCGCTCATGGCTTTCTCAGTCAAAAAGTTTCCCGACCCCTGTACTAAAGGCTTCATATAATTATTCAGTTTAATGCTAGCACAAGAGTTATTAAGCATTCTTCCTGTTTACAGAATACAATCTAAGAATCAGAAGTCAACAACATGACAGGAATTCCTATTGGTAAACGGGCAGATCAATTATTGGAATCCAGAAATGTTAAACTTCAAAATGAAGACCCCTAATTGCTATGTCATAACCTCACACTTCTGGTTCAGACAGCTGAGGCTTTAATGACAAAGTTAGAATGGTGTCATCCTCTACAAGAAATCTTCCATTGCACTCTCTTTAGAGAGGGAGTCTTGCTGCCTAAAAGAGTTTTTCCTTTGAATTGGACTGTAGGCACAGCAAGCACCATGAGAGCTCTTTCAGATGCATTACCACTAGAATTTCACTCATCTTGAGTCACAAGAAGGAGTTACTGCTAGCATCATAAAGATAGCTCAATAATAATACATTGGAAAGGTGAATGGGAAAAGTGAGTTAACAAATGGCAGAAAAACAAAGACAGAAATAGCAGAGAGAAGTTGTAGTACAATAAAAGGAATGGAAATAACAAAAGAGAAAATTACACAGAGAAACTAGGAGGAATAGAAAAAAAAGAAAGCAAGCAAAAACCATAATAAGAAGATCATATCGTATCACTAAATTTACCATTTTCTTTCCTCAGTTGCCCTGAAAAATAAAAAGTGAAAAATAAGAATCACTATGAAACCAACAACAGGAAGATCATTTCTTGTAAAGAGTCATTAAACTTTACCATTTTCTTTCTTCAGTTGACCTGAAAAATAAAAAGTGTAGTATAAGAAACACTATGAAACCAACAACAGGAAGATCATTTCTTGCAAAAAGTCATTAAACTTTACCATTTTCTTCTCTCAGTACACCTGAAAAATAAAAAGAGTAATATAAGAGTCACTGTGGGACAGAAACAAAACATACACACAAAAATATTCTACTATTTTGCATATAATAGGTTAGCTATTTCAGGGAAAAATATTATACTCATTTTCTAGGTGTTTTACGGAAAAATCTAATGGTGTCTATACTGATTTATGTCAAATGGTAAAATAGATAAAAATTTTAATTTAATGTGACTGAACTTAACATACCCCAAATTATTTCATGAAGCATTTTTAAGCTACATTGTCATCATTATTGTCATCATCATCATCACCATCATCATCACCACTACCACCATCACCAACATTATCACTGACATTCATTGAGTGCTTTCTCTATACCAGGCACTCTGATACATGCTTTGTGCAAGCAGCATCACATTTTATCATTACATTGCTCCAGAAGTAAATTTTTATACTTGATTTTTGGATAAAGAAAATGTGGTCCACCCAGACAACAAGGTATTTATTCAGCCATAAAAAGAAATGAAGTATTAATACATGCTCTAACATGAATGAGCCCCAAAAACATCATGCAAGTGAAAGAAGGAAGACACAAAAGGTCACACATTGGGTAATTCCCAGGATGTGAGACCATACCAGGTAGGTAAATTCTCAGTGACAGAAAGAAGACTAATGGTTGTCAGAGACTAAGTGTTGGTGAGATTGAGAAGTAACTTCTTAAAGTCTATGGAGTTTACTTTTGGGATAAATGGAAATAGATGGAGGTGATAGGAACACAGTATTATAAAAAGGTACTAAATTTGACTGGATTGTACATTTTAAGATGACTATTTTGATGTCTTATGGATTTTGCCTCAATAAGAGGAAAAAAAATAAACCAATGGAAACAATCTATAGATGAAAAAATATATGGGCAACTCAATTAGTTTGTTCATGATCAAAGACATTAGTTCAACAAAATGCTAACAACATTTATCTATGAATTGTGCTATTTTAGATGGTACAGTTTTTGTTGTCCCCCAAAATTACAATAGTGACATAAAAAATCACATAACAAACATAATAATAATAAAAAAGTGAAATAATGTAAGAATTACCAAAATGTGGCACAGAGACATGAAGTGAGCAATGTGCCAATGAACTTGCTTGACACAAGCTTGCTTCAAAACTTAAAAACGAACCCTGTAGTATGTGTGAAGCACCATAAAGCAAAATGCAACAAAATTAGGTATACCAGCATCATGTTATACACTTGAAACTAATGATGGTGTTTATTAATTACAACTTAATAAAAAATATAAAAAAATAAGGACATAAATAACACATAAAATTTTAAAACATAGTCACAAGTCAACTTGGGCCATGTCAGCAGTACTGAAAGCCCTATGTCATCTAATTAACTGTAGCTTAGTAACATTGGCTCTAGGGAGGAGAACACACTCATGAGACAGTCACTGGCCTTTGTCTAAGTTTCTAATCACGTATCAGCTTGGTCTGTCAAGACCAGTTCTCCATGGATTCATCTTAGAGATGAAAACCTATTCTGGCTTAATCCTGACTCCCTCTCCCTTTTATCTCAATCTTCCTCTCCCGCAGCCATTGGCTTGTTTGGTTCGAGACTCGGTCCTGGCCCCAGGCACTGAAGATAGCTTGGTTGGTCTAGGCATTAACAACAGGCATTGAGAATAGTTCAATTAGTTCAGGCATTGACCCCAGGCGAGGGTTGCCATGTGGGTCCCAGTTAGAGTGCAGGCAGGAGTCAGTCTTACTATCTCCTATCTTCTCCTTTGGAAAAAGGGGGGGGGGGAAGCTAAGAACTATATGATTTCACAAATAAGTGGGATATAAGATGAAACTCATGAACATAGATAAAAGTGATGTGGTTACCAGGAGGAAGATGAGGTGAGGGAAGTAATTAGGGACAAAAATATAGTGACAAAAATATTTTGACTTTGGGTGATGGCACACCCAAAAGCTATAGAAATGTTCTCCTGAAACCTATCCTTTCTTCAGTAAGATTGAAGTAAGATCAATGTCAGCCCATCAAATTTAATTTTCTAAATACAAAATAAAACAAATCAAAAATAAAAGAGAAGTTACATCTGACATCACAGAAGTACAAAGAATTGTGAGAAAATGTCACAAACAACTATGTGCCAGAAATTAGACAACCTGGGCAAAGTGGATAAATTTCTGGACATACATACAATCTTCCAAATCTGAATTAGGAAGAATCAGATAAACTGAATAGACCTATTACAGTTAATGAAATTAAAGTAGTAATTGAAAAACTCTCAGCAAACAGAAGTCCTGGACTGGATGGCTTCACAAGAGAGTCTTTTAAACATTCCAACAATACACAAATAAATAAACTATTCCAAAAAATTCAAGAAAAAGGCAGACTCCAAACTCACTTTACATGACCAGTATTATCCTATTTCCAAAACCAGAAAAAGACATTACAAAGAAAAAAATATTATATGCCAATATTCCTGATGAACATCAATACGATAATCCTCAACAAAATATTAGCAAACCAGGTCCAGCAACACATTATAAAGATAACACACCATGATCACGTAACATTTATTTCAAGGATGCAAAGTTGGTACAATATCAGCAAATCGATAACTGAGATGCACCACAGAAACAAAATAAAGAATAAAAATCACGTGATCATATGAATAGATGCAGAAAAACCATTTGATAAAATTCAGAACCGATTCTTGGTAAGAACTGTCAACAAACAAGGAAAAGAAGAATCATACCTCAACATAGGAAAGGCCATATATGACGAAACTACAGCCAACGTCACACTCAATATGCAGAAACGAAAAGTATTTCTCTTAAGATCAGGAACAAGACAAGAATGTCTGCTTTCTTCAGTCTTGATATAATACTGAAAGTCCTAGCCACAGCAATTAGAAACAAAGAAATAAAAGACATCCCAATTTTACTGGGTGGTACTGTAGATTTTATGGTAAGTGAAATAAGACAGTTAGAAAAAGACAAAAACCATAGGATTTCACTGATACGTGAAATCTAATGAACAAAATACACTGATGAATAAAATAGAAACAAAGACATGGACACATGGGACGGACTGATGGCTGTCAGAGGGGTGCTGTGTGGGGACTGGATGAAAGGGGAAGGAATTAGCCAAAAATATACACATAACACACAGACCAGACAACAGTGTGGGGACAGCCCCAGGGAAAGGGGGTGGAGTTAGGTGGAGGGGGGCAAAGGGGAGAATGGGGACGAGAAGAGACTGTGCTTGGGGCGCAGTTGCACAATGTGGGGTGCAGATGATGTTTTATCAAGTTGTGCACTTAAAACCATTATAGTTTTATAAACCAAGTCATTCCAATAAATTCAATGACTTGACTTTGTGTGATGGGTACACAACATAATCAACAGCTCAAATGTTATAGAAATCTTTACCTGAAATCTATGTACTCTTATTGATCAATGTCACCTGTTAAAGTTGATTGTCTCAATAAAATTAAAAAAAATTTTTTAAAAACCCAACCAACCACCACCAGCAACAAAAAACAAATAAACACAGAAAAAACAAACAAAGAAAAAGGACCCCTGCTGAGAGGAGGATGTGACTGGGTGTGGAAACCAGCAGGAGACCAGGTGAGGGCAGGATGGCTCCCATTCTGAAAGCAAGAAACTGAAGGGAGGTCGTGCTGGGTGAACAGGAATGTGCATTTATTCCAAGAGGTATTATCCTGGGCAGTGAGAGGGGCAGGAAGTCATGACCCTAACGCCAGATTCCCACCACTGGTCTGATCCTGGCATCTCCTCAGCTGCTCTGTCCACAAGTGATCATTCCTGTGCCAGTGTCCCCAGTGGGTGAGGGAACACTCCCCCTTGTGGGTGTGTCATTGTAGGCTAATCATTCATCTGTCACAACCATAATAAGAGCCTTTCACATTTGAACTATTTAGTTCAGGGGTCAGGAACCTATGGCTCCTGAGCCAGATGTGGCTCTTTTGATGGCTGCATCTGGCTCACAGACAAATCTTTAATAAAAAAAATAATAACATTAAAAATATAAAACATTCTCATGTATTACAATCCATTCATTTCCTAGCGCTCATGTTCATGGTTGCGGGTGGCTGGAGCCAATCACAACTGTCCTCCGGGACAACACCAAATTTTTATTGAATCATGTGTAATGTACACGGGTCATTGTATAGCTCTCACGGAATTACATTTTCAAATATGTAGCATTCATGGCTCTCTCAGCCAAAAAGTTTCCCTACCCCTGATTTAGTTTATACAGATTAGTTCTAATTCTGCCTAATTAATCCACTCAGTTAAACAGCACATCAAAATTGATAGTCTATTATGCATTCGAAATTAAAATAACCCGTATATCTTACAAAGGTTTCCTTTCCACAGCCTAAATATCTTTCATTTATTTAGTCATTTTTCCTGAATTAGAGTTTTGGGACCCTGCAGATTCTGGAGACTGTCACCTCATGTCCAACGCTAATTACCAGGGTTAACACGGGTTTGCTGTGAACACTGAGTGATGGGATGTTAGAAGGAGATTATGAGAGCCCTTCTGTGGAAACTACTTTCTTTACAGACACAACATATAACTCTGTGAGAAAGTCCTCTTGGTTCTATTCAGACCTTCAGTGCCCGAAACATCCAGCCTGATCACGTCACTCACGTTTAAACTTACCGTTTTCTCTGCGCTTCTTAAAGACTTGATAAAGCAAAGCTGTGCATCCCAGGCTTAGAAGTGCAGCTGAAACGATCTTGTGTGAAATAGCATAATGCAAAATGTGAAAAAACGGAATCCCAGAGGCTGTTTTTGTTAACTCAAATGCAGATTGAAACAGCTTTTCTTTCATTTCCTTCCTGCAAGCAAACAGAATCAAGACCCAGATCAGTTTCCTCAGGAGAAGTGATCTTCATCACTTTCTAGGACACAGGGAGACTGGCGTCTGGGCGTGGCCCATGGTGGGGAACTGAGGACAGGGTTAGGATGGGGGGAGCCTCTCTCCTGGGTCAGGGGTGGGCTTTGACCAAGGTCACCTCCCTGGAAGCAGCACCCCGGGAAGTGGAGGACACCCTGTCTGTCACAGGCCTGCTCTCACCCCCAAGTTTCTTCCAGAGGGCAGTGTAAGAAGCTGTAAAGTGTAAGGAGGATTCTGGATCTTTAGAAGGTTTGCCTAAGTGAATTCCTGATGGAAATTGGGCGAGTGATTGCATTCCAGAAGGGGGCGCAGGAGAAAGAGAGTGAGAGTGTTCTTACCAGACAGAAAGTGAAAGCCACTGATGGGGAGAGAACTGAGGGGAGCCAGGATGATACAGGACAGAGTGGGGACCCAGAATCTACAGCGATCCAGCCAGACACAGTCTCAGGACCAGAGAGACTAAGATTACAGTCTAGTGTTTATGATTGAGAAGGATGAGGAGTATAACTTTTCTAGAAAAATCCTTAAGGTGTTGTAAGGAAAGAAATGTTAGAACAAAAACAGTCAAGGTATGAGGTCAAAAATGCTAAATGTAGGCCCTTTTCCTTAAATTCTTTATTGTCTCTATTAATACCTTCTTAGGTTTTCACACACACACACACACACACACACACACACACACACACGCCGGCACTACACTTCATCCTCAAAGTAAAATTTCTTGTTTATATTTACCTGTCTAAATCATTAACGGAAAAATAACAGTTTCTGAGGGTCATAGGACATCTTTCTCCTGTGAAGCCTCTTCTGAAACACGGAAGCTCACCGCCTAGAAGCTTCGCTCAGAGGCCCGGAGGTCTCCTCCCTGCGCAGCCCCAGCGGGGATGTGAGAGGAGCTCCCGGATGTGGAGAGCAGCTGGGGACTGCAGACTGCACTTTGTTCCCTCATTCCTGTGATGGTGATAGAGACCTCACCTGGCCATAAAGCCACGTGTATGATCTAGATATCAGTGCTGTGCTCATGTGAACACACACACACACACACACACACACCTCTACAGAATGGCTGCTCCTCCACCTGTTTTTTCTGCTGTTACTATTATTTTCAAGATGATAGTGAACAGGAGAGATTTACATGAAACATTGTCATACCAACTTCCCAGATCTATGTATTTATCTTGTTCAGAGTAAGGACTGTGTGTATAAGCTAACTTTGCCATGTTCTGCAATCTAGATTTGTTCATTGTATAGTTTATGGAGAATACACCCAGGATGCTGAGGGGAGATGTTTCCTTTGACATCTCAGTCCCACAGATGCTCACAGAGTGTCTGTGCACAAAGCTGGTGCAGATACTCACAGTCTTCAAGAGTCTGCTCTCAGGACACTCTGGGCACTCAATGCCCACAGCACTGAGTTAGAATTCTCTCAGTGGCTCCGGGCAGGAAATCAGGGCCACCACCTTTCATTTGTTGTTATGTCACTGGTACTCAGTTTAACCTCTTAGCACATAAACTAAACCCCACGGGTCATAACCTGAATTTACTAAGAATCTGTTGATTGATCTCTTGATTCCTATGATTTGACCCCTGACTGAGGTCCCAACCAGCCCTCGGGGCTCTCGGTCTCCCACACTGACATCAGCATCATGCACTTCTTTGGTCTTAGAGCAGTTTGTTCCATGTCTGAGAGAAGCCGCCAGGTACTGTCCCCTCTCAGGCTGGAAATTTGAGTGATTTGTGAGAAAAGTTCCCAAACCATCCTGCTGGAGCTCCAAGCTGCTCAGGGGACCCCGGCCCCACGGACTGAGATGGGGGTGATTCTCCACCATGAACCTACGGGAGCCGAGAAAGATCAACAGTGATGGAGGTGGTTCTGGGGTCCTTGCCCTGGGTGCCCCGACCTTGCTTGGTAAAGACAACTGCTTCTGCTCCCCACTTAAGACTGCATCTCACTCAGATGTGCCAAGTCTTGTGAAACATTCCTTTCATTTCAGTTTTTGTCACTTTTGCTTGATTATATTTTCTTTTTGGACTGTAAAGCCTGTGCATGTGTCACCTCCAGGGTGGACCCCACGGTCCCACTTCTTGGTTTCAGACCTGCTCAGCGTCCCCACACCTCTCCACGGGGCAGGCGGGAGGTTTCACACATGAGCTCTCCAGTGCACTGTGCTCTTTATAAACGTATTTTCAACAGAAAAATTAAATCACATATCAAATCAAGGGGTCATGATGTGTGTCTTCTAATCCTTAGAGAATCATCCCCTAAAAGCAATCTTGACTTAAATGTGAAGTTTATACTGTTCACATAATGTGAAATGGTAAAAACATAGTAAATGCATTTAGAACAATGAGCAGGTGAATGAAATGATGTTCATCTTTCTTTGTGTGTATTGTGTTTATCTCTCTATTTTCATGTACATTTTCAAAGTAAGTCACATAGAATTTTGCATACGTCTTCCTAAAGTTTGCTAATTCTCCCATCTCCATTTTCTCTCTGTGAATGATCTGCTGAGTATATTAAGAAGCCTGTCTCTCTGTCATTTCCTGTTTCTTTACTCCTTCCTTGGTATATCGTTGATCTTTGAACACACTGCTGCAGATAATGTGAGAAATTCATGCAGATGGTTTTATAGTCTGGAAAAGAATGATTGCAGCAATAAATTTCCCACAACCAATGACTTAGTAAATCTAGGTATAAATTGGTTAAACTTTGTTATGTATTCCACGGGACTGATAAGTCAGTCACATTTTCATTGTTGGGAGAGTAATTTGATGCAGACATTGTTTTACTAGTTTTACTGTTGAAAACCAAGAACATATTTTAAAATTTAGAAAAATAAAGATAAGATATTGGGACATTTCAGAGCTAAAGCCATGACAAAGACGGCACACAAGCACAGTTAGAGAGAAGGAGAGTTGAGAAGAATCTGACAAGTGACCAGGCAGATCACAGGGACTTTCAGAAAGACTGAAGAGCTAGTGTCTGGGGAGAGCGGACAGAATGCTGGGAGATCATTTCTGCAGGGAGATTTATGAGGCTGGTGATGGACTTTGTTAATAACTGAGTTGATATGTGGTGACTCTGGGCTCAGTGTGAGGCTGTGATAATTAGACACAAACATTGTAAGACAAAGATGTTTGTAACCTCCCTTCCTAGAAAGACCAAATGGTGACCAACACAGACCATAATTAACTGAGAAGCAAAAATGCAATGGGATAATAACCAATCTAACAGGTGGAAGGTGGTATCTCATTGTGGTGATAATTTGCATTTCCTTGATGATTAGAGAGGATGAGCATATTTTCATGTGTCTGTTGGCCATCTACATGTCCTTTTTTGAAAAGTGTTTATTCAGGTCCTTTGCCCATTTTTTAATTTGGTTGTATTTTGCTGTTGAGTTTTGTAAGTTCTTTGTAAATTTAAAATATTAATCTCTTACCAGATATATTAGCAAATATGTTTTCCCATTATAGAAGAAAGTATGGTGGGTCCTCAAAAAAATTAAGAATAGAACTACCATATGACCTAGCAATCCCTCTACTGGATATTTATCCACAAAACTTGAAAAAATTGGTATATAAGGACACATGCACCCCTGTGTTTATTGCAGCATTATACACAGTGGCTGAGACATGGATACAACTGAATTGCCTTTTGGTAGAGGATTAAATAAAGAAGATGTGGTACATATATACAATGAAATACTACTCAGACATAAGAAATGATGGCCTATTGACAGTTATGATAACATGGATGGAACTTAAAAATGTTAAACTAAATGAAGTAAGTAAATCAGAAAAAGCTACGAACTGTATGATTTCATGCATAGGTGGGACACAAAAATGAGACTTATGGACATAAAGTAAAGTGGTTACCAGAGGAGGGAGATGTTGGGGGTGGAGTGGGGATAAGTGAGTAAAGAGGGACAAATATACCATGTGGCAAAATGATTTGACTTTGTGTCATGGGTATAGAACCTAATCAACAGTTCAAATGTTGGAGAAGCATTCACCTGAAACCCATGTGCACATATTGATCAATGTCACCCCGTTAAAGTTAATTTTCTAAATAAAATTAAAAAAAAAAACCTTCTGTCTTTAAGATGTATAGAACCTGTAGGCGATTAACAAGGAAATGGGATAATGAAGCTTGACTCATAGGTTGGGTTCAAGAATTGCTTTTGAAAACTGGCCACTGAATTTTAGGAAAGTGTTTTAGAAGAATACTTGTGGGTGTATAGCTTAGCACATAACGAGGACTACACTCATTTGACCCCATGACCTAAATGTATGTGCCCAGGATCCCCGAGCTCTGAGTCTCTCCTCAGGGATCCTGGGCACATACAGAACACACACATGGTTCCAATTACTGCAGATGTGCCCACTGAGGCCCAGAGAGCATGGTGGCTGCAGCATGGAAAGTTCAGAGGAATTCTTGGGATGAAATTAGAGGGTGTTAGTCTCCTAGGGCTGCTGGGACAAAGTACCACAGACTGAATGGCCTAGACAACAGTAGTTCATTGTCTCACAATTGTAGAGCCAGAAGTTCAAGATCAAGGTACCAGCAGGGCCACATCACCTCTGAAACTACTAAGAAAACTCTGTCCCATGCCTCTCTCCTAACTTGGGTGGTCTGCTAGCACCTGTGGACAGTCCTTGACTTTGGGCAGCAAAACTCCAATCTTGACATGATGCTCTCTCTGTATGCATCCTTGTGTCCAGATTTCTCCTTCTGTAAAGGACAGCAGTCATATTGGATTAGGGATCTACCCTGTTCTTGTATGCCCTCAGCTTAACTAATTATAAATGTGTTGACCCTATTTCCAAATAAGGTCACATTCTGAATACTGGTGATTAGGGCTTCAACACAGGAATTTCGAATTTGGAGTGGTGGGGTACAGTTTAACCTATATCACAGTGTATACTGAAGAAAAAATTGGAAATGGAAATATAGACTATTGATGTAACTAACTTGAAAATTTTAGTTATAAAAAGAGAGAAGAGTATATAGGAAAATAAAGTTTATAAAAATTGTATAGTTTTCATTTTAAAGTAGAAAATGTTTTGAAAATTTAAGATTAATAGAAAAAAAAAACTAGTACAAAGACTAAAGGAGTAACTGATGGAGTCTAGAACTGGAGAGGACAGCACAGCCACACTGAGAAAAGGGGAAAGCAGGGTTGGCAGTGGAAAGACAGTGACATTGTTAATAGATGTGACAACAAAGGTGAGGACGTGCACATGTCTGGAGAGAACGGGATGAGGACAGAGGGCGGTGTCCACGCCGTGACAGGGACTGCGCATGTGCAGAGAGCCCGTCTTCCCACAGGAGGGACCGTTACAGCACGGTGAGCTCCGGTCTGAGAAACAGGTCATTAGATTGATCTGTGGTTGGAGTTTTGTCAAGCGGATGTGACAGAAGGACAGTGACACAGGGGTTTCATTTATGAGTCATGGGACACTAGACAATGTTCACCACGGCTTTAAGCAGGAAACGGCAGGAGTGACGTCAGGAGGGACTGGGGGGTCAGGAGGAACAAGGGGCCGCTGTGGGAGGGACACACTGGGGGAGCAGGAGGAGCTGAGAGACCAGCGGTCACACCTGGGGTTCCCCTGGACATTCCATCTGGATGTCCTCCTTTGCCTCTTTAAAGGGAGAGTGCACCAAGCAGTTAGAGTCAATCAAGAGGACAAATATTCACCATGTTAATGTCTTAAAGTTAGAAAAGTTTATTTCTCATAGAAAATAATACTGGAATTGAGCAATACAGAGGTTCCATGATTCTGATAAAACCCAAGCTAATTCTCCTTTCTCTGTCACCCATGTCAGTTTTCAGGAGTAGTCAACCTTTTTATACCTACCGCCCACTTTTGTATCTCTGTTAGTAGTAAAATTTTGTAACCGCCCACCAGTTCCACAGTAATGGTAATTTATAAAGTAGGGAAGTCACTTTACTTTATAAAATTTATAAAGCAGAGTTAAAGCAAGGTAAATAATAATAATTACTTACCAAGTATTTTATGTCGAATTTTCGGTACGTTTGGTAGAATAAACCTTTATAAAACAACTTACTATATAGTTAAATCTATCTTTTTATTTATACTTTCGTTGCTTCATTACCGCCCACCATGAAAGTTGGAACGCCCACTAGTGGACGGTAGGGACCAGGTTGACTACTGCTGGTTTACATGGTCACAGATGTTATTTCAGTTCCATTCATCATGACAAACAATAGCCAGCAGAAAAAGTAAAGGAGAAAAAAGGACACAATTTCCCTCTAAGGACACATTTCAGGGGCCATACAGGATAATTCACCTAGTAACACACCGGTCATCATGTACTCACAGGCATCAGGGGAGGTCGGAAAATCTACCATTTGTATAAGGGTCTCTAGGTATGTAATTAGAGGACTCTATAACTAAGGAAGAGGGGACATTGACATGAGGGACAATCATCAGTCTGTGTGTCAGAGCTTCATCCTGAACCTGAACCAGTAAGGAGAAGGAAATAGTCTATTTGTATCTCACCCGGGAAATGTGATCAACATTGGGACCGAAAGTAAGTATTTCTTATGAGAGTTAGTGTAGCATAAGAATTACATCAGTGATTTATTTTTCTTCACCTGGGCAGATGGATAGGGAGCCTGATTCCGAGGACCAGAGCCTGAAAAGAGGTCTCAGGACACCGTGGAAAGTGTTCTTGGGAAAGCTGAATATGTGGGACCCATCTGTCATGTTAAAGAAAGAGACATCTCCATCCTCATAATCCAGAAATATCCCCACTTTGAGGGGCTTTTCTAGAGTAAGAGGGGTTTCTGGGGAAGTGACGGCCCAGTATTCCCCACTGTAGAGTCTGATAGCCCAGAAGCCATTCTGTGGGGACATGGTGACCCTCCCTTTCCTTGTTATGTTATCTCTACAAACTCCCAGGTCCCAGGAATGCATGTTTCCAACCTCCACCTCCCAGTAGCATCGCCCCGAGCTGATGTTTGGATGACCCAGCACACAGGGAAGGGATTCGAATCTTTGCGTGGAGCTGGGAAGATCTTGTCCCCTTTCTTGCCAGGTCACTCGTCTCCCATTTTCAGACAGGAGGAGGGCAGGATGAGCAGTGGCTGCGTCCAGGGTCACAGTTGCTACAGGACAAGAGATTGTCATGATTTTGAGAAAGGTCTCAGTATATCTGGGCTGGAGGGTTCCCATTCTATGAGATCTCCTCTGGTCCTGGGTAGATCCAGCTTCTCTCCGCCCACCTTTCCCCAAGACCACCCTGCAGGGACCAGGGTCGTTCCTGGACCATCATAGACCCACCAGCTTTGAATTCTTCTTTTCTCCAATCTGCAAGAAAAAAATAAATATGAGAACTCACCATTTAAAAGATAAGCTACCTGTCTGCCTAGAATACTGAGTATAAATTCCCTAATAGTAATTCAAGATATTAGCAACAAAACATAATACTCTTTTATATACTAGAACCTCTTTTACAATTTGCTAAATTATGTGTGAGTTAAAATTTGACTCATCTTATACCTTTTTCATCCAACATTCCTACAGGATAATTTATTTAGGATGATTACGAGTAAATAGGGTCTATGGTGAGTCTGACCAAATAATTTTTTGCTTCAGTTTTCTCAAGTTAGAACAGATGTTAACACTCTATCAATGTTCAGAACACAATGTGAGATGCAATTAAACAATTTGAAAATCACTAAAATGTAAGGTTTAAAACAGTAGTTAAAATATTGAGTAATCTATTGAGTTCATAGAAATTATACTTTGGTGTTTCTTTGATTTTCAGCATTGTGTGCACAGGGCGTGGTCAACTAATTAAATCTTTGACAATAAGACTTTTGTCATCACGTCCCATGTTACTCACCAGCGTATAATGGTGCATTCTTCCAAACTGCAAAAGAACAAAACAGGAAAACTTTTACTTTTGTTCCTTCCTTGTTTTTTACTGTTTTTTTCCATTTCTGCCTGTATTTGTCCCATTTCTTCTACATCCCTTGAACTTTCTCTTTTTATCCTGTATTACCTTCATATTTCATTTTTTCAAGCATGATAATAAAAATGGTCAGAGGTAGGACAGTTGGAAATGTAGAAGCAACAAAACGTGGGAGGGACAGAGAAGGAGTGGAAGGAAGGAAATTAAATGAAGGCAGGAAGGAAGAGAGAGGAGAGGAGAAAGGACGTGCTGGATCACGTGAGGTTTGCAGTTCAGAGAGAATTTATTGAAGTTTAGAAAAGATGATGGTTGGATGCACCTCTAACAAGTATAGACCTTTTTGTATATATCTTGTCATCCTCTCCGATTGCTACAGGGGACGACCCCAAGTGACAGATGAATGGAGCTTTCTGAGAGCAAAGCACTACTCACCGGACTTGTACTGAGCCTTCCTCCTGTCTGAGAGAAAACACACAGACACACGTATGAGACAAGTGTTCTCAGCCTCATCAGGAAGATGCAGGTAGAGCTGCACATCTGACAATGTTTCTGTCTGAGTATTGGCCAAGTAACGCCCATTCCAAAAGTAATGAAAGAAATCTCTAAAGTTTGTTCCATCTGAAAACCTTTCTATGGTTTAAGAATACATGAGGATTTAAATAATTCTTGTAAGAGAGTACTAAAAACCTGTGTAGAAATATCTTAGAAAATAGCATTATACTTTAGAGTTATATTATCACTTAAGCTTACTTGAGTGAAAAAAAAATGCATTTGCAAAAGACCTTAAATGAAAAGCAATTTGTTTAATTAATAATTAAGTGAATTAAAATTAAAATGAAAGAGTAATAATAACTATGGTCAGAAAGGGAAAATAACCAGGGAAAACAATGCAAAACTATTTACGTACTTAGGAAACTTGAGAACACAGTCAGGAGAAGTGGACTCATGAGTCTCAATTTACACCTGACATCAGTTTAACAAAGTGTGAGCAGGACCAGCAAGTGAGGAGCTCATCCCACTCAGCAGCTGTGGAGGGTGGACCCCGGCGTTAGGAACTGGAACAACATCATGTACATGCAATGGGCTCCATCTCAGAGCAGATGTGAGGGGCCCACGTTACAGGAAGCTTTCTATGAATGGAAACAACCACACCATTCTCTCTAATCCCCTTCCCGTTACCAAGCTCATGAGGACACTGTGGTGTCTACCTCAAAGATAAAAGGCTAAGGATATAGCAAAGGGTTGGAAAAGGGAAGAAAAATAAAATATTTATAAGAAATACAAAATAATGTCAGAAAAAAAGTTATCAATTTTGTTCTGAAGATTTTCCAAAAAGAAAAATGGAAAAAAAACCCATTCATGTAAATAACAAGGAAGATCAACACAGAAAATATAAATGTGTTAAAAATTTTGATTGTACAGAAAATTGGCAGCATGTATATAATCAGAAAAAAATAAACAAAAATCAGGAAATGAAAAAAATGGCAAGGAGCACATATTTATCTTAGAAAAGCGAGAAAGGAAAATGAATTTTCACAACTGACTGAATAACAGAAAAATGGTAGTGAAGACGTGGACAGAAAGATAAGCGTTTTATCCCATGTATATTTCCTTTATGGAAAGTATTAGGGTATTAACCTCTGTAAGGTGGGTGCCTGGGCAGCCGCCCCATGTGGAAATCACAAATTTACACTCCTTACTCTTTTTTAATGTTCATCTGTGCAACTCTTGTATTCTAAGTACTCATAGTCATGTTCATTCTGTCCATAGATGAAACAAATTTGAAGGAACTATTTTTGTAATATTCATTTATTCATTTTATAAAACTCATTGTACCTTTGATAAAATGCTACATTTTAATTTCCACGTGTTTGTTACTTCAGTAAACAAACATGTAACGTAAAGAGAAAAAGTGCCAACCAACCAGGGGGTGACAAGCTGTCACAGGAAATACCTTAAATAATAGTTTTATTGTTTTATTGTCAAGTATTATCTAATATTTTTCATGAATATTTTAAAACTCTTTCTTATAACATAATCTAGTTTATTGTTCTTATTTAAGTATTAAACGCATGAAATAATAAACTACCTTTTGGTATATCATTTTTTTTATACTTAAGACAGTCATTAGGGCAGAGAACCAGTTGTTAAATTGTTCGAATTCCACCACTGCCCCCGTCCCTTGTGCAGAAGGGACTAATCAGGAAATAAAACCGTGAGGGTGTTCGGGCAGAGCTTCTGGGATGTGCAGCATCAACTGTTCTCTGTTGATAAACTATCCCCGGACAGGTAAAAACTACTAAAATAATTTAAAATTTGTAAAGAAAAAAGAGCAAAGATAGGGGTTGGTAATGATTGAAAGAAGAAGGAAAAGACAAATTATGAAATACATCACTAAAGGAGTGCCAGTCTGAGGAAAGTTACCAATTTCTTGCCGAAGTTCTTCTGAAAAAGAAAATAGACAACTTTTGTAAATATAAGGGAAACAAATACAAAAATGAAGGTCAGTTGAACATGGCGAATTAAAAGGAAATTGGTACGACGAATATAATGAGAAAAGAGCAAGCGGGCAAACCAAAACTATAAGATATTTATCAAGACACAGGTTTTGAAAAGACAAGGGACAGAGACACTGAACGCTGAAAGGTTGGAGTCTTTTGTCTTAAGGGGTTAGAGAAGTATCAACTGCATAGTGATGGGCTCTCAAACTTGAAATCCTTGACAGAGGTCTTAATTTTGAATATTTTCCAGAAATACAAACATTTATTCATCTATAAATACACTAATATAAACCTATGATACATGTCTATATTAAAAATCACGTATCTGTCAGCTTAACACCCTTCATCTCACCAATATCTTAATGAAACTGTGACAATTTACTGCAAGACAGAGCAGCCAATGTCTATGGGGAAATAATTGTATGAAATGACAGAAGAAGGAATGAGTAAGAACGGAAGGTAAGAAACAGAAAGGGACAGAGCCCCACGTGGGAGAAGCGCTGTCCCAGGATCAGGTGGGGAAAGCAGACATCTAGGAGGGGGACAGGCCAACAGATGGCACTTGGATAAAAGGGCCAGAAATGTCAAAGAGAGAAATAAACCAGATGTTTTCAAGTAGATGAGGAGTAAAAAAGATATCAAAAATTTTACCTATTTTTTTCTTAAATTTCTCTGAAAAAAAGAAAAGATCAATGTCAATTTCATAGGAAACAACCACAAAAATAATTCAAATTTACTGATAAATTCATATATAAAAATAACCCTATCACATTTCAGATGAACACGCGCGCGCGCACACACGCACACACACGCACACACACGCACACACACACGTACCATCCCCCATGCACACACACAAAGGCTCAGAGATCACTATTGTTCAGAGATATTCTGCAATAAATAAAAAGGAGATAAATGGAGATAATTGAATAAAATAACAAAAATTTTTAAAATATTAGTTTTGGTGGTTAGTTGATAAAAACATTCTTTTTTAAAGAAAAGGTTTTATTTATTGATTGTACAGGGCGAGGGGATGGGGCAGTCAGGCATATCGAGCCACAGTAGTCTCACTTTAGTTGTATATTGCTTGCCCCTTGTGCCTGCCCAGGGTTTTGAATTTGTGACCTCAGCATTTCAGGGCGACACTCTATCCTCTGCACCATCACTGGCAAAGCTATAAATATTCTTGATCTATATAAATATTTATGTTACTGTTATTCAGTTGGTTAGCTTTAGTATGGTCATTGGATGCTTTAAACACATCAGTGGGTCTCACTGCTGCAGCAGCGACATCGTGCAGAGTGGCCACCACACTGTGGAAGGAGCACTGACACACAGCTCCTCCCAGTGACACAGGCTCAGGGGTCTGGGGGCTGCGTCCTCCGTGTTTGTGTCCACGGGTTGATTTTTTATTGTTCTGTGTTTGAGTTTTTGTTTTAACTCATTTCTAAAGAAGCTTATCTTAATTCTCATGGGTGCTGAATGTAGGACAGAAAAAGGACTAGTTCTATCACAGATTTTGTTTCTCACTGGACCTTACTATGAGTGCAATGATACTAAGCATCTGGAAGACAGAAGAAGCCAAGAATATATAACAAATGAACAAAGGGGAATAAAAAAGGTGGAGGTGGAGGATGAGAAGGGAGATAAACATGGAAGAATTCTACAAAGCAAAGAAAAACAAAATAAGGATAGTGTAATTTAAAATCCATGAAAAGAGAGAAATGATGGAGGTGGGTAATGATTTAAAGAATGGGGAAAGGTCAGAAAAATTATTTTCTATGAACTACGTCACTAAAGAAGTATCAGTCTGAAAAAGCTTACCAATTTCTTGCTGAAGTTCTTTTGAAAAAGAAAATAGAAAACTTTTGTAAATACAAGTGAAATAAACACAGAAAATTAACATCAGTTGAAATCAGCCAATGCAAAGTCAATCGGTGTGATGTGAATGAGGAGAAAAGAGTAAGCAGGAAGCAAACCAAAACTGAAAAACTGGCAAGATCACATTGTTTTCCCTAGAAAAAAGAAAAACAAATGATGTTTCTCAAATGACTAAATAAAAGGTAAATGTTGGGGAATGTCAGAGAGACCACCTAGAACTTTACCTCATACATATTTATTTATTAATGGCTGAGGTAATTGACAGTGACATGGAATTGTATAGCAAATAAACCCATCCATTCTAACTGTTTTTATTGCATCAGTCGCACGAAACCCACTCTGTACATTAAAGAGATATATTCTTAAATCACTCATCTAAAATCAGAACTGAATATAACTAAGTGAAGTTGAATATATTAGTCTCAAGAATATAATTGAAATTGTCTTTAGAAAGTAAAGATATTAAACTTTAAATGTCTATATTGTTTCCCTTTGAAAACACAGTAAGACAATAGTACTTGTGTTCTTCATTTAAAATTTGCAGAATTGAGAGATACATTTGAAATTTATTTTAAGATTTAAAATCTTTCACCCAGATTCTCCTAATGATACCTAACATCTTCTATAATTGTAGCAAATATCAAAGCTAAATAATTTACTTGGGTACAATACTATTAACTATGCAACCTACCTCATTTACCTTCACTGTTTTCCCCTACATTGTGTGTGTGTGTGTGTGTGTGTGTGCACTTTCCCCTCACTTATGGACACAAGTAGCTACCACCACAATTGTGATACAGAGCTATTTTATAAGCACAGAGGAAGTGTCGTGTGTAATCTTCTTATCTTCACACTGCGCACTCCTACTCCTCCTCCGTCTCCTGGCAACCACTAGACTAGACTCTATCTCCATAGTATTGTCATTTTAAAGTGTTACACAATCATACAGAATATTTTGAGATAGATTTTTTTCACTACGCCTAATGCCACTGAATTTTTATCAAGTTCCTCATATAACTCATTAGCCTGCTTTATTTTATTGCAAAACAAAATGTAATTGTATGGATATAACACAGTTTATTTAAGCATTCTTCCATTGAATAGTATTTGTTCGTTTTTTTACAATTTTTTGTTTCTTTGTTTGTTAAAGCAGGTAAAGTTTCTATGACTATATGTGTGAAAGATTTGGTGTGAAGAAAATTGTTATTTCTTTAGAATAAATGCTTAAGGGTGTGATTCTTGACACATATGTTAATCACATGTATATATATTTTAAATGCCAAAATTTTAATAGAGGGTCTGTCTCACATTGCCTTCTCCCTGGCAATGATGAGAAATCTAGTTTCCTCACATTCTCACTATCATTGCATATTTTTCCAGTTTGTTTTTTATCTTTAGCTGTTCTAAAATGTGTGTAGTAACTCAGATACTGTGTTGTTCCTTGTTAGACATACTTACATATACTGTTAATATTAAAGAAGTGTTTTCAAAACATTCTCAACTTTGGGAATGGTGCATCTTGATGAGCTGCATGTTGTCAAAAGTCTCTCTTAAACTGTGGTGCCCAGAACTCAATGAATGAGTTCTAATCAGGAGTGAAAAGTATGGAATAGAGCGGCCATTGCATCTCATGCTTCCAATTTGGCTTTCACACAGAAAGGTCAGATCCTGCTAATTTCTGTCTCACTGCGGAGGGGCTATGTCAGAATCGGCCAGAGTAGTGGATGATTCCTTGAATATAGCATGACTTTACAAACTTACTTACCATATTGGCAAAATTTCTTCCAGAATATATAAACAATAAAGCAAAACACTAGACAAAGGAGAACATTATAAAGTGCAGTGGTGTCGACCTCGTCTTTACTGTCGGATACTGAAAAAGAAACATGAGAGGATTTATTTTTTAACACCAGACCCACTTTAAAGCTCTTTCTACAGTAGAATTTTTATTCTGTATTTTAAGTAATAGAGGTTGCTTGAATGACCACATTTCACTCTTCCTAGGTAGAGTTGGGGGATCCCGTTAGTCATAAATCCCACAGGGATGAGTGTAGGATATTGCAGCAGCCACACAGGATGAGCCAGGATCCACTCTATCAGGACAGGCCAAGGGCTAGTGAGATACTCCCACCAGGGATTGTGAAGGGTGCGAGAGTGAGGACACCTCACAGTAAATGAGGGAAGTTCTGCCAAGTCCCAGGTCTGCCGTCATTGCTTTGCTATTCCCTATGAAGCCAAATATAATCAAGGGCAGGGTTTGGCAGACGAGGGCCCACAAACTAAATCAACTCTGATATATATACATATGTTTCAGGTGAACATCTCTATAGCATTTGAACTGTTGATTGCATCGTGTGCCCATCACACAAAGTCAAATCATTTTCTGTCACCAGATATTTGTCCCTCTTTACACCCTTCCACCAAGATACAAAAAATAGATATTCAAAAATCTACTGCTTTCCTAGACACAAACAATGAAAAATCAGAAAATGAATTTCAAAAAATTTCTTTTAAAATTGCACCAAAAATAAAATTAAATTAAATTAATATAAATTAAATACCTGGGAATAAAACTTAATAAAGGCAGTGAAAGACCTATATATACTGAAAACTACAAAGCATTATTGAAAGAAATTGAAAAGGACAATGAAATAGAAAAACACACCAAGTTCATGGATTGGAAGACTGAACATAGTTAAAATGGTCATATTACCAAAAGCAATATACAAATTTAATGCAATCATCATCAAAATCCCAATGTTATTTTGTTAAGAAATAAAACAACAACTAAAAAAACCCCACCAGATTTGCATGGAAGTATAAAAGACTCTGAATAGTTAAAGCAATCTTGACAAAAATGAATGAAGCCAGAAGTATCACACTACTTGAATTCAAAGTATGCTACAGAGCCACAGTAATCAAAACAGCATGGTATCGACAGAAAAACAGACATACAGACCAATGGAACAGAATCAAAAACCCAGAAATAAAACCACATACATATGGGCAAATAATTTTTTACAAAGGAGCCAAGAACACATGATGGAGAAAAGAAAGCCTCTTCAATAAATGGTGCTGGGAAAATTGTAAAGCCACATGCAAAATGAAACTTGAGTACAGTTCATCCCCAAGGACATAACTTTTAAGAGGCTGTGATTTCAAAATGGGTTTCCGATTTTAAATCACTGAAAAAAATTTTTAAAGAATATTACTTTGAAATTTTTAATATTTTATTAACATAAAATATGTAATTCAAATTTCAGTGTCCATAAAACTCAGCTATTTTCAGTCACATGCATACAGTTGAGAGCTGCTTTTTTTACTACAATAAAAGAGATGAGTAAATGCAATTAAGACTGCTTATATCCTGACCAGGCGGTTGCAGTGGATAGAGCGTCGGACTGGGATACGGAGGACCCAGGTTCGAGACCTCGAGGTCGCCAGTGCGGGCTCATCTGGCTTAAGCAAAAAGTTCACCAGCTTGTACCCAAGGTCGCTGGCTCAAGCAAGGGGTTACTCGGTCTGCTGTAGCCCCACTGTCAAGGCACATATGAGAAAGCAATCAATGAACAACAAAGGTGTCACAACAAAAAACTGATGATTGATGCTTCTCATCTCTCTCCATTTCTGTCTGTTCATCCCTATCTATTCCTCTCTCTGACTCTTTCTCTGTCTCTGTAAAAAAAAAAAAAAAAAAAAAAAAAAAAAAGACTGCTTACAGTACAGTCATCATAATTCAATGTCATCTTGAGTGGTTCAACTTTGCAGCTCTGTAACTCTTTATTTATAACTTTTATTATTGAGAAACAACAATCAGATCAAGAGGATAAGAAAAAATAAAGGCAGCTTTGAATAAAACATTTCACGGTAAACTGGAGTGAGTTTATTTTATTACTGAATTACACATATATTTTAGGTATTGACACTGCAGCTGTGCTAAGAGATCACAATGTCCATGGGTATTACCAGACAAACACTCATTACAGTGTTCTCAAACTACGATAAAGCAGCTTTAAGAAAAATAAGAGTTTCAAATTATTTTTTTTCTTCATGGGACAATTCCTTCATGAAAATTAAAATTGAATTAAATTAAAATTGAATTTGAGACATCAACCTAACTAATTTTCACACATTCACTTCTTAGCCAAACAAGATAAGCCACTGAACCATGATGAGTTAACTTAAATTGTGTTTTGTTAGAACAGCCAAAGAAACGTGTCCAGAGAAAATAAAATTAATCTATTAGTCCTTTGCTGAGAACATTTGTTTAAAGGGTTGAAGAATGTAGAAACAATATCATCAGTCAATTAAGAAAGTAAGGCATTATCTAGTTCTAGAACAAGATTGGATAAATGCATTTTTCCCTATTCCTCACAATAAATGCAACTTAAACCATATAAATATTTATATATATATATACACACACATACATATATATGTATATGTATATATACACACACATACATAATACATGAAGAATCTGAACAGTGCAAAGAAGAGAGAGAAGCTAGGACCCTTGGGATTCAAAGAATCACACATAATGAGCTCCTTGTTTTTGTTTTTATTGTTATTGTTATTATTAATAATCACCAAATGCATCCCTGTCTGAGTGCTGCAGTAACCAACAACCTAGAGATGCCAAATGGGAAAGATAAAATAAGCCCGAGGAAAGCGTGTTTTTTCTTTGTCTGTTTCTTTGTTTTAAGATAAAGGTCAGTTTTGATTTGCATTTCTCTAATAACTAATGAAGATGAGCATCTTTTCATATATCTGTTGACCATTTGTATTTCTTCCTATAGTTAGATAGATGGGAACACTTGGATTATATATTCAAAGCAGTGTAAGTGGATGATAAAAGTTTTTACACAGACTTTGAAAGAACAATAGCCAGAGAAACCCAACTCAACAAGTTTAGAATTTTCTCTTGTCTCATGTTTTCGGGGAAGTATCAACTGCATAATAATGGACCCTCAAATTTGAAATACCTGACATAGGAAGTTTGTTTGGTTGGTTTCTCAGTAATTTTAGTGCCACCAACTTCTTGATTAATCTGCTGTTGGAGAATGAATAAGTCAACAGGGTATTCTGCAATTTGGATATCTTGGGGACAGAGGTGCTGGACCCAACCCCCACCTCACCTGCCCAGTTAAGTTAACAAAGAGCTGTGCTTTACTGCTCTTTCTGCCCACCAAGTTCTCTGGAAGAGATTGGAAGCTGGTTTTTTATTGGTGTAAAGTTTGATTGACTAGTATAGTGGGGGTTGCCTTTGAGTTGTCCTGGAAACTTAATTAAATTGTTAATGGACCACATTTTTCCATGAATAAAGACAGAAGTCTTTCTGGGGGAGCCATTGTTGGGGCAGCTAGAGAACAGTAGTGACTGTTGGCCTTGGCATCCTCCCGAACCCATCCGTATGTTATATATGTATATTTAAGTTTCTGTGTATCTTTAATTTAATTTCATACAGTTTCCTGCTTGGGACCCCGGAATAGACTCATCGTGGCTGGTTCACGACAGTCAGTATCCAGTGTCTGCGAGACAGAGAATGCCAATGTTTATAGGGAACAACGGTGGCATAAAATGGAAAAGGAAGGAATGGGAAAGGGTGGAAGAGAGAGAAACAGCAGAGAACATAACTCAACAGTGGAGAAGCCCAACAACGAAAACATGGGGTCAGACGTCTAGACAGCGAGGAAATATGAGCAGACAGATGACACAGAGATAAAAAGGCAGAGAATACTAAAGACACCCAGTACGAGTCATTTTAATGAGAATGAGAGTAAAGGTCTATCAGAAAATTTACCAAATATATTCTAAAATTCTTTAACCAATGTGTATCTTTCACCCAGATTCCCCTAATGATACCTAACATCTTCTATAATTGTAGCAAATATCAAAGCTAAATAATTTACTTGGGTACAATACTATTAACTATGCAACCTACCTCATTTACCTTCACTGTTTTCCCCTACATTGTGTGTGTGTGTGTGTGTCTGTGTGTGTGAGTGCACTTTCCCCTCACTTATGGACACAAGTAGCTACCACCACAATTGTGATACAGAGCTATTTTATAAGCACAGAGGAACTGTGGTGTGTAATCTTCTTATCGCCACACTGCGCACTCCTACTCCTCCGTCTCCTGGCAACCACTAGACTAGACTCCATCTCCATAGTACTGTCATTTTAAAGTGTCACACAATCATACAGTATATTTTAAGATAGTTTTTTTCACTAAGCCTAATGTCACTGAATTTTTATCAAGTTCCTTGTATAACTCATTAGCCTGCTCTATTTTATTGCAAAACAAAATGTAATTGTATGGATATAACACAGTTTATTTAAGCATTCTTCCATTGAATGCTATTTGCTTTTTTTTACAGTTTTTGTTTGTTTGTTTGTTTGCTAAAACAGGTTATGTTTCTATGACAATATGTGTGAAAGATTTGGTGTGAAGAAAATTGTTATTTCTTTAGAATAAATATTTAAGGGTGTGATTGTTGACACATATGCTAATCACATGTATATATTTTTTAAATGCCAAAATTTTAATAGAGTGTCTATTCCACTTTGCATTCTCCCTGGCAATGATGAGAAATCTAGTTTCCTCACATTCTCACTATCATTGCATATTTTTCCAGTTTGTTTTTTATCTTTAGCTGTTCTAAAATGTGTGTAGTAACTCAGATACTGTGTTTTTCCTTGTTAGACATATTTACATATACTGTTAATGTTAAAGAAGTGTTTTCAAAACATTCCCAACTTTGGGAATGGTGCATCTTGATGAGCTGCAGGTTGTCAAAAGTCTCTCTTAAACTGTGGTGCCCAGAACTCAATGAATGAGTTCTAATCAGGAGTGAAAAGTATGGAATAGAGCGGCCATTGGATCTCATGCTTCCAATTTGGCTTTCACACAGAAAGGTCAGATCCTGCTCATTTCTGTCTCCCTGCGGAGGGGCTATGTCAGAACTGGTCAGAGTAGTGGATGATTCCCTGAAGACAGCATGACTTTACAAACTTACTTACCACATTGGCGAAATTCCTTCCAGAATATATAAACAATAAAGCAAAACACTAGACAAAGGAGAACATTATAAAGTGCAGTGGTGTTGACCTCGTCTTTACTGTCGGATACTGAAAAAGAAACATGAGAGGATTTTTTTTATTAACACCAGACCCACCTTAAAGCTCTTTCTACAGTAGAACTTTTATTCTGTATTTTAAGTAATAGAGGTTGCTTGAATGACCGCATTTCACTCTTCCTAGGTAGAGTTGGGGGATCCCGTTAGTCACAAATCCTACAGGGATGAGTGTGGGATATTGCAGCAGCCACACAGGATGAGCCAGGATCCACTCTCTCAGGACAGGCCAAGGGCTAGGTAGATAATCCCCCCAGGGATTGTGAAGGATGCAAGAGTGAGGGCACCTCACAATAAATGAGGGAAGTTCTGCCAGGTCCCAGGTCTGCCATCATTGCTTTGCTATTCCCTATGAAGCGAAATATGATCAAGGGCAGGTTTTGGCAAATGAGGGCCCACAAACTAAATCAACTCTTATATATATACATATGTTTCAGGTGAACATGTCCATAGCATTTGAACTGTTGATTGCATCGTGTGCCCATCACACAAAGTCAAATCATTTTCTGTCACCAGATATTTGTCCCTCTTTACTCTCACTTCAACTCAGATACAAAAAATAGATATTCAAAAGTCTACTGCTTTCCTAGACACAAACAATGAAAAATCAGAAAATTAATTTTAAAAAATTTCTTTTACAATTACAACAAAAAATAAAATTAAATAAAATTAAATTAAATACCTAGGAATAAAACTTAATACAGGCTGTGAAAGACCTATATATACTAAAAACTACAAAGCATTATTGAAAGAAATTGAAAAGGACAATGAAATAGAAAAACACACCAAGTTCATGGATTGGAAGATTCAACATAGTTAAAATGGTCATATTACCCAAAGCAATATACTAATTTAATGCAATCATCATCAAAATCCCAATGTTATTTTGTTAAGAAATAGAACAACAACAACAAAAAACCCCACCAGATTTGCATGGAAATATAAAAGACTCTGAATAGTTAAAACAATCTTGAGAAAAATGAGTGAAGCCAGAAGTATCACACTACCTGGCTTCAAAGTATGCTACAGAGCCACAGTAATCAAAATAGCATGGTATTGGCAGAAAAACAGACATACAGACCAATGGAACAGAATCAAAAACCCAGAAATAAAACCACATACATATGGGCAAATAATTTTTGACAAAGGAGCCAAGAACACATGAAGGAGAAAAGAAAGCCTCTTCAATAAATGGTGCTGGGAAAATTGGAAAGCCACATGCAAAAAAATGAAACTGGAGTACAGTTCATCCCCAAGGACATAACTTTTAAGAGGTTGTGATTTCAAAATGGGTTTCAGATTTTAAATCACTGAAAAAAAATTTTAAAGAATATTACTTTAAAATTTTTAATATTTTATTAACATATAATATGTAATTCAAATTTTAGTGTCCATAAAACTCAGCTATTTTCAGTCACATGCATACAGTTGATAGCTCTGCATTTTTCACTACAATAACAGAGATGTGAAAATGCATTTAAGACTGCTTATATCCTGACCAGGCGGTTGCAGTGGATAGAGAGTCGGACTGGGATATGGAGACCCAGGTTCGAGACCCCGAGGTCACCAGCTTGAGTGCGGGCTCATCTGGCTTGAGCAAAAAGTTCACCAGCTTGTACCCAAGGTTGCTGGCTCAAGCAAGGGGTTACTCGGTCTGCTGTAGCCCCACAGTCAAGGCACATATGAGAAAGCAGTCAATGAATGACTAAGGTGTCACAATGAAAAACTGATGATTGATGCTTCTCATTTCTCTCCATTTCTATCTGTCTGTCCATCCCTATCTATTCCTCTCTCTGACTCTTTCTCTGTCTCTGAAAAAAATAAAAAGACTGCTGATAGTACAGTGATGCATCATAATTCAATGTCATCTTGAGTGGTTCAACTTTGCAGCTCTGTAACTCTTTATTTATAACTTTTATTATTGAGAAACAACAATCAGATCAAAGAGGATAAGAAAAAATAAAGGCAGCTTTGAATAAAACACTTCACGGTAAACTGGAGTGAGTTTATTTTATTACTGAATTACACATATCTTTTAGGCATTGACACTGCAGTTGTGTTAAGAGATCACAATGTCATGGGTATTACCAGACAAACACTCATTACAGTGTTCTCAGACTATGATAAAGCAATTGTAAGAAAAATAAAAGTTTCAAATTATTTTTTTTTCTTCATGGGACAATTCCTTCATGAAAATTAAAATTGAATTAAATTGAAATTGAATTTGAGACATCAACCTAACTAATTTTCACACATTCACTTCTTAGCCAAACAAGATAAGCCACTGAACCATGATGAGTTAACTTAAATTGTGTTTTGTTAGAACAGCCAAAGAAATGTGTCCAGAGAAAATAAACTTAATCTATTAGTCCTTTGCTGAGAACATTTCTTTAAAGGATTGAAGAAACTGGAAACAAAATCATCAGTCAATTAAAAAAGTAAGGCATTATCTAATTTTAGAACAAGATTGGATAAATGCATTTTCCCTATTCCTCACAATAAATGCAATTTAAACCATATATATATTTATATATATATACACACATACATATATATGTATATGTATATATATATACACACACATACAAAATACATGAAGAATCTGAACAGTGCAAAGAAGGGAAAGAAGCTGGGACCCTTGGGATTCAAAGAATCACACATAGTGAGCTCCTTTTTTTATTGTTATTGTTGTTATTATTATTATTAATAATCACCAAATGCATCCCTGTCTGAGTGCTGCAGTAACCAACAACCTAGAGATACCAAATGGGAAAGATAAAATAAGCCCGAGGAAAGCCTGTTTTTCTTTCTTTCTTTGTTTTAAGATAAAGGTCGGTTTTGATTTGCATTTCTCTAATAATTAATGAAGATGAGCATCTTTTCATATATCTATTGACCATTTGTATTTCTTCCTATAGTTAGATAGATGGGAACACTTGGATTATATATTCAAGGCAGTGTAACTGGATGATAAAAGTTTTTACACAGACTTTGAAAGAAGAGTAGCCAGAGAAACTCAAGTCAACAAGTTTAGAATTTTCTCTTGTCTCATGTTTTGGGGGAAGTATCAACTGCATAATAATGGACCCTCAAATTTGAAATACCTGACATAGGAAGTTTGTTTGGTTGGTTTCTAAGTAATTTTAGTGCCACCAACTTCTTGATTAATCTGCTGTTGGAGAATGAATAAGTCAACAGGGTATTCTGCAATTTGGATATCTTGGGGACAGAGGTGCTGGGCCCAACCCCCACCTCACCTGCCCAGTTAAGTTAACAAAGAGCTGTGCTTTACTGCTCTTTCTGCCCACCATGTTCTCTGGAAGAGACTGGAAGCTGGTTTCTTATTGGTGTAAAGTTTGATTGACTAGTATAGTGGGGGTTGCCTTTGAGTTGTCCTGGAAACTTAATTAAATTGCTAATGGACCACATTTTTTCATGAATAAAGACAGAAGTCTTTCTAGGGGAGCCATTGTTGGGGCAGCTAGAGAACAGTAGTGACTGTGGCCTTGGCATCCTCCCGAACCCATCTGTATCTTTTATACGTATCTTTAAGTCTCTGTCTATCTCTAATTTAATTTCATACATTTTCCCGCTTGGGACCCTGGAATAGGCTCATCGTGCCTGGTTCGCGACAATCTGCAGCTAGTGTCTGCGAAACAGAGAATACCAATGTTTATAGGGAACAATGGTGGCATGAAATGGAAAACGAAGGAATGGGAAAGGGTGGAAGAGAGAGAAACAGCAGTGAACATAACTCAACAGTGGAGAAGCCCAACAGCAAAAACATGGGGTCAGACGTCTAGACAGCCAGGAAATATGAGCAGACAGATGACACAGAGATAAAAAGGCAGAGAATACTAAAGACACCCAGAACCAGTCATTTTAATGAGAATGAGAGTAAAGATCTATCAGAAAATTTACCAAATATATTCTAAAATTCTTTAACCAATGTGTATCTTTCACTCAGATTCCCCTAATGATACCTAACATCTTCTATAATTGTAGCAAATATCAAAGCTAAATAATTTACTTGGGTACAATACTATTAAATATGCAACATACCTCATTTACCTTCAATGTTTCCCCCTACATTGTGTGTGTGTGTGTGTGTGTCTGTGTGTGTGTACATTTTCCCCTCATTTATGGACACAAGTAGCTACCACCACAATTGTGATACAGAGCTATTTTATAAGCACAGATGAAGTGTCATGTGTAATCTTCTTATCGCCACACTGCGCACTCCTACTCCTCCTCCTTCTCCTGGCAACCACTAGACTAGACTCCATCTCCATAGTACTGTCCTTTAAAGTGTTACACAATCATACAGTATATTTTGAGATAGATTTTTTTCACTAAGCCTAATGCCACTGAATTTTTATCCAGTTCCTTGTATAACTCATTAGCCTGCTCTATTTTATTGCAAAACAAAATGTAATTGTATGGATATAACACAGTTTATTTAAGCATTCTTCCATTGAATGCTATTTGCTTTTTTTTTTACACTTTTTGTTTGTTTTTCTGTTTGTTAAAACAGGTAAAGTTTCTATGACTATATGTGTGAAAGATTTGGTGTGAAGAAAATTGTTATTTCTTGAGAATAAATGATTAAGGGTGTGATTGTTGACACATATGCTAATCACATGTATATCTTTTTTAAATGCCAAAATTTTAATAGAGTGTCTGTTCCACTTTGCATTCTCCCTGGCAATGATGAGAAATCTAGTTTCCTCACATTCTCACTATCATTGCATATTTTTCCAGTTTGTTTTTGAGTTTTAGCTGTTCTAAAATGTGTGTAGTAACTCAGATACTGTGTTGTTCCTTGTTAGACATATTTACATATACTGTTAATGTTAAAGAAGTATTTTCAAAACCTTCCCAACAGTGAGAATGGTGCATCTTAACAAACTGCACGTTGTCAAAAAATCTCTCTTAAACTGTGGTGCCCAGAACTCAATGAATGAGTTCTAATCAGGAGTGAAAAGTATGGAATAGAGAGGCCATTGGATCTCATGCTTCCAATTTGGCTTTCACACAGAAAGGATAGACCCTGCTCATTTCTGTCTCACAGCGGAGGGGCTATGTCAGAATCCGCCAGAGTAGTGGACGATTCCCTGAAGACAGCATGACTTTACAAACTTACTTACCACTTTGGCGAAATTCCTTCCAGAATATATAAACAATGTAGCGAAACACGAGCCGAAGGAGAACATTATAAAGTGCAGTGGTGTCGACATCGTCTTTACTGTCGGATACTGAAAAAGAAACATGAGAGGATTTTTTTTATTAACACCAAACCCACCTTTAAGCTCTTTCTACAGTAGAATTTTTATTCTGTATTTTCAGTAATAGAGGTTGCTTGAATGACCACATTTCACTCTTCCTAGGTAGAGTTGGGGGATCCCGTTAGTCATAAAACCCACAGAGATGAGTGTGGGATATTGCAGCAGCCACACAGGATGAGCCAGGATCCACTCTATCAGGACAGGCCAAGTGCCAGGGAGATAATCCCCCCAGGGATTGTAAAGGATGCGAGAGTGAGGGCAGCTCACAGTAAATGAGGGAAGTTCTGCCAGGTCCCAGGTCTGCCGTCAGTGCTTTGCTATTCCCTATGAAGCCAAATATGATCAAGGGCAGGGTTTGGCAGATGAGGGTCCACAAACTAAATCAACTCTGATATATATACATATGTTTCAGGTGAACATCTCTATAGCATTTGAACTGTTGATTGCATCTTGTACCCATCACACAAAGTCAGATCATTTTCTGTCACCAGATATTTGTCCCTCTTTACTCCCTTCCACCAAGATACAAAAAATAGATATTCAAAAGACTACTGCTTTCCTAGACACAATGAAAAATCACAAAATTAATTTAAAAAATTTATTTTAAAATTGCAACAAAAATAAAATTAAATAAATTAATTTAAATTAAATACCTAGGAATAAAACTTAATACAGGCTGTGAAAGACCTATATATACTGAAAACTACAAAGCATTATTGACAGAAATTGAAAAGGACAATAAAATAGAAAAACACACCAAGTTCATGGATTGGAAGATTCAACATAGTAAAATGGTCATATTACCCAAAGCAATATATGAATTTAATGCAATCGCCATCAAAATCCCAATGTTATTTTGTTAAGAAATAGAACAACAGCAATAAAAAAACCCCACCAGATTTGTATGGAAGTATAAAAGGCTCTGAATACTTAAAGCAATCTTGAGAAAATGAGTGAAGCCAGAAGTATCACACTAACTGGCTTCAAAGTATGCTACAGAGCCACAGTGATCAAAACAGCATGGTATCGGCAGAAAAACAGACATACAGATCAATGGAACAGAATCAAAAACCCAGAAATAAAACCACATACATATGGGCAAATAATTTTTGACAAAGGAGCCAAGAACACATGATGGAGAAAAGACAGCCTCTTCAATAAATGGTGCTGGGAAAATTGGAAAGCCACATGCAAAAAAATGAAACTTGAGTACAGTTCATCCCCAAGGACATATCTTTTAAGAGTCTGTGATTTCAAAATGGGTTTCAGATTTTAAATCACTGAAAAAATTTTTAAAGAATATTACTTTAACATTTTTAATATTTTATTAACATAAAATATGTAATTCAAATTTTAGTGTCCATAAAACTCAGCTATTTTCAGTCATATGCATACAGTTGATAGCTGCTTTTTTCACTACAATAACAGAGATGAGTAAATGCAATTAAGACTGCTTATAGACTGACCAGGCGGTTGCAGTGGATAGAGCCTCGAACTGGGATACAGAGGACCCAGGTTCGAGACCCTGAGTTCGCCAGCTTGAGTGCAGGCTCATCTGGCTCGAGCAAAAAGTTCACCAGCTTGGACCCAAGATCGCTGGCTCAAGCAAGGGGTTACTCGGTCTGCTGTAGCCCCATGGTCAAGGCACATATGAGAAAGCAATCAATGAACAATGAAGGTGTCACAACAAAAAACTGATGATTGATGCTACTCATCTCTCTCCATTCCTATCTGTCTGTCCGATCCTATCTATTCCTCTCTCTGACTCTTTCTCTGTCCCTGTTAAAAAAAAAAAAAAAAAAAAAAGAATGCTTATAGTACAGTGATGTATCATAATTCATTGTCATCTTGAGTGGTTCAACTTTGCAGCTCTGTCACTATTTATAACTTTTATTATTAAGAAACAACAATCAGATCAAAGAGAATAAGAAAAAATAAAGGCAGCTTTGAATAAAACACTTCATGGTAAACTGGAGTGAGTTTATTTTATTACTGAATTACACATATCTTTTAGGTATTGACACTGCAGCTGTGCTAAGAGATCACAATGTCATGGGTATTACCAGACAAACTCTCATTACAGTGTTCTCAAACTACGATAAAGCAGCTATAAGAAAAATAAAAGTTTCAAATTATTTTTTTCTTCATGGGACAATGCCTTCATGAAAATTAAAATTGAATTAAATTAAAATTGAACTTGAGACTGCAACCTAACTAATTTTCACACATTCACTTCTGAGCCAAACAAGATAAGCCACTGAACCATGATGAGTTAACTTAAATTGTGTTTTGTTAGAACAGCCAAAGAAACGTGTCCAGAGAAAATAAAATTAATCTATTAGTCCTTTGCTGAGAACATTTGTTTAAAGGGTTGAAGAACGTAGAAAAATATCATCAGTCAATTAAGAAAGTAAGGCATTATCTAGTTCTAGAACAAGATTGGATAAATGCATTTTTCCGTATTCCTCACAATAAATGCAACTTAAACCATATATATATTTATATATATATAAACACACATACATATATATGTGTATGTATATATACACACACATAAATATATATGTATATGTACATATACACACACATACATAATACATGAAGAATCTGAACAGTGCAAAGAAGGGAGAGAAGCTAGGACCTTGGGATTCAAAGAATCACACATAATGAGCTCCTTGTTTTTATTGTTATTGTTATTATTATTATTATTATTATTATTATTATTAATAATCACCAAATACATCCCCGTCTGAGTGTTGCAGTAACCAACAACTTAGAGATGCCAAATGGGAAAGATAAAATAATCCCGAGGAAAGCCTGTTTTTTCTTTGTCTGTGTCTTTGTTTTAAGATAAAGGTCGGTTTTGATTTGCATTTCTCTAATAACTAATGAAGATGAGCATCTTTTCATATATCTGTTGACCATTTGTATTTCTTCCTATAGTTAGATAGATGGGAACACTTGGATTATATATTCAAGGCAGTGTAAGTGGATGATAAAAGTTTTTACACAGACTTTGAAAGAACAATAGCCAGAGAAACTCAACTCAACAAGTTTAGAATTTTCTCTTGTCTCATGTTTTGGGGGAAGTATCAACTGCATAATAATGGACCCTCAAATTTGAAATACCTGACATAGGAAGTTTGTTTGGTTGGTTTCTCAGTAATTTTAGTGCCACCAACTTCTTGATTAATCTGCTGTTGGAGACTGAATAAGTCAACAGGGTATTCTGCAATTTGGATATCTTGGGGACAGAGGTGCTGGACCCAACTCTCACCTCACCTGCCCCGTTAAGTTAACAAAGAGCTGTGCTTTGCTACTCTTTCTGCCCACCATGTTCTCTGGAAGAGACTGGAAGCTGGTTTCTTATTGGTGTAAAGTTTGATTGACTAGTATAATGGGGGTTGCCTTTGAGTTGTCCTGGAAACTTAATTAAATTGCTAATGGACCACATTTTTCCGTGAAAAAAGACAGAAGTCTTTCTGGGGGAGCCATTGTCGCTGCAGCTAGGGAACAGTAGTGATTGTGGCCTTGGCATCCTCCCGAACCCATCTGTATGTTATATACGTATCTTTAAGTCTCTGTCTATCTTTAATTTAATTTCATACCTTTTCCCGCTTGGGACCCCGGAATAGACTCATCGTGGCTGGTTCGCGACAATCTGTAGCCAGTCTCTGTGAAACAGAGAATACCAATGTTTATAGGGAACAACGGTGGCATGAAATGGAAAAGGAAGGAATGGGAAAAGGTGGAGGAGAGAGAAACAGCAGTGTACATAACTCAACAGTGGAGAAGCCCAACAGCAAAAACATGGGGTCAGACATCTAGACAGCCAGGAAACATGAGCAGACAGATGACAGAGAGAGATAAAGAGGCAGAGAATACTAAAGACACCCAGTACCAGTCATTTTAATGAGAATGAGAGTAAAGGTCTATCAGAAAATTTACCAAATATATTCTAAAATTCTTTAACCAACGTGTATCTTTCACTCAGATTCCCCTAATGATACCTAACATCTTCTATAATTGTAGCAAATATCAAAGCTAAATAATTTACTTGGGTACAATACTATTAACTATGCAACATACCTCATTTACCTTCAATGTTTCCCCCTACATTGTGTGTGTGTGTGTGTGTGTGTGCACTTTCCCCTCACTTATGGACACAAGTAGCTACCACCACAATTGTGATACAGAGCTATTTTATAAGCACAGAGGAAGTGTCGTGTGTAATCTTCTTATCTTCACACTGAGCACTCCTATTCCTCCTCCGTCTCCTGGCAACCACTAGACTAGATTCCATCTCCACAGTATTGTCATTTTAAAGTGTTACACAATCATACAGAATATTTTGAGGTAGATTTTTTTCATTAAGCCTAATGCCACTGAATTTTTATCCAGTTCCTTGTATAACTCATTAGCCTGCTCTATTTTATTGCAAAACAAAATGTAATTGTATGGATATAACAGTTTATTTAAGCATTCTTCCATTGAATGCTATTTGCATTTTTTTACACTTTTTGTTTGTTTGGTTTTTTTCTTAAAACAGGTAAAGTTTCTATGACTATATGTGTTAAAGATTTGGTGTGAAGAAAATTGTTATTTCTTTAGAATAAATGCTTAAGGGCATGATTCTTGACACATATGTTAATCACATGTATATATTTTTTAAATGCCAAAATTTTAATAGAGTGTCTATTCCACTTCGCATTCTCCCTGGCAATGATGAGAAATCTAGTTTCCTCACATTCTCACTATCATTGCATATTTTTCCAGTTTGTTTTTTATCTTTAGCTGTTCTAAAATGTGTGTAGTAACTCAGATACTGTGTTTTTCCTTGTTAGACATATTTACATATACTGTTAATGTTAAAGAAGTGTTTTCAAAACCTTCCCAACTGTGGGAATGGTGCATCTTGATGAACTGCAAGTTGTCAAAAGTCTCTCTTAAACTGTGGGGCCCAGAACTCAGTGAATGAGTTCTAATTAGGAGTGAAAAGTATGCAATAGAGAGGCCATTGGATCTCATGCTTCCAATTTGGCTTTCACACAGAAAGGTCAGATCCTGCTCATTTCTGTCTCCCTGCGGAGGGGCTATGTCAGAATCGGCCAGAGTAGTGGACAATTCCCTGAAGACAGCATGACTTTACAAAATTACTTACCACTTTGGCGAAATTCCTTCCATAATATACAAACAATAAAGCAAAACACTAGCCAAAGGAGAACATTATGAAGTTCAGTGGTGTCGACCTCGTCTTTACTGTCGGATACTGAAAAAGAAACATGAGAGGATTTTTTATTAACACCAGACCCACCTCAAAGCTCTTTCTACAGTAGAATTTTTATTCTGTATTTTAAGTAATAGAGGTTGCTTGAATGACCACATTTCACTCTTCCTAGGTAGAGTTGGGGGATCCCGTTAGTCATAAATCCCACAGGGATGAGTGTAGGATATTGCAGCAGCCACAAAGGATGAGCCAGGATCCACTCTCTCAGGACAGGCCAAGGGCTAGGGAGATACTCCCCCCAGGGATTGTGAAGGGTGCCAGCGTGAGGACACCTCACATTAAATAAGGGAAGTTCTGCCAAGTCCCAGGTGTGCCGTCATTGCTTTGTTATTCCCTATGAAGCCAAATATACTCAAGGGCAGGGTTTGGCAGATGAGGGCCCACAAACTAAATCAACTCTGATATATATACATATGTTTCAGGTGAACATGTCTATAGCATTTGAACTGTTGATTGCATCGTGTGCCCATCGCACAAAGTCAAATCATTTTTTGTCACTCTTTACTCCCTTCCACCCAGATACAAAAAATAGATATTCAAAAGTCTACTGCTTTCCTAGACACAAACAAAAAAAAATCAGAAAATGAATTTTAAAAAATTTCTTTTACAATTACAACAAAAATAAAATAAAATTAGAATAAAACTTAATACCGGCTGTGAAAGACCTATATATACTAAAAACTACAAAGCATTATTGAAAGAAATTGAAAAGGACAATGAAATAGAAAAGCACACCAAGTTCATGGATTGGAAGATTCAACATAGTTAAAATGGTCATATTACCCAAAGCAATATACGAATTTAATACAATCGCCATCAAAATCCCAATGTTATTTTGTTAAGAAATAGAACAACAACAACAAAAAAAACCTACCAGATTTGTATGGAAGTATAAGACTCTGAATAGTTAAACCAATCTTGAGAAAAATGAGTGAAGCCAGAAATATCACACTGCCTGGCTTCAAAGTATGCTACAGAGCCACAGTAATCAAAACAGCATGGTATCGGCAGAAAAACAGACATACAGACCAATGGAACAGAATCAAAACCCAGAAATAATACCACATACATATGGGCAAATAATTTTTGACAAAGAAGCCAAGAACTCATGATGGAGAAAGGAAAGCCTCTTCAATAAATGTTGCTGGGAAAATTGGAAAGCCACATGCAAAAAAATGAAACCTGAGTACAGTTTGTCCACAAGAACATAACTTTTAAGAGGCTGTGATTTTAAAATGGGTTTCAGATTTTAAATCACTGAAAAATTTTTTTAAAGAATATTTAAAATTTTTAATATTTTATTAACATAAAATATTTAATTCAAATATTAGTGTCCATAAAACTCAGATATTTTCAGTCACATGCATACAGTTGATAGCTGCTTTTTTCACTACAATAACAGGGATGAGTAAATGCAATTAAGACTTCTTATAGCCCAACCAGGCGGTTGCATTGAATAGAGTGTCGGACTGGGATACGGAGGACCCAGGTTCGAGACCCCGAGGTCGCCAGCTTGAGCGCAGGCTCATCTGGCTTGAGCAAAAAAGTTCACCAGCTTGTACCCATAGTCGCTGGCTCAAGCAAGGGGTTACTCGGTCTGCTGTAGCCCCACGGTCAAGGCACATATAAGAAAGCAGTCAATGAACAACGAAGGTGTCGCAAGAAAAAACTGATGATTGATGCTTCTCATCTCTCTCCATTCCTGTCTGTCTGTCCATTCCTATCTATTTCTCTCTCTGACTCTTTCTCTGTCCGTGTAAAAAAAAAAAAAAAAAAAGACTGCTTATAGTACAGTGATGCATCATAATTCAATATTATCTTGAGCGGTTCAACTCTACAGCTCGATAACTATTTATAACTTTTATTATTAAAAAACAACAATCAGATCAAAGAGAATAAGAAAAAATGAAGGCAGCTTTGAATAAAACACTACATGGTAAATTGGAGTGAGTTTATTTTATTACTGAATTACACATATCTTTTAGGCATTGATACTGCAGTTGTGCTAAGAAATTATAATGTTCATGGGTATTACCAGACAAACACTCATTACAGTGTTCTCAAACTAGGATAAAGTAGCTGTAAGAAAAATAAAAGTTTCAAATTATTTTTTTTCTTAATGAAACAATTCCTTCATGAAAATTCAAATTGAATTAAATTAAAATTGAATTTGAGACTACAACCTAACTAATTGTCACACATTCACTTCTTAGCCAAACAAGATAAGCCACTGAACCATGATGAGTTAACTTAAATTGTGTTTTGTTAGACAGCCAAAGAAATGTGTCCAGAGAAAATAAAATTAATCTATTAGTCCTTTGCTGAGAACATTTGTTTAAACGGTAAAAGAAACTGGAAACAATATCATCAGTCAATTAAGAAAGTAAGGCATTATCTAGTTCTAGAACAAGATTGGATAAATGCATTTTTCCCAACTCCTCACAATAAATGCAACTTAAACTATATATATTTTTATATATATACACACACACATACATATATGTGTATATGTATATATACACACACACATACATAATACATGAAGAATCTGAACAGTGCAAAGATGGGAGAGAAGCTAGGACCCTTGGGATTCAAAGAATCACACATAGTGAGCTCCTTGTTTTTATTGTTATTGTTATTATTCTTATTAATAATCATGAAATGCATCCCTGTCTGAGTGCTGCAGTAACCAACAACCTAGAGATGCCAAATGGGAAAGATAAAATAAGCCCGAGGAAAGCCTGTTTTTTGTTTGTCTGTTTCTTTGTTTTAAGATAAAGGTCAGTTTTGATTTGCATTTCTCTAATAACTAATGAAGATGAGCATCTTTTCATATATCTGTTGACCATTTGTATTTCTTCCTATAGTTAGATAGATGGGAACACTTGGATTATATATTCAAGGCAGTGTAACTGGATGATAAAAGTTTTTACACAGACTTTGAAAGAACAATAGCTAGAGAAACCCAACTGAAAAAGTTTAGAATTTTCTCTTGTCTCATGTTTTTGGGGAAGTATCAACTGCATAATAATGGACCCTCAAATTTGAAATACCTGACATAGGAAGTTTGTTTGGTTGGTTTCTCAGTAATTTTAGTGCCACCAACTTCTTGATTAATCTGCTGTTGGAGACTGAATAAGTCAACAGGGTATTCTGCAATTTGGATATCTTGGGGACAGAGGTGCCTGACCCAACCCCCACCTCACCTGCCCAGTTAAGTTAACAAAGAGCTGTGCTTTACTGCTCTTTCTGCCCACCATGTTCTCTGGAAGAGACTGGAAGCTGGTTTCTTATTGGTGTAAAGTTTGACTGACTAGTGTAGGAGGGTTTGCCTTTCAGTTGTCCTGGAAACTTAATTAAATTGCTAATGGACCACATTTTTCCATGAATAAAGACAGAAATCTTTCTGGGGGAGACATTGTTGTGGCAGCCAGAGAACTGTAGTGACTGTTGGCCGTGGCATCCTCCCGAACCCATCTGTATCTTTTATACGTATCTTTAAGTGTCTGTCTATCTTTAATTAATTTCATACCTTTTCCCGCTTGGGACCCCGGAATAGACTCACCATAACTGGTTCGTGCCAATCTGCAGCCAGTCTCTGCGAGACAGAGAATAGGGAACAAGGGTGGCATGAAATGGAAAAAGAAGGAATGGGAAAGAGTTGAAGAGAGAGAAACAGCAGAGAATATAACTCAACAGTGGAGAAGCCCAACAGCAAAAACATGGGGTCAGACGTCTAGACAGCGAGGAAATATGAGCAGACAGATGACAGAGAGATAAAAAGGCAGAGAATACTAAAGACACCCAGTACCACTCATTTTTATGAGAATGAGAGTAAAGGTCTATCAGAAAATTTACCAAATATATTCTAAAATTCTTTAACCAATGTGTATCTTTCACCCAGATTCCCCTAATGATACCTAACATCTTCTATAATTGTAGCAAATATCAAAGCTAAATAATTTACTTGGGTACAATACTATTAACTATGCAACATACCTCATTTACCTTCACTGTTTTCCCCTACATTGTGTGTGTGTGTGTGTGTGTGTGTGTGCACTTTCCCCTCACTTATGGACATAAGTAGCTACCACCACAATTGTGATACAGAGCTATTTTATAAGCACAGAGGAACTGTGGTGTGTAATCTTCCTATCTTCACACTGCGCACTCCTACTCCTCCTTGGTATCCTGGCAACCACTAGACTAGACTCTATCTCCATAGTATTGTCATTTTAAAGTGTTACATAATCATACAGTATATTTTGAGATAGATTTTCTTCACTAAGCCTAATGCCACTGAATTTTTATCCAGTTCCTTGTATAACTCATTAGCCTGCTCTATTTTATTGCAAAACAAAATGTAATTGTATGGATATAACACAGTTTATTTAAGCATTCTTCCATTGAATAGAATTTGCTTTTATTTTTTACAGTTTTTTGTTTGTTTGTTTGTTTGTTAAAGCAGGTAAAGTTTCTATGACTATATGTATGAAAGATTTGGTGTGAAGAAAATTGTTATTTCTTTAGAATAAATACTTAAGGGTGTGATTGTTGACACATATGCTAATCACATGTATGTATTTTTTAAATGCCAAAATTTTAATAGAGTGTCTGTCCCACTTTGCATTCTCCCTGGCAATGATGAGAAATCTAGTTTCCTCACATTCTCACTATCATTGCATATTTTTCCAGTTTCTTTTTGACTTTTAGCTGTTCTAAAATGTCTGTAGTAACTCAGATACTGTGTTGTTCCTTGTTAGACATATTTACATATACTGTTAATGTTAAAGAAGTGTTTTCAAAGCCTTCACAACTTTGGGAATGCTGCATCTTGATGAACTGCAAGTTGTCAAAAAATCTCTCTTAAACTGTGGGGCCCAGTCTCAATGAATGAGTTCTAATCAGGAGTGAAAAGTATGCAATAGACAGGCCATTGCATCTCATGCTTCCAATTTGGCTTTCACACAGAAAGATCAGACCCTGCTCATTTCTGTCGCACCATGGAGGAGCTATTTCAGAATCGGCCAGAGTAGTGGAGGATTCCTTGAAGATAGCATGACTTTACAAACTTACTTACCATTTTGGCGAAATTCCTTCAATAATATATAAACAATAAAGCAAAACACGTGCCGAAGGAGAACATTATAAAGTGCAGTGGTGTCGACATCGTCTTTCCTGTCGGATACTGAAAAAGAAACATGAGAGGATTATTTTTTATTAACACCAGACCCACCTTAAAGCTCTTTCTACGGTAGAATTATTATTCTGTATGTTAAGTAATAGAGGTTGCTTGAATGACCACATTTCACTCTTCCTAGGTAGAGTTGGGGGATCCCGTTAGTCATAAATCCCACAGAGATGAGTGTGGGATATTGCAGCAGCCACACAGGATGAGCCAGGATCCACTCTCTCAGGACAGGCCAAGGGCTAGGGAGATACTCGCCCCAAGGATTGTGAAGGGTGCGAGAGTGAGGACACCTCACAGTAAATGAGGGAAGTTCTGCCAAGTCCCAGGTCTGCCGTCATTGCTTTGCTATTCCCTAAGAAGCCAAATATGATAAAGGGCAGGGTTTGGCAGATGAGGGCCCACAAACTAAGTCAACTCTGATATATATACATATGTTTCAGGTGAACATCTCTATAGCATTTGAACTGTTGATTGCATCGTGTGCCCATCGCACAAAGTCAAATCATTTTCTATCACCAGACATTTGTCTCTCTTTACTTCCTTCTGCCTATATACAAAAAATAGATATTCAAAAGTCTACTGCTTTCCTAGACATGAACAATGAAAAATCAGAAAATGAATTTTAAAAAATTTCTTTTTAATTGCAACAAAAATTATTAAATTAAATTAAATTAAATTAAATTAAATACCTAGGAATAAAACGTAATACAAGCTGTGAAAGACCTATATATACTGAAAACTACAAAGCATTATTGAAAGAAATTGAAAAGGACAATGAAATAGAAAAACACACCAAGTTCATGGATTGGAAGATTCAACATAGTTAAAATGGTCATATTACCCAAAGCAATATACTAATTTAATGATATCACCATCAAAATCCCAATGTTATTTTGTTAAAAAATAGAACAACAACAAAAAAAACCCCACCAGATTTGTATGGAACTATAAAAGACTCTGAATAGTTAAAGCAATCTTGAGAAAAATGAGTGAAGCCAGAAGTATCACACTACCTGACTTCAAAGTATGCTACAGAGCCACAGTAATCAAAAGAGCATGGTATCGGCAGAAAAACAGACATACAGACCAATGGAACAGAATCAAAAGCCCAGAAATAAAACCACATACATATGGGCAAATAATTTTTGACAAAGGAGCCAAGAACACATGATGGAGAAAAGACAGCCTCTTCAATAAATGGTGCTGGGAAAATTGGAAAGCCACATGCAAAAAAATGAAACTGGAGTACAGTTCATCCCCAAGGACATAACTTTTAAGGGGCTGTGATTTCAAAATGGGTTTCAGATTTTAAATCACTGAAAAAAATTTTTAAAGAATATTACTTTAAAATTTTAATATCTTATTAACATAAAATATGTAATTCAAATTTTAGTGTCCATAAAACTCAGCTATTTTCAGTCATATGCATACAGTTGATAGCTGCTTTTGTCACTACAATAACAGAGATGAGTAAATGCAATTAAGACTTCTTATAGCCTGACCAGGCGGGTGCAGTGGATAGAGCGTCTGACTGGGATACGGAGGACCCAGGTTCGAGACCCCGAGGTCGCCAGCTTGAGCATGGGCTCATCTGGCTCGAGCAAAAAGTTCACCAGCTTGTACCCAAGGTTGCTGGCTCAAGCAAGGGGTTACTCGGTCTGCTGTAGCCCCACGGTCAAGGCACATATGGGAAAGCAGTCAATGAACAACAAAGGTGTCACAACAAAAAACTGATGATTGATGCTTCTCATATCTCTCCATTTGTATCTGTCTGTCCATCCCTATCTATTCCTCTCTCTCTGACTCTTTCTCTGTCTCTGTAAAAAAAAAAAAAAAAAAAAGACTGCTTATACTACAGTGATGCATCATAATTCAATGTCATCTTGAGTGGTTCAACTTTGCAGCTCTGTCATTCTTTATTTATAACTTTTATTATTAAGGAACAACAATCAGATCAAGAGGATAAGAAAAAATAAAGGCAGCTTTGAATAAAACACTTCATGGTAAACTGGAGTGAGTTTATTTTATTACTGAATTACACATGTCTTTTAGGTATTGACACTGCAGTTGTGTTAAGAGATCACAATGTCCATGGGTATTACCAGACAAACACTCATTACAGTGTTCTCAAACTACGATTAAGCAGCTGTAAGAAAAATAAAAGTTTCAAATTTTTTTTTTCTTTATGGGACAATTCCTTCATGAAAACTAAAATTGAATTAAATTAAAATTGAATTTGAGACTGCAACCTAACTAATTTTCACATATTCACTTCTTAGTCAAACAAGATAAGCCACTGAACCATGATGAGTTAACTTAAATTGTGTTTTGTTAGAACAGCCAAAGAAATGTGTCCAGAGGAAATAAACTTAATCTATTAGTCTTTTGGTGAGAACATTTGTTTAAACGGTAAAAGAAACTGGAAACAATATCATCAGTCAACTAAGAAAGTAAGGCATTATCTAGTTCTAGAAAAAGATTGCATAAATGCATTTTTCCTTATTCCTCACAATAAATGCAACTTAAACCACATATATATTTATATATATACACACACACATACATATATATGTATATGTATATATATACACACACATACATAATACATGAAGAATCTGAACAGTGCAAAGAAGGGAGAGAAGCTAGGACCCTTGGGATTCAAAGAATCACACATAGTGAGCTCCTTGTTTTTATTGTTATTGTTATTATTCTTATTAATAATCATGAAATGCATCCCTGTCTGAGTGCTGCAGTAACCAACAACCTAGAGATGCCAAATGGGAAAGATAAAATAAGCCCGAGGAAAGCCTGTTTTTTGTTTGTCTGTTTCTTTGTTTTAAGATAAAGGTCAGTTTTGATTTGCATTTCTCTAATAACTAATGAAGATGAGCATCTTTTCATATATCTGTTGACCATTTGTATTTCTTCCTATAGTTAGATAGATGGGAACACTTGGATTATATATTCAAGGCAGTGTAAGTGGATGATAAAAGTTTTTACACAGACTTTGAAAGAACAATAGCCAGAGAAACCCAACTGAACAAGTTTAGAATTTTCTCTTGTCTCATGTTTTCGGGGAAGTATCAACTGCATAATAATGGACCCTCAAATTTGAAATACCCGACATAGGAAGTTTGGTTGGTTGGATTCTCAGTAATTTTAGTGCCACCAACTTCTTGATTAATCTGCTGTTGGAGACTGAATAAGTCAACAGGGTATTCTGCAATTTGGATATCTTGGGGACAGAGGTGCCTGACCCAACCCCCACCTCACCTGCCCCTTTAAGTCAACAAAGAGCTGTGCTTTACTGCTCTTTCTGCCCACCATGTTCTCTGGAAGAGACTGGAAGCTGGTTTCTTATTGGTGTAAAGTTTGATTGACTAGTGTAGGAGGGTTTGCCTTTCAGTTGTCCTGGAAACTTAATTAAATTGCTAATGGACCACATTTTTCCATGAATAAAGACAGAAGTCTTTCTGGGGGAGCCATTGTTGTGGCAGCCAGAGAACAGTAGTGACTGTTGGCTGTGGCATCCTTCTGAACCCATGTTATATACGTTATATACGTATCTTTAAGTCTCTGTCTATTTTTAACTTAATTTCATACCTTTTCCCGCTTGGGACCCCGGAATAGACTCATCGTGGCTGGTTCTCGACAATCTGCAGCCAGTCTCTGCGAGACAGAGAATACCATTGTTTATAGGGAACAATGGTGACATGAAATGGAAAAGGAAAGAATGGGAAAGGGTGGAGGAGAGAGAAACAGCAGTGAACATAACTCAACAGTGGAGAAGCCCAACAGCAAAAACATGGGGTGAGACATCTAGACAGCCAGGAAATATGAGCAGACAGATGACACAGATATAAAAAGGCAGAGAATACTAAAGACACCCAGAACCAGTCATTTTAATGAGAATGAGAGTAAAGGTCTATCAGAAAATTTACCAAATATATTCTAAAATTCTTTAACCAATGTGTATCTTTCACCCAGATTCCCCTAATGATACCGAATATCTTCTATAATTGTAGCAAATATCAAAGCTAAATAATTTACTTGGGTACAGTACTATTAACTATGCAACATACCTCATTTACCTTCACTGTTTCCCCCTACTTTGTGTGTGTGTGTGTGTGTGTGTGCACTTTCCCCTCACTTATGGACACAAGTAGCTACCACACAAGTAGATACAGAGCTATTTTATAAGCACAGAGGAAGCGTCGTGTGTAATCTTCTTATCTTCACACTGAGCACTCCTACTCCTCCTCCGTCTCCTGGCAACCACTAGACTAGACTCCATCTCCATAGTATTGTCATTTTAAAGTGTTACATAATCATACAGTATATTTTGAGATAGATTTTTTTCACTAAGCCTAATGCCACTGAATTTTTATCAAGTTCCTCGTATAACTCATTAGCCTGCTCTATTTTATTGCAAAACATAATGTAATTGTATGGATATAACAGTTTATTTAAGCATTCTTCCATTGAATGGTATTTGCTATTTTTTTACAGTTTTTGTTTGTTTGTTTTTTTGTTAAAAAAGGTAAAGTTTCTATGACTATATGTGTGATAGATTTGGTGTGAAGAAAATTGCTATTTCTTTAGAAAAAATGCTTAGGGTGTGATTGTTGACACATATGCTAATCACATGTATATATTTTTTAAATGCCAAAATTTTAATAGAGTGTCTGTTCCACTTCGCATTCTCCCTGGCAATGATGAGAAATCTAGTTTCCTCACATTCTCACTATCATTGCATATTTTTCCAGTTTGTTTTTTATCTTTAGCTGTTCTAAAATGTGTGTAGTAACTCAGATACTGTGTTTTTCCTTGTTAGACATATTTACATATACTGTTAATGTTAAAGAAGTGTTTTCAAAACCTTCCCAACTGTGGGAATGGTGCATCTTGATGAACTGCAAGTTGTCAAAAATCTCTCTTAAACTGTGGGGCCCAGAACTCAGTGAATGAGTTCTAATTAGGAGTGAAAAGTATGCAATAGAGAGGTCATTGCATCTCATGCTTCCAATTTGGCTTTCACACAGAAAGGTCAGATCCTGCTCATTTCTGTCTCACTGAGGAGGGGCTATGTCAGAATCGGCCAGAGTAGTGGACGATTCCCTGAAGACAGCATGACTTTACAAACTTACTTACCACTTTGACGAAATTCCTTCCAGAATATATAAACAATAAAGCAAAACACTAGCCAAAGGAGAGCATTATAAAATGCAGTGGTGTCGACATCGTCTTTCCTGTCGGATACTGAAAAAGAAACATGAGAGGATTATTTTTTATTAACACCAGACCCACCTCAAAGCTCTTTCTACAGTAGAATTTTTATTCTGTATTTTAAGTAATAGAGGTTGCTTGAATGACCACATTTCACTCCTCCTCGGTAGAGTTGGGGGATCCCGTTAGTCATAAATCCCACAGGGATGAGTGTGGGATATTGCAGCAGCCACACAGGATGAGCCGGGATCCACTCTCTCAGGACAGGCCAAGGGCTAGGGAGATACTCCCCCCAGGGATTGTGAAGGGTGCCAGAGTGAGGACACCCCACAGTAAATGAGGGAAGTTCTGCCAAGTCCCAGGTCTGCCGTCATTGCTTTGCTATTCCCTATGAAGCCAAATATGATCAAGGGAAGGGTTTGGCAAACGAGGGCCCACAAACTAAATCAACTCTGATATATATACATATGTTTCAGGTGAACATCTCTATAGCATTTGAACTGTTTATTGCATCGTGTGCCCATCGCACAAAATCAAATAATTTTCTGTCACCAGATATTTGTCCCTCTTTACTCCCTTCCACCCAGATACAAAAAATAGATATTTAAAAGTCTACTGCTTTCCTAGACACGAACAATGAAAAATCAGAAAATGAATTTTAAAAAATTTCTTTTACAATTGCAACAAAGAATAAAATTAAATTATATTAAATACCTAGGAATAAAACTTAATACAGGTAGTGAAAGACCTATATATACTGAAAACTACAAAGCATTATTGACAGAAATTGAAAAGGACAATGAAATAGAAAGACACACCAAGTTCATGGATTGGAAGATTCAACATAGTTAAAATGGTCATATTACCCAGAGCAATATACGAATTTAATGCAATCACCATCAAAATCCCAATGTTATTCTTTTTAAGGAATAGAACAACAACAAAAAACCCCACCAGATTTGTATGGAACTAGAAAAGACTCTGAATAGTTAAAGCAATCTTGAGAAAAATGAGTGAAGCCAGAAAGAAGTATCACACTACCTGGCTTCAAAGTATGCTACAGAGCCACAATAATCAAAACAGCATGGTATTGGCAGAAAAAGAGGCATACAGACCAATGGAACAGAATCAAAAGCCCAGAAATAAAACCATATACATATGGGCAAATAATTTTTGACAAAGGAGCCAATAAGACATGATGGAGAAAAGAAAGCTTCTTCAATAAATGGTGCTGGAAAAATTGGAAAGCCACATGCAAAAAAAATGGAACTTGAGTACAGTTTTTCCCCAAGGACATAACTTTTAAGAAACTGTGATTTCAAAATGGGTTTCAGATTTTAAATCACTGAAAAAAAATTTAATATTACTTTAAAATTTTCAATATTTTATAACATAAAAATAATGTGTAATTCAAATTTTAGTGTCCATAAAACTCAGCTATGTTCAGTCACATGCATACAGTTGATAGCCGCTTTTTCACTCCAATAACAGAGATGAGTAAATGCAATTAAAACTGCTTATAGCCTGACCAGGTGGTGGCGCAGTGGATAGAGCATCAGACTGAGATACGGAGGACCCAGGTTGGAGACCCCAAGGTTGCCAGTTTGAGCGCAGGATCATCTGGCTTGAGCAAAAAGCTCACCAGCTTGTACCCAAGGTTGCTGGCTTGAGCAAGGGGTTACTCGGTCTGCTGTAGCCCCACAGTCAAGGCACATATGAGAAAGCAGTCAATGAACGACTAAGGTGTCACAATGAAAAACTGATGATTGATGCTTCTCATCTCTCTTTATTCCTGTCTGTCTGTCCATCCCTATCTATTCCTCTCTCTGACTCTTTCTCTGTCCCTGAAAAAAAAAAAGACTGCTTATAGTACAGTGATACATCATAATTCAATGTCGTCTTGAGTAGTTCAACTTTGCAGCTCTATAACTCTTTCTTTATAACTTTTATTATTAAGTAACAACAATCAGACCAAAGAGGGTAAGAAAAAATAAAGGCAGCTTTGAATAAAACACTTCATGGTAAACTGGAGTGAGTTTATTTTATTACTGAATTACACATATCTTTTAGGTATTGACACTGCAGCTGTGCTAAGAGATCACAATGTCATGGGTATTACCAGACAAACTCTCATTACAGTGTTCTGAAACTACGATAAAGCAGCTGTAAGAAAAATAAAAGTTTCAAATTATTTTTTTTTCTTCATGGGACAATTCCTTCATGAAAATTAAAATTGAATTAAATTAAAATTGAATTTGAGACTGCAACCTAACTAATTGTCACACATTCACTTCTTAGCCAAACAAGATAAGCCATTGAACCATGATGAGTTACCTTAAATTGTGTTTTGTTAGAACAGCCAAAGAAACGTGTCCAGAGAAAATAAACTTAATCTATTAGTCTTTTGGTGAGAACATTTGTTTAAAGGGTTGAAGAAACTGGAAACAATATCATCAGTCAATTAAGAAAGTAAGGCATTATCTAGTTCTAGAACAAGATTGGATAAATGCATTTTTCCCAATTTCTCACAATAAATGCAACTTTAACATATATATATTTATATATATACACACATACATACATATATATGTATATGTATATATACACACACATACATAATACATGAAGAATCTGAACAGTGCAAAAAAGGGAGAGAAGCTAGGACCCTTGAGATTCAAAGAATCACACATAGTGAGCTCCTTGTTTTTATTGTTATTGTTATTATTATTAATAATAATCACCAAATGCATCCCTGTCTGAATGCTGCAGTAACCAACAACCTAGAGATGCCAAATGGGAAAGATAAAATAATCCCGAGGAAAGCCTGTTTTTTGTTTGTCTGTTTCTTTGTTTTAAGATAAAGGTCAGTTTTGATTTGCATTTCTCTAATAACTAATGAAGATGAGCATCTTTTCATATATCTGTTGACCATTTGTATTTCTTCCTAGGAGAAGTATCTGTTCATGATTTATTGATGTCACCCCATTAAAATTAATAAAAATCTATAAAAAAAAAAAGACAAAGGTCAGGAATGGGCAACGGAGCAAGACAGAAACTCCCCTCTCCAAACAAACAACACCGAAAACCCTGGAGCCCAAATCATACTGTTCATCAAAGGCTGTGGAGTTAGAGAGTGACTTTCACTCAGCTCACATGGTTCCACCTTCCCTCCTGGGTTGGTGTTAGCGAAGGCTAAATTAGTGAGTGGAGGGCTGGAAGCTTGATTCCCACCCAGCAGCAACGAGCGCAGTCCCCGCCCTGCCGCAGAGATGGGGGAGACCCCACGGAGGACAGTGACCGGGCGTCCTCACTCTTCCAGGTGCGGGGGTGTCCGCAGAAGACCCAGGGAGTCTGAACATTCACTTCAGCTTTACTCCACAGTAACCACGCCCTCCTGTCCATCTCGAGTGTTAATAAACACTGAGTGGGGGACGTGTTCTTCCACCCCCACTTAGCACTGATGAGGGGATGTCTTCTCCCTCTCATGGGGGGCCATTTGAGGCTTGATAAACAGGTAACTCAACCAGAAACATAGAGAATTCAAAGGGAGGAATTCCGCTTCATGAGTTTCCCACAGTTTGCCACGGTCGTTGTTACAGGTGGTGTAGGAATTAATCCTACTTCTTCCTAATTCTAGGTGAAGAGAAGTCACTTAACGGCATTTACCCCTGCTGTGGGTATGCCAAAAAGAGACCAACGGTGTATTAATATGAAGCGAATTCTTATTTGTTATTATTTCGTCTTGAACAGAATTGCAAAATAAATATTAAAATAAAAAATTTTAAAGAGAAGCAAGGAAAGAAAAGATCACATGTAAAATGATACAGAGCGAAAGAGAAGTTCTGAAGTTGAGCTCAGAGAAGGCGCACCTCACACCTGTGCGTCATTAACCACCCAGGGCTGCCGCCTCAACTGCAAACCCTGGGCGCAAACCCCGACAGCCAAACTCTGAGCCTTTCAACGATTCCGAAACAGTGCCTTTGAAAGTGACGATCTGACCTTTTATTGTCATTGGGAAAAAAAATGTGATGCAACTATTTTGAATAAACCTATGGATTTAGTTGTGGTAATGCAGACATGAGTTTGAGAAGCTCCCAGGCACTGGCCAGTCTCAGAAAGGACCAGTTCAGAGGACAACCGGGTCACTCACAGGGTCACTCAGGACTTAAGCTTCTGCAGGAGCTCTGGTGGCTCCTTGCCTGTTCAACCCGCCCCTTTCTCAGTCCTCCTCCTGTGTCTACTCCGACCTCACCTCCTGCTGTAGACTGACACCTGCTTCATTCTTTGCCCACACTCGGGGGAGAATCTGATAAAATGAGCTGGTTACCATCCCTGTGGCTCAGACACAGCTTGAAAATTTAGGCTTCTTCTCATTATTATTACTATTTTGGGGCCATTGGTGTTCCAAGGTGGGATGTCTTTGGAAAAGGTAAAACTTTCTTTACTTCCTTTGTAATATGAATCAGTTACATCCTCACTGATTTTTGTTTATATTTTCGTCTTTATTCTTGCTTGGGATCAACGGTTCTCTCCCTACTCCTCAGTCAAACGTCTGAGGAGAGCACGGGGTCACCTACATCCCCACTGTCGGTGATGTCTGAGCAGGATGAGTGGTTCCAGCTCTCCTGCTGGGTAGATCGCCCCCTCGTGGGCTGTTAGCTTTGGTCTTGCATCCAATCGTTTTTCCCCTAAAAGTGATTGGATTGCCTGCCTTTCTCTAATCTGTCCCCAACAGTTACACTGTCTCCTCCCAGGATCACACTGTGCATGCACCAGTAAGGTCTACAACAGCGACTTACTGCTATCCCAGAGGCTCAGTTTTCAATCGTCGTTCTTGCATTTGCTATAGCACATATAACATTTCCCACTCCGTTCTTTTTTGAACATAAATTAACTTGTCTTTTTATAATAAGATTGTTTTCTATTTCCTCTCCTACGCACATGACTCTTGTTCTCTGTCACTTTTTTAATTTAATTATGGTTTGAATAGGATACTATATTAATTATATTAACCTCCATTGTGCAATATGGTGTTCTGACATTTTTATACCATTTGTCACGTATCTTTGTCCTCATATTTTTCTACTCCTGAATATTACTTTATTATGAACAAAAAATTATGTCTGTAACATCTACTTAAAATCTCAATCAGTAAGGCAATGAGATAAATTGAATTAAATTTCAAAAGTGAATGTATAACCATCACAGAGGAAGAATACATGACATGCTACATTTTCTTTCTTGTTGTAGTGGTATGATTTTAAATTCTAAATAGACTAGTCAACAGTAGAAAAATGCTTCTGTGTAATTTGTGATATTGTATGAAAGAAAACTTCACTGTTTTGTTTTTCAGTACAGCAGTTGGAACACAGTGAAGTTAAAGTTAATTTTCTAAATACAATTTAAAAATTAAAAAAAGGAAAACAAAACAGTGTTCATTAAATATTGAAAAGCGAATAAATCTCTAAAGTTAACATCAAAGTGGTCTAATGCCAGCCTGACCTGTGGTGGCGCAGTGGATAAAGCGTTGAGCTGAAATGCTGAGGTTGCTAGTTCAAAACCCTGGGCTTGCCCAGTCAAGGCACATATGGGAGTTGAAGCTTCCTGCTTCCCGCCCTCCTCTAAAATGAATAAATAAATAAGAGTAACTACCAAAGTGGTCTAATGCATATACTTTACATGAAACATTTTTAGTGAATAGTATAAATCTTAGCTTAAATGATATTCCCCGGATGGTCAGAAATAACTGTTTTCCATTCTCTATCTTTCCATGAGCAGGACTTGGTTATTTATTTCTTCAAACAGGAAAGGTTTTTCTAAAAAAACTCACTCATAGTCATATGAGACATCAGCAGTTTTAGGACTCACTCTGAGTCAGGACCATGACCACAATAGTTTGGATCTCTACGCCACTTTTAAAACCCCCAATTAGTACACATTAAAATCTATTCTCCATGGGCCCTGGCCAGGTAGCTAAATGGTTAGAACAGCATCCCCAGAGGCCAAGTTTGTGGGTTTAATTCCAGATCAGGGCCATAAACAAGAATCAACCAATGAATGCATAAATAAATAGAGAACGAATGGATGTTTCTTTCTCTGTCCCTTCCTTTTTCTGTCTAAAATCAATAAATAAGAAATAAGAATTCACCATGAATATTTTTTTTTCTTTTCAAAGTGAGGACAAGGGAGATAGACAACATCCTGAATGCACCCTGACCAGGATCCACCCAGCAACCCCCTTCTAGAGCTGATGCTCTGCCCATGTGTGGCATGGCTATAAGAGGGAAAGAGAAAGAGGGAGAGAGAGAAAGAAGGAGGAGGGGGAGGGTTGGAGAAGCACATGGTCCCTTCTCCTGTGTGCACTGAGCGGGAATCGAACCTTGGATGTCCACACAGGGGGCCAATGCTCTATCTCTAAGCCAATCAGCCTGGGCCACCATGAATATTAATAGCCTCTTAGAACTCCACAACAGTGTGTTCTTAAAACAAACTTTTATTTTATTATTGCACACGGTGGCCAGTAAAACATTGTTACCTTTTAATCCTACAAGATCATTTTTTATGACTTTTAGACTATATATATATCACACTTATTGCTAATTTATGGTTGTGTTTTTGAAACAAATGATGTTCTAATGACTTATAGGAAAGGGTGAAATGAAATGAGGTCACTTGAGGAGGCTCAGATTTGAAGTGAGAGTAGAGAGAAGAACAAAACTTAGAAGGATACTATTCAGGAACATTAAATTAGGAAAAGGAAAAATAGAGAGAGAGGGACAGTATCCCAAAACTAGAGCACACTGGTGGAAGGGAGGAAGCAGAGCGAGGGGGAAGAAAGGAATATCTGATGAGAGGGAGGTAGTGAGCTGGGAGGGAGGGAGGAAGGAGAGCAAGGGGGAAGAGAGGAATATCTGATGGGAGGGAGGTAGTGAGCTGGGAGGAAGGGAGGAAGGAGAGCAAGGGGGAAGAGAGGAATATCTGATGGGAGGGAGGTAGTGAGCTGGGAGGGAGGGAGGAAGGAGAGCAAGGGGGAAGAGAGGAATATCTGATGGGAGGGAGGTAGTGAGCTGGCAGACCCTCTGGGACAGCTTGCTAGGGAAAGAGAATGGGAATGAGGTTGATCAGACCTGAGAGAACAACAGACTTAACCTTCGGGTCTTGGACCCCATGGTCTGCCCTATGCTGGTGGCTCAGATAGTTTTTTCGAGTCACTGGACGCACAGTTACCCCTCCCACCAGCTGACACACCCCCCGGTACACACACACACAAGCACAAACAGCAAGAGTAATAACAAAAATAAAACTCACCTCCATAACCACCTCCATTCCTGCTAAATAATTCTATACCATGATATGGACTCTCCTTTTCAGGAAAGTCTGTTTCATACTTCTCCCTCGTGGCCCAAAGGCAATCCCCAGCTCTACTGACAGCTGTGCTGGAAGGACTCTGAAGTGCCATTGTGTCCCCCCCCAGAAGCTGGTGCAGTGCCCCCAGGTCAGAGAGAAGCTTCAGTCGCCGGGGGCCACATCTCCTGCTCAAAGCTCGGTGCCAGCCGGAAAGTGGAGTTGATCCAGGAGAGGGAAGCAGAGCCTGGACTCTGGACCTCGTACAGCGGCATTTCAGGGGCAGCTGGAAAGCTCGCCCCAATAGTTATATGGACACGGAAAGATCAACTGATAAATGGCAGACTGAGTTCTGTCTTTGCTTTTCTCTTTAATCAACCCCAGGGAGGCCATCTGCTGCTGGAAGAGGGAGAGATGGGATGGTCACTTGATCGTTTATTATACAGACCAATCAAACCGAGTCAGGGTTCTTACACACGAGGTGCCTCTTTTCTTCCCAAAACGCGCTCCACTGATGGCAGCCTCGTTGCCCAACGCTGCTCTCCTGCGGTTCAGACTCAGGGCTGGTTTCCTCTGTCCTCCTCAGCTCCAGTGGCATTCTGGACCCCAGCTGCGTTGCTGGGCCTCCAGGCTCCCTCTCCCTCTCTCTGATCCTGACGTTGGCCCAGCGGGCTCTTCAGTGACGTCCCGGGACCCCATCTCTGACCTCCTCTCTCACCCTCTTGATGACCTGCCCTGACCAGACCGACCCCTGGCTGCTCCGGGCATGCTCCGGGCCCTGACCGCTTGATGACCTGCCCTGACCGCTTGAGGACCTGCCCTGACCGGACCCACCCCCTGGCTGCTCCGGGCATGCTCCCGGCCCTGACCGCTTGATGACCTGCTCTGACCGCTTGATGACCTGCCCTGACCGCTTGATGACCTGCCCTGACCGGACCCACCCCCTGGCTGCTCCGTGCACGCTCCGGGCAGCGGGGGCTGTGCCGGCTCTTCCTCTGCCCGGCATCCTCTTCCTCCTCCAGATGTGACCCGCCCCTCCCCCCTCTCCGGTCTTTCCCGTGAGACCTTCCCGGACAAAGCGTCCCCCGATGCCGCCCTCCCTGTCTTATCCACCATCACGACTCTGGTTCCTCCTCAGTACTCACGGCCGTGCGGTGTTCTCCGTGTTTAACTCACTTCAGTGTCTGCTGTCTCTCTCCATGAGAAGGTCAACTCTTAAAGGAATCGTGCTGGCTTCCTCCTGCTCTGATTCCGCAGTGCCTGCAGAGAGCATTACAGTATTTAATGCAAGTTTCCCATTAATTAGTTAATTTAAAACATCGCTGTTTTTCTGGGTTTATTGCTCTCCTTACACTATTCCCCAATTGACTTAGAATAGATAAACCAGCATTTTCCACCTTTATTTCATTGTGTTTTCTCATGTGGCCGACTCCTTAGCCTTTAGGGACTGCATCGTGCAAGGACTCCCAGTTCAAGAATTCAAGTCTCTGCTTTCCTTTCAGGGCAATCACAGTCATGGTGGGGGACACGCTGGTACAGAGGACCACCCCTCCCCCCCAGCACATAGTGAGGTCACAGAGCGATATCTCACAACATATCTGCATTTGTTAAGAATGTTACATGTGTATCATATTGGGTGCAATTATTTGCTTATTGGGATTTTCTTTTTTGTTTTATTTTGTTTATTTTTTTTTTTTTTTTTTTTTTGTATTTTTCTGAAGCTGGAAACGGGGAGAGACAGACAGACTCCCGCATGCGCCCGACCGGGATCCACCTAGCATGCCCACTAGGGGGCGATGCTCTGCCCACCAGGGCGTTGTTCTGTTGCAACCAGAGCCACTCTAGTGCCTGAGGCAGAGGCCACAGAGGCATCCCCAGCGCCCGGGCCTACTTTGCTCCAATGGAGTCTCGGCTGCGGGAGGGGAAGAGAGAGACAGAGAGGAAGGAGAGGGGGAGGGGTGGAGAAGCAGATGGGCGCCTCTCCTGTGTGCCCTGGCCGGGAATCGGGGATTTTCTTTATTGTTCTTGGCAATATTTTTACTTCAGCAAATTTAAAAGTATTTTTTATCTTATTTATTCTTTTTTTCATTTTTAAATTTTATTTAGAAAATTAACTTTAACACAGTGATATTGATGAATAAGAGTACAGAGGAGTCAGGTAAATATTTCTATGGCATTTGAACGGCTGATCATGTTGTGTACCCATCACCCAACGTCAAATCGTTTTCCGTCATCTTATATTTGTCCTTCTTTACGCCCTTCCCTCCACACCCGCTCTCACAGCTCTTATTCCACATCGTTCTGGAAGTTTAAGCCAGAGCAATCAGGCAAGAGAAAGAAATAGAAGGCATCATATCAGGAAAGAAGAAGTAGATGTATCACTTTTTGCAGATGACATGATCCTGTGTAGAGAAAACCCCAAAGACTCCTCCAAAATAGGACTAGAAGCAATAAACCAATACAGTCAAGTTGCAGGATACAAACCAATGTATAAAAGTCTCTTGCTCTCTTATACACCAACAATGAAACTTCAGAAAATAAACTTCAAAAATAAACAGTTATATTTTATGTATCGGTTCATATAAATATATTTATTCAGTTTATGTTCTGGTCACTTTGGTTGGTGCAGAATTTAACTGTAATCCTTTTTTTTTTTTTTTTTTTTGTATATGTAAATAACGCATTGACACTGTGAATGGATTGCCTTTATTCCTAATTCAGCAAAGATGTTTTGAATATCTGCTGTGTGCATCGCACCACCACGGACTTGAGGTAGAGCACAACACAACACAAGTAGCAAGCTACGCCCTTCTGGAACATGCATTACAGCGGGCTGTGGTCTTGGCCACTCTACAGAAAGCCTCCGCGGCAGGCCGGGTGCGTATATGTTCCGCGCATGCCCGTGTGGGGCAGGGACGTAGGTCACTCACATGTCTGATGAAGAGCTGCGATGGGTTAGTTTAGAATAAGCTCAGCTGGAATCACTGGGTCCACGTGGCTCTGGCTCCACGTGTCTGGCCCTCCAGTCGGCTGGCTTGGGCATGTTTTGTGACGACTGCACGGCCAGAGACGAGAGAAACATGTGTGTGCTTTTACAAACTTCTGCCGACGTCACCACTGTTACCATCTCTTTGGAACCGGGTCAAGCAAGCCCCAGGTTCTGCTGCCTGCCGTGACACACAGAAAAGCCCGTGTTTGTGACAGAGGTGCTGGTGAAAACGGAAGAGGTTTATTCAAGTACCGGCTACCTGAGACGGTGGGCGAATTCCTGTTCTCAAAACCCCACCGTAACAGCTCAGACACCTTGGTCAGGGTACATGGGGCAGTGTTATTCAATCACCGGTTCGAGGGCCAAGCCCACCAGAAATTTTGTGTCATTCCACGAAAGAGTTAAACACCTTGTAGTTGTTTACTGATTAACCAGAGCACTCTAAGTGGCCGTTACCTAGTTAATAAAAGTTTATTAAATGAGGGTGTAACTCATAATCTGATAGACCTTAGTCTTCGGTGTTTGAGTCCTCTACTGTTCTTTGTTTTTCTAATCCACACTCTGCACCTGAACACACAATTGCCTTTCCTCCAGTGTGCAGAATTTTTGCCTCAAGCCCACATGGCTTAGACATAATCTAACAAGATGAATTAGTTACATGACTGAGATATCTGGGTCTAACCAACTGGCAAGTGGTAGCTCTGATTTCCTCTCAATTTTTCGAATAGCAGAAATGTAGGATATCTTCATTTCCCAATCATAAACTCACATAAAATGATACCTATTGGTACTGGGATATTTCATAACTACTGGAATAGAGGCAATAAAATAGTCATGCACAAGTGGAATAATAGTAAATTTAGAAAATGTAAGTAATTTCAGTTAAATTAATGAGCTTATCAAACTTATTCCATACAGGAATAATATTTAAAATCAATGTATTTGCGGAGAACAAAAAGAGAACATACAATTGAAAAAAAATGGGGTGACTTTTTTTCAGGGAAGGAGAGGAAAGAAGGATGAGAAGAGTATGAACCGGTAATTTAAAAAAAAATACCTTCTCATGTGATTTTACAGTGACCCAGGCTTAAGGAGCACAGACCCAGGCTGACCTCTCCACAGCGCCTGTCCTTTATCCATCAGTTCACGCTGAGCCTTCAAGGCAAGTGGGGTGGACGGGAGCACATCGTTCAAGGAACCTCTTATCACACCAGCCTCGGAGGGAAGAGACAGGAAATGTTCTGAACTATCTTCTTCTTCTTCTTCTTTCTTTTTTTTTTTTTTTTTTTTTTGACAGAGAGAGATACAGAGATAGAGGGACAGATAGGACAGACAGACAGGAAGGGAGAGAGATGAGAAGCATCTATTCTTCGTTGCGACACCTTAGTTGTTCATTGATTGCTTTCTCATATGTGCCTTGACTGGGATGCTCCAGCAGAGTGAGTGACCCCTTGCTCAAGCCAGCGACCTTGGGTTCAAACCAGCACCCCTGTGCTCAAGATGGTGAGCTTGTGTAACTGCTAGAAAGGTCATCGACTACTGTATAAATGATGACATCTGAACTGGGGAGGGCAGCATGATGACCTTTCTAGCAGTTACACAGGCCGTTTACATTGGGGGAATTTTTCAAATGTCAAAATGCTTTTGTCAAAAGCATGACAACATCATTCATGCCCATGTCAAACCCTTGCGTCTTCGGGAAAATGGAAACCCAAATCCCTAGTGAAATCGTTAGGTGTTTAAACAAGTTCCACGGCAACACCAGAATAAGTATTAGTTTTGGAGTTTATTACATGAGCAGGACTAAGAAAGGCTAGGCACTGCCAACACTAGGAAAGTTCTTGATCTAAAAGTCCTGGGAGAGATGGTTACAGGTCTAGTTCTTCAGGCTATAGGCCCATGATTCTCACACTCACTTAAAAAAATATAAAGATTTAAATGTATTGGGTTGGCATTGCTTAATAAAATTATATAGGTTTCAAGTGTACCATTCAATAATCTATCCTCTGTATATTGCATTGCATGTTTAGCACACAAGACAGACCTCTTCCGTCACCATGCATGTGACCCCCTTTGTTCACATAGGCACAAATATGGTTCTTTAATCCTGAAGATAGAAGATGCATTGGAAAGTGGACCCAGCAGCCGGGAGCTTCCTCAGCTACTCCCAACCACAGAGGCTGCGAGTCTGGGGGTGACGTAAGCTTCAGAAAACCTTTCAGGTGTCAGCAACTGCTCTGCAGACCTTCCAGGAGCACAAGGCACCGGGGACACCTGTCACTGTGAAAGGTCACTTCTGAGTAGAGTCAACCTAACAGGATGCACATTCAACTCCAATTTAAAAAAGTTAAAGAACTCTGACATATAACCCATAACTCACCGGTAGGACTCTGCAGTTTTTATAAGGTCACAATTGGGGATCGTAGATAAATATATTTTTTAAATGAGAGAAGTGGAGATAGAGACAGACTCCCGCATGCGCCCCTGACCAGGACCCAGCCAGCAACTCCCGTCTGGGGCCGATGCTCGATGCTCAAACCAACAGAGCCACTGGCTGAGAAAGGAGGGGGGGGGAGAAGCAGATGGTCACTTCTCAGGTGCTCCCTGACCAGGGATCGAACCCGGGATGTCAGTGTGTAAGGCCAAGCCTCTGTCCACTGAGCCAACTGGCCAGGGTGATACTTTTTTCACATTAAAAATAAAAATAACAATGCTTCAACATGCGGTTGTGAGATTGTACAACTTGTTTTGTTCCCCTTACGGGGGTATTTCCTGCCCACCAAGGACTCTCCTTTTCTGCAATTCCCTAGTTGAGGGGTCTCTGTCTGCTCCCAGTTCCCTCCACCGAGGAGTCCCTGTCCCTCACCCTTGTCCTTGTCTTTCTCTCATTTGCCCACACACACCTCTCAGCCCCTCCTAGGGGACACGCCCTTCCCTCACGCTCCACATCCTGGCTGTCTTCTGGCCTCACCCCTCTTCACAGAAGAATTTTCCTCCCTCGGGGCAGCACCTAGTTTAAGTCTGAAGCAACACATTTGTTTAAAACGGTCCTATAGTATATCTTTACATGACTTAATACTAGGCTTCATACTAGACTCAAAAGGTTAAAACATATTGGAAACAATACCGTTTCTGTTTCCTGATTTAGGTTTTGTTTTTAGAATCTTTTTAAAAATAATTAATTAATTTATTATTATTTTTTTTTACTTAGAAAATTAAAGTTAATGGGGTGCAGGAACTTTTTTTACAAGCGTCTCTAGATTTTAGGCTAACTTACTTGCAGTTCCGTCTACAGACACGAGAGGGCAGCAAACAACAGACGTCGTCCCAGGTTTTAACTTCACGTTGCCGAGAAGTGAAGGTTGTGAGGATAGAAACTAACTTTCCTCCGCATTCCTCCCTCCCACCCACTCAGATGTACTTGTCCAGTCTCTGCCCAGTTACACCCGTTACACCTTTGCTTCTATGTTGTTAAGACATCGGTATTTGATATTCTTTCCTGTGTACTCACAAGCGTCTTTTTCCTTCAGCTCATTGGTTATCTTTAAAATTGAAGACTGACAGATAACATTTACTTTATAAGTCTAGCTTTTATTTCCAGGTTCAACATAATAATTGTTGGGTCAGCTGAAGAATGTTATTCCTAGTACCAGACCAAATGGTGTTTCTGTTCTTAGACTTCGGCAATTGTTAAAGACCAGGTCACTTCTTTACCTTCTAGTCCTCTATCCGGGGACACTTGGGTTGTTTCCATGTCTTGCTCACTGTGAATAATGCTGCCATGAACATGGGGGTGTACGTGTCTTTATGTACCAATGTTTTTTCTTTTAATTTTGAGGTAGATACCCAATAGAGGGGTTGCTAGGTCATATGGTATGCTGGGGTCCAGCCCCGGGGGGGATCCAGGGGTCCCACAGGAGGAGACGGTGTCGGCGAAATCAAGTGAGAGAGCCGAATTCTTTTCTTTCTCTTTATTCTCCGGTTAGCATTTACTGTCAGGCATCTCTGCTCAATGCTAGTATAGGTCCCTTTTTATACACACACACTGAGTTACAATTACATGGTATTAATCATTGCTTCTGTTTCACTATGTTTACATGTTTCCGGATAACAGTTAATTTATTTCTATAAATTACAAACCAGGTAGCAAATCATTCAAAGTACAAAATAACTTGAATAGTGATAACAACATCGGTAAAAGCTTTTAAGGTGTTAGTACTAATAGTTAACTAACTTTACTGCTGTTGTGAGTTAAGGGGCAGAGAGAGATTAGCAGACGAGATTATTAAGGACTAACAATGGACCACCGTTTGCTCAGGTAAATGGCTTTGAGTTTAAGCAGTGTCCTACTTTTTCTCACAAGATTCTAAAAGGCTTGCCTATAAAGAAATTGACATAACATTAAGAATAGCTTTCACCCAAAGATATACATAGTGCACTTGCAAGATAGCCTAGTAGCAACATAATTTCAGAAGACATGAACTGTTATTACTTCTATGGATTTCCCTACATTCCTTTCATTATCAAAAAATCTTGGGAAGTATTTACTCATGCGAACATCTCACTGAGAAAGCCCAGTAACTGCCTTTAGTCAAAAGACAATTCTCTTAGTAAAACATTATTTTCTTGCCGACTGCGCTCTCATCCTAGGCCACACAATGGGCCATTCTACTATACCTTACCTAAGATACTATTGTCTAGTCAAATATTACTTATTTATTATATTTAAACACTAGTTAAGTTCTAACTCTATTCTTCTCAGAGTATACCACTATCTGCAGATCAAATAAGCAAGAAGAAAGGAATGTTTCTCTACTCTATCACATGAAAAGGCTATGGAGGAAAAATGTTGAATTAAGTGAAGGCCGAAAGGTGCTCTGTGGACAACCACTGCCTCCTACCCATTCACAAGTCACAATCTATTCTTTCTAACATGATTAAGAAGGAATTCTCCTACAAACTTAACCCTTTACGAGGAATATCATAGCCAGCCTCTTATGTCTATGAGCCCAGCTCAAGGGGCTTACAGGTTTTTCTGTGGAACTTACACCCTCTGTCTCATTTCCAAAGAAATTACTACGAATCTACAGGGAAAGCACGGTACTATTATCCCTGTGCCATAAATAATAGCACACACCCAGAAAAGGGGAGATATAAGGCCAGATTAATTCAAAAAGTCAAAGGGGGAAGTATCGTTGTGTCTCTCCTTTGGGTGACTTCGTCAACCCGCAGCCATTGGTCTTCTCTGCTGTGACTTTGTCAATCAGCAGTTTTTTATCTTCTTCTGCTGTGACCTTGTCAGCCAGCAGTTGTTGATCGGCTCCCGACAATGGTAGGCAGCCAATCAAGTAGAAGATGACACTTGCTAACAACAGTTCTGATAAGGGGTTAATATCCAAAATATGTAAAGAACTCACAAAGCTCAGCAACACACAGCAAACAGTTCAGTTGAAAAATGGGAAGAGGACTTGAACAGACACTTCTCCCAAGAGGACATACAAATGGCCAACAGATATATGAAAAGATATATCTTTACTAGCTATCAGAGAAATGCAAATCAAACCTACAATGAGATAGCACCTCACACCTGCTAGACTGGCTGTTGTAAGACAGGTTATAACAAGTGTTGGAGAGGCTGTGGGAAGGCAAACTAGTACACCCATGTTGGAAGAAAGGATGGCGGTTTCGCTGTCTTCTTGATCTTAGAATTCTTAGCCTCCAGAACCATGAGAAATACATTTCCATTGTTTCTAAGCCACCGAGTCTGTGACACTTTTGTTATAGCTGCCCAAATAAACGAAGACAGCTTTTTGGGTCAGAAATTTATAAGGATCAAATTTTAGAATCTATTTTGACTCTATTTTCTCAAACCTTTTTTGCTATCCACCCTCTTTCTCTCTTCAAGGATTACAAATTCCTTTTGTGTTAAGTCCTTTAAAGTTTTCCCGTGACTCAGTGATATTCTTCATTTTAAAAAACATTTTTATTGAATGTATTATCTTGACATTGGTTCATAAAATTCTATAGATTACAGGTGTACGATTCTATAACACATCATCTGTCTACTGTGTTGTGTGTTCACCACCCGAAGTCAAGTCTCCTTCTGTCACCATTTATCCCCCTTTTACATGCTCTCCACCCCACCCCCCTTCCTTCTGCTAATCCCCATGTTGTCGTCTGTGTCTGTGAGGGTTTTTTATTCCCCATTAAAAAAAAAAAAATTCTTTCTTTTCTCTGTGTTTTATTTTGGATAGTTTCCACTTCTGTGTCTTCAGGCTCACTGATCATTTATCTTTGCAATGGCTTATCTGCTGTTAATTCCATCCCATGCAACTTTTATCTCACACATTGTAGTTTCTCTCTCCAGAAGCTCAGTTGGGGTCTTTTCAGTGCATAGCTCGGGTGAACTTTCTGAACATTTGGATTACAGTGGCAACTTCTATTTTAATCCTTGTCTATAATACTAACACTGAGGTCAGTGCTGCATTAATTTTAACTTATGGTTTTCTGTTCATTATGAGCTGTATTTTCCATTCTTAGTCATCTTTGACTGGATGTCAGACACTGCAAATATTTCCTTGGTGAGCTCTGCGTTTGGATGAAGGTAAGATACTAATACTGTAAATGATTTGATCATCTTGGCTTTTATTTTTAAGGTTTGTTCATCAGTATTTGGGTCATTTTTTTAGTTTAGTGCTAATAATTCTGTTTCTGGGACAAGACTCTTTTGGGTCTTCTACCAAGGTTCCACAGAACTGATGAGATTTCTAGTCTAGCTGGCTGGAGCACGCTCTCTTCTCACCCCTGTTTAAATACTGGATACTCTTTCCTCTGATCTTTTCATTCGAGCATAACAGGGAGTTGTATGGGGAGGGGGACAGGGGAGATGTACTGGGGAACACAGGGGACATTAGGATCTATGTAAACACAATAAATTAATAAACAAAGGGAAGTTGTGACTATTAGGAGGGAGAAAAGCCTTTCTTAAGTTCTGCTGGTGGACACACTGAGAGTTAAGAACATAAAGTAGCCATTTTCCTTATTAATATCTCACACAGTGCAGTTTCTCTTCTTCCTGCAATAAGATAAACAACTCTATACGCTCCGACTTCAATCTGGTTCCCCCAGCTCCCTCATGCTAATGTCACCACATCTGTCAGAATTAGGTTGCGATTGATGTTTATTTTTTTTTTGTTGCCTCAAATTATCCTTGCATTTAAGAGATAGACTAGCTTCCTATGAAATTACAGCTTAAACTTTTCTCCTTTCACGTTTGGAAATGCACTCTGTGTCCTTTTTATTCAGTGTTGGTGTGGAGCAATATGAGGAGGTGCATCTCCATTTTTATTCCTTTGAACACGGCCCTGGAGCAGAGTGACTTAATGTGTGGTCCGCAGACAAATGTCTAAATGTAAACTGCTTCTTAACAACTGTTTATGAGACAAATATGGACAGACTATTATAAAACTTTTACAAGAAATTGACAGAAAAATTTTGGGTATATTGAACCTAATATTAATTACCAGTTGTAATTTCAAGTCTTTTTTTTTTTTTACTGACTTGATTTTCTAGTAGTTCATTTTAGAAAATGATCAGTCTAGGATTTACTCTATATAAATCAAGAAACAAACAAACATAAAACATTATCCTTTCCTGCGGATTAAGAAACGCTTCTCGGTGTAGTCAGAAGTGCTGGCCACGCAGACATGTCGTGGCCTTACGCCGAGATGCCTCAAAATCAGTGGGCTGGAGGCCTTGACAGAGAATGAGCCACAGTCCTCACGGTGAAGGGCTTTCCTCAAAGTTTCTTAATATGGGGCAGAGGGGGAAAACTCCATGGACTTCTGCCTGAAGTAAGGATACAGTGACCCAGAGAAGCTGTCCTGGGTGAAGGAGAAGATGCAGGTGCCGTCAGTCATGCTGTAGAAAGAGATGTCACTGAGCTCATAATCCACGAAAACCACAACCTTCTGTGGATGCTTTGCTATTGAGAGAGCCTCTTCCTGGGAAACGCCTGGCGGACAGCAGACGAGAGCCCTGTATCGACCTCCCTTCTTCTCTAAGACTCTGAATTTCTTCTGTCGTATATCGCCGACTGACCCACCGCCCTCTGTGGGTTCCTCATACATGCCTAGAGCCCACTCATCGGTGTCCCCAATGTCCACCTCCCAGTAGTATCTCCTTCGATCCGAAATGAAGTCTTTCCCCTGGAATGTCACAAGGTTGCCGTCTCCGTCCTTGTCGCTAAGGGAGACATCCTGGGTTTCCTCCGGGTCCTCCTTCCTCTCTGGGTCGGTGCTGCTCGGGGGACACTTAAGACGGAGAGTCACCGGGGCTGGAAGGAGGCAGAGAGGAGCGAACACGGTGAACTTCAGATGACTGTGGTGCACGGGAAACCCGACAGCAGCAGGGAGGGTGATGTTGGAAGAACTCTCCTCTGAAGGTGTGTGTGCGTGTATGCGTGTGCGTGTGTGCGTGTGTGTGTGCACGCGCGTGTGCATGTGTGTACGTGTGTGCGTGTGTGTGCATGTGTGTGTACGTGCGTGCATGCGTGTGCGAGTGTGTGCGTGTACGTGTGCGCGTGTGTGCCTGTACGTGTGTGTGCGCAAGTGCGTGTGCATGTGTGTGCGTGTGTGTGCGTGTGCGCACGTGTGTGTGCGTGTGCGTGCACGTGTGTGCATGTATGTGTGTGCGTGCGCGTACGTGTGTGTGTGCGTGTACGTGTATGTGTGTGTGCGTGTACGTGTGTGCGCACGTGCGTGTGCATGTGTGCGCGTGTACGTGTGTGCGTGTGCGAGTGTATGCGCGTGTGTGTGCGTGTGCACGTGTGCGCATGTGTGTGCGTGTATGTGCACGTGCGTGTGCGTGTATGCACGTGCGTGTGCATGTGTGCGTGTGTACGTGTGTGTGCGTGTGCGTGCACGTGTGTGCATGTGTGTGCGTGTACGTGTGTGCGTGCGTGTACGTGTGTGTGTGCGAGCACGCGCGTGCGTGCGCGCGCGTTGGGGAAGTAGAACAGGGCTGGGCATCAGCTGTGCTGTCACTGGGGTGGTTTACTAATCGCCCTGTCCTGTCTGTGCCTCCACCAGTGTCCTGGAAGAGCGTCCGGTGAGCCCGGGACTTGCAGCGTTTCCTTGAGAACAGCGTGCTTCCCGCGTTCTCTACAAACCAGACCTCCATTCCCTGCTTCGTAACAGGCTCCTGGGAGCTGAGCTCTTTGGAAAGAGCAGCTGATTTAGTCTTTCCGTGTCAAGCACTATTTACTAGTTGCAGGGGAGGGGGTTTCTTCTGTGGGGGGCGGGCTATATTAATTTCTGTTTCAGAACCCAGTGGACCCCACAGAGGAGAAAGCTGGGACCACCACCCAGAGGCAGGAGCCCAGCCCCAGAAGCTGACCCCAGCAGCGGCCGGCAGCTCGGGCTAATGCTGACTGACCACCGTGACTTGTGGACACCCTGTCTTTGCCGGAACACCGGAGCATCTGCAACTAGGAAATGACATCGGGAAGGAAAAAGGGGGGCCGGATGGGAGGGAGCGAGAAAGACGAGGAAATAGCCACTCACCGTGCGTGAAGTGTTCCTTCCTCCAGTCTGAAAGAAGAGCAGGAGAGGTTGCCATCAGGGGGAGACGACCAGGGAATGACAGGGAGGCGGGAGGCTGCTATCGCTGGCTCATGGCTCTCTCCTCTCCGCTCTCCTCCCTTCCTCCTGTGCACCCCTAAACTCTGGGGGTGTCCCAAAACTACGGGTACGTATCCCGTGCCCCGTCTCAGGCCAGAAACTATCACCTCTTCATCCAATGCTGGGGAACAAGCCTCTGCAGCCCAAGCCCGGCGTGTGGACAGCTGTAGAAGGGTCCAATGTCCTTTCATTTCATTTTATTTTGTGCGTTTTTATTCCCCAGCCTGTGTCTTCCTCAGAGGAGCACTTACACTTACAACTTAAGCCTTCCAACTGACCCCTGTTATTTTGAACCTTGAAATCAGAATCTCAGTATTTTTTTCCTCCATGACTGATTACCGCACCTGCTTCTGCCTATGGCCACTTCTCTTATAACAGGACCTCTGATTTTATTTAAAGATCGAATATTCTCGTGCAGTCTTGGGGCGATAGGCCAATAAAGACACACCGGTGGGGGTGGCCGGGAGCAGCGCTGTGGCCTCACACGGCAGTCCTCCCCTGTGGCAAGCGCAGCCCCCCTGGGCGCAGGACGTCTGAGCACCCGAGTCCAGAAGGACACGAGAGGCCGTGTGCTCCAAAGTCTCCTCTTAGAGATAAGGAGACTGAGGCCAGGACAGAGAACGACCCTACTCCTCAGCTGTGACTGGTGGCGTTAGGACGGAAACTACTGTCCTCATCCTCAGTACTGTGCCCTCTGCTCTAGAACCACGGGAGGAGTTTAAGCAGCTTGTGGAAGAACTCTTACAGAAACTGCTCAACCGACACCAGTCCCTGGGAGGGGCTCCTCCGACCCGCTGCCAAGGGACTTGTCAGGCCTGCTTTCCCAGTGGACCTCAAGTTCCACAGGGTCAGAGGGCACGGCTCGCCCCACCGCCCTCCAGCATTGCGTCTGACATGTAGAAGTGCACACGTACTTCGAGGAATGAGGCCCAACTCTATTACACACACAACACACACACACACACAAACACACACAGTACATAACAGGCATGAAAACAGTCAGTCCCCTCTACCAGCAGATAAAGAAACATGTTTTTAATTTTATAAATGGTATTGAGTGACTTGCACACTTTTCAAACATAGATCTATCCTTGTATATTGAACTTTACTTACTTTGTTTCAAATAGAGAAAATAAATAAAATCATAGTTAACATCTTTTTTTTTTTCCAAATGTCAACTAGAATGCATTATCTGCTCTTCTAAACTTCATTTGCAGTAGAGACACGCAGCTATCATAGGGTATCCTTAATTCTCCCTAAATCTCGTTGAATTCGCTCTGAGTTCCATTCCTTCCTTCCCCATAGCGGATGGGCTAACAATTTGTGTTCAGTCATAACCCGATCTGCGTTGTAAATTCCTCCAGTTAGTATGTATTTCTGCTTTACTTTTAGCTCTGGAAAATGATTACTTAAGCCTCCAAATACTAAATACGACAGATCAAAACTGAATAAATGAGCCCTGGCCGGTTGGCTCAGTGGTAGAGCATCAGCCCGACGTGTGAAAATCCTGGGTTTGATTCCCAGCCAGGCTACACAGGAGAAGTGCCCATCTGATTCTCCACCCCTCCCTCTCTCCTTTCTCTCTGTCTCTCTCTTCCCCTCCTGCAGCCAAGGCTCCATTGGAGCAAAGTTGGCCCGGGCGCTGAGGATGGCTCCATAGCCTCTACCTCTGGTGCTAGAATGGCTCTGGTTGCAACGGAGCAATGGCCCAGATGGGCAGAGCATTGCCCGCTGGTGGGCATGCCAGGTGGATCCCGGTCGGGCGCATGCAGAAGTCTGTCTCTCTGCCTCCCTGCTTCTAAATTCAGAAAAACACAAAATAAAAACTAAACCAAAAACAAACAAAAAAATCTGAATAAGTGTTCGCACCTTGCACGTGGATGTGTGTGTGCGATGCTCTCTCTGCTTTGGGTGTCTGATGCACTAGGCCAGCCCCAAGGCCAGAGACTTACTCACCAGGGTAGATGCGGGCCTTCCTCCAATCTAAACAGAACAGATCCGGGTAAGACGTGGTGAGACATCAGTCCGGGCCCTCCCATTCCTCTCCCTTCCGCTTATTATCCCCCCTCCCCACTAACTGATATTAAATCCTTTAGCCTTTTTCCTCTGAAGAGAATGAGCCTAGAAAGTGTTAGGCATCCGTTTCTCGGGCGGTGTGAGAAGCCAGTCTCTTACCTGCATCATACAATTTCTTTCGCTTTTCTGGAAGGAAACAACAGCGAGTGAGAGGGACCCAGGACAGGCGTGAGAGGGGGGACGAATTTCACACCAGAGCGTGACTAGAAGCCAGACTCACCGAACTCCGCTGTGACATCGTCTGAAAGAGAAGAGGGCATAGGCTCCGTGAAAACGGGGTGTAGCTGCCCCTGAGTGTGGGGAGTAGCTAAAGGAACGCCTGTCCTGGGTCTCTCCCTGCAGGGCAGCCCAGTGCGGGAGGCCGGAAAGACCCGCAGACTTCTATGCCCAGTCTCGAACGACCAGCGCCAGGAAGAGCTCCTTGGGGAGCGTCGTGGGGTCACGGAGGAAGAGCGCCCGTGCATCATGGGGGTTTTAGTCGTCTGGGGTGTTTCCGCAGCTCGTCCTTGAAGGACGAGTAGGAAGCGAAGGCAGGGGAGGCATTTCCCAGGAGGAACAGAGGCGCAGACTGGGGCGCGCAGGTGTGGGTGGCAGGCCCGCCCCTGGTTTGAGCCACACGGAGGCGGCTTCGTGGCCCCTCCCACAGAGCTGCTGGCTCCGCACGTGGAGTGCTCCATCCCTGGGGCTCCCAGCTCTGTGGAGCTCTTGCCACCCCGTGTCCGCCTTGGGGGCCCCTTGGCGACCTTGTTTCCCCATCTGCTCTACACAGCTTATCCCCAGCTTTAAGGTCAGCCTTCTGATTCGCCCTGCTGTCCCCAATGTACCTTTGTCCTTAACTGCCCTCTCCTTTTCAACCCGCATCTGGTCAGTCTCACGGGATTCTTGCTCCTTCTCCTCCTCCTCTCTCTCTCTGGCTCCATGTATCTTCCAGCCGGCGTAGCTGACCCCCGCGAGGAGGAGCGCCAGCACAGGGGCGGTCCCGGCCAGGGCCACCTTCCACGGAGACACCCTGGGGAAGAAGGGTTCTGCCACGGGCAGGGGCGGACGCCGTGAGGACCCGCCCAGAGGGGGGAGGGCGGAGGGGGCCCTTCCCCTCCCCAAGGCGCGTGCTGCCCCTCGGTCCCCTCCCTGCGCTCCTGGCCACACCCCCAGCTCCGCCCCTGCTGCCCGGGCCTCGCGGACCTGGGAGGAAGACGCTGGACGCCTTCTCCTGCCCAGAGCGGGGGTTCTGCACGGAGCAGGTCACATTGCCCAGAGAGCTGTCCCTGACCACAAGCGCGGCCTCCACGTGGAAGAGCCCGTCTCCATCTTGGGTCTGCGACGCAGAGGGGGATGGTAGCTTCACTCCGGCCGCGTCGGTCCACTGCACCCAGGGCGCGGGGAACCAGCCCCCCGAGGAGCACAGCACGCGGATCCCGCCCTCCTCGGGCCCCGTCATGTGCACGTGGGGGACGGAGCCCACGCCTGAGAAGAGAAGGCCGGGGGTGGATGGTGCGCAGGCGTCCCTGGGGCGGAGGGCCCGCCACCCTTCGCCCGACTGATGAGGAAACTGGAGCCCAGAGGCGGAGAAACCGCTCAGAGCCGGCGGGAGGGCGATCGATCTGTGATTCGGTTTAGAAACCGGCTTCCTGCCTTCGCCCTGTTCTTGGACCGAGAGAGCTCTGAGGTCATTCGAAGAAAAGAAAAGAACAGGGAAAACGGAAGCTGGAAAAAGGGGGTTCATCCTGAGTTGTCTTTCTTTTCTGATTGGGTATTTATATCTCCAATGTCGGAGGGACCCGCTCCGCTCTGAGTCAGAGATCTGGGGTCTGTCGGGTGTCAGAACGTCAGGCGTGTCGCCCGCGCTGGTGCTGAAAAGTGAGGAGAGGATGTGGTCCCATCCCCACCGCCCGCCTGGGAACCGGACGCGCGGCTGGAGAACCCGCGTGCCCACGTGGCGGCGGGCAGAAGAGATGCCCGGCCAGGCACCCAGACGCCCCGACCCCGCTCTGCGCTCCGGAGCAGGGCACGTGCCCGACCCCTCTCCGCGCCCCGGAGCAGGGCACGCGCGCTTTGTGCCGCGCCCCCGTACCTATGACATGCAGGTCCACAGTGGCCTCTCGGGAGGTGGGGCCGTCCTGGAAATGGCAGCGGTACTGGCCGTCGTCAGAGGCGCGGACGTGGCGGATCAGCAGGGCCACGGCCCCGGTGCGAACGGAGCTGCCCAGCAGCTGGGTCCGGCCGCGGTACTCCAGCATCTGCTCGCCGCTCCGCTCCTGCCCGTCCCGGTACACGAGCACAGCGGGGGACAGCTGGGCCCGGTGCCACCGGATGTCCATGTGGGCGGTGCTCTGCTCAGGGGACAGGTGGCAGGACAGCGTGGCGTCCGCCCCGAGCAGGACGGCGACGGGCTCAGCTGGTCCCCGCACAGAAAACCCGGGCCCTGCAGGAGAACCGGAGACGGACGGGAGGAATGAGGGAGCGGAGATGAGATGAAAAAGCATCCGCATTTCTTTACTTAGAGACCCAGAAATATTTCTCCTTATTTGGATGATGTTCCCTAAACATGAACAGACATTTTAAAATTTATTTATATGTAAAAAAATAAAAAGTCTGATTTCTTCCATTGTATCCCCCCGAAGTTACAACTGTTGATGGTTTGGCATCTGAGAAAACATTTTTTTTTCTATGCATTTCTACTTAAGTTATGGGAAACCTTATGTAAAAGAGAGCGATGGAGAATTAAATATGGCAAAGTGACTTATTCAGCATTGATCTCTCTTTGTGATGCAGAGGGAGGGATTGGAAGGCACTTCCTCCCTCCTGGAGCCTTTGCCTCTGGGCACTCTGCTGCTAGGAGGGTAAGTGGACCGTTCTGACACTGAGACCTGGATCACTGCACAGCGGTGCGGGGCTCTGACACTGAGACCTGGGTCACTGCACAGTGGAGCGGGGCTCTGACACTGAGACCTGGGTCACTGCACAGCGGAGCGGGGCTCTGACACTGAGACCTGGGTCACTGCACAGCGGAGCGGGGCTCTGACACTGAGACCTGGGTCACTGCACAGCGGAGCGGGGCTCTGACACTGAGACCTGGGTCACTGCACAGCGGAGCGGGGCTCTGACACTGAGACCTGGGTCACTGCACAGCGGAGCGGGGCTCTGACACTGAGACCTGGGTCACTGCACAGCGGAGCGGGGCTCTGACACTGAGGCCTGGGTCACTGCACAGTGGAGCGGGGCTCTGACACTGAGACCTGGGTCACTGCACAGTGGAGCGGGGCTCTGACACTGAGACCTGGGTCACTGCACAGTGGAGCGGGGCTCTGACACTGAGACCTGGGTCACTGCACAGTGGAGCGGGGCTCTGACACTGAGACCTGGGTCACTGCACAGCGGTGCGGGGCTCTGACACTGACACCTGGGTCACTGCACAGCGGTGCGGGGCTCTGACACTGAGACCTGGGTCACTGCACAGGGGTGCGGGGCTCTGACACTGAGACCTGGGTCACTGCACAGCGGTGCGGGGCTCTGACACTGAGACCTGGGACACTGCACAGTGGAGCGGGGCTCTGACACTGAGACCTGGGTCACTGCACAGCGGTGCGGGGCTCTGACACTGAGACCTGGGTCACTGCACAGCGGTGCGGGGTTCTGACACTGAGACCTGGGTCACTGCACAGCGGTGCGGGGCTCTGACACTGAGACCTGGGTCACTGCACAGCGGTGCGGGGCTCTGACACTGAGACCTGGGTCACTGCACAGCGGTGCGGGGCTCTGACACTGAGACCTGGGTCACTGCACAGCGGTGCGGGGTTCTGACACTGAGACCTGGGTCACTGCACAGCGGTGCGGGGCTCTGACACTGAGACCTGGGTCACTGCACAGCGGTGCGGGGCTCTGACACTGAGACCTGGGTCACTGCACAGTGGAGCGGGGCTCTGACACTGAGACCTGGGTCACTGCACAGTGGAGCGGGGCTCTGACACTGAGACCTGGGTCACTGCACAGTGGAGCGGGGCTCTGACACTGAGACCTGGGTCACTGCACAGTGGAGCGGGGCTCTGACACTGAGACCTGGGTCACTGCACAGCGGTGCGGGGCTCTGACACTGAGGCCTGGGCTCTGACACTGAGACCTGGGTCACTGCACAGCGGTGCGGGGCTCTGACACTGAGACCTGGGTCACTGCACAGCGGAGCGGGGCTCTGACACTGAGACCTGGGTCACTGCACAGTGGAGCGGGGCTCTGACACTGAGACCTGGGTCACTGCACAGCGGAGCGGGGCTCTGACACTGAGACCTGGGTCACTGCACAGCTGTGCGGGGCTCTGACACTGAGACCTGGGTCACTGCACAGTGGAGCGGGGCTCTGACACTGAGACCTGGGTCACTGCACAGCGGTGCGGGGCTCTGACACTGAGACCTGGGTCACTGCACAGCTGTGCGGGGCTCTGACACTGAGACCTGGGTCACTGCACAGTGGAGCGGGGCTCTGACACTGAGACCTGGGTCACTGCACAGCGGTGCGGGGCTCTGACACTGAGACCTGGGTCACTGTGCATTGGTGCAGGGTGGAGGGGGGGGTCATAGTGTACGGCTGCCCCAGGGTGAAAAGTAGAATTTAGAAAGTAAGACAGAAGATAGGCTTTATTTTATTTTTATCAAATAACTGTGAAAGCTGAAGTCATAGAGAAAAACTTTTCCTAAAAATTATTCCCCTGAATAAGTAAGGAAGATGTGGTACATGTATTCAGATATATATACACACACACACACACACACATACACAAAGAGAGAATATAATCTGCCCACTTGTGACAACATGGCTGGACCTGCCCAGTATTATGCTAAATGAAACAAGTCAGACAGAAGGCAAACACCATTATTTCACGTATATGTGAAATCTAAAAAAAATAAATGAAAATACAAAACAGAGATGCAGGTATAGAATTGTGCACCTGAAAGCTGTACAATTTTGTTATCCAGTGTCAACCCAAAAAATCAATTAAAAAAAAAAAAAGGAAAGAAAAAGACAGAGACACAGAGAAAAAACTGGTGCTTGCCAGAGGGGAGGGTGTTGGGGGGACTGGGTGTGAGATGTGAGGGAGTGAAGAAGCTCCAATCAGGAGCTTGAAAACAGTCACGGGGATGCAAAGCACAGTGAGGAATGTAGTCAAGAATATTGTAACAACTGTGCATGGTGCCCGGTGGGGACTAGCCTTATCCAGGGATCACTGCATAAATTATATAGATGCCTAACCACTATCCTCTTCATCAGACACCAATACAAAATTGAATGTCAACTGGAATTGAAAAATTTTAAAATATATATTCTAAATGAAAATAATCATATAGAAGAAAGTCTTTTTCTCGAGAGAGAGGTATGCCTCTTGGAGCCCAGTGGTTCTGGTGTTCAGAGGCAGGGCAGCCCTGACCCAGAGGAGGGTGGGACCCCCGGGGCCAGGAAAGAAGATGCCTGGGGCCAAAATGGGGACTTCCTCTAATTATAAAACAGGCTTTTTTTTTAGTCATGTCACTTACAATCACCTGCTTGAAATTATTTTTCCATAGAAATCCAGGATGACTAAAAAGTGACCGGTGTCCCCTGGGCAAGGTCTGCATTCAGAGGCCCGGGATACTGTGGACCCTGGGAACGGTTCGGACCTCAGGACCACAAAGGCAGGTCCGGGGGGGCAGGGCTCAGAAAGGCCTGCTGCGGGGGTGCTCGGGACGGACGGGCACAGCTGGCAAAGGCGCGTGAGCTTCGAGGAAGAAGCCCGTGGCCAGTCTGTCCCAGGGAGTATGGGTCAGCAGTCCTGGGCAAGGAGCAGGACACTGGCCACTGGGGTGGACGCAGGCCATAGTCCCCCTTCCTTCCCATTGCTGTGAACAACCCAGGGCACTGGTATCACTCCAAGGACATGTGGTCTTTACTAACTGATCCTGGGCTGTCGGCCACACAGGTTATATGAGCCACTTAATCTAGAAACGGTACATGGCATTACTTATAGCCTTAGGGAAGAGGGACACATCACTGTGCTTCCCATAAATGGGATTACCATATATCACTTTTTGCTGTAAGGAACATCCAACCATGTTAGTGCTCAGAGAACCTAGTGTTGGCACTGCCCACACGGCCACGTTCAGACTTTCCTACCGGTGTGTGTTTACATTGCTTCCGATTGGTTATTACTACGAGCTGTCCCGCGGTAAGCCTTTCATATATATAATAAATGTACTCACGGGAGAGCTTTTTGTTAGGATTACATACTTGCAGAATTGCTCAGTCAACACATAGGGGAATTAAACATTTTGATAATCGCTACTTAGCTGTGTGAGGTCGGTTGGCAATGAGGGAGGGTCACGGTGAGAGACCAGGTCCGGGGACTTTGGCCGAAACCACCCACACCCACGATCACCCTAAGAAATGGCCCAGGAGCATTTTGAAAAAATCTGTCAGCCAATGAAATTTCGCCACGACATATCAACCTGCCACCACACTACGGACGCTATAAATTACCCCCTCTCCCCCCAGGACAGGGGAGAAGCTGTGTGACTTCCCTGGCCCCTATCTTGCCCGGGGTGCGCTCTAAATAAAGCTTTTGCTGGTCCACACTTGGTGGCTACATCCTTCCTTCATCCTCGGCAGAAAATACCTTACAGGCTAGAGATAACAAAAAACATCCTTATAAAATTTCACAGGCGGATTATCTTTAAACCTGTGCTCAAAAACTTCATTTTGAAGTCTCTTTTATTTCATAAAGAAAGAACTCATGTCCCAGAGAAAAAAAAAAAAGTAAATAATTTTTTTTCAAGATTATAACCAGATAGAGCTGGAGTCCACATTCCTTGTACTGAGATGTGGGTCTTCTTAGCAGTGTGGACATGACGAGGTGCATTTCTACAAACATGTACATCAAAACTAAACAGGCTAAAATCACACGTACTCAATAAAAATTTAGATAAATATTAAAACATTAGACAAATAGCTATGAGTCTTATGAGGTCGACTCAAAGGAGTAAGGGACAGTGATCTGAGGGAGAACACTCCCCCCTCATGGCCCCACCCTTCAAGCCTCCTGCAGGTGGCAGACATGGCCAGCGTCCCCAGACACAGGCTGCCTCTGGGGGGGGGGGGCGAGTTGTGATAGAGAGATAACCCCTCTCATCATTGTGGACCAAAAAGGGGCCATGTGCTGAGCCTGACCAGCTCCGGGGAAGGCTGCCTGGTGTCCTTCCAGACTCAGGGACCCAAAGTCAACACACAGGGTGGACTGAAATGGAAACTTTTCAATTTTTTTTTACTAAAAGCGGTTTATGGTGGGTAGCCACGTCCTAGGGAGTTGTTCTCTATCTGAACAAAGGTCAGTGTTTGCTCCCAAGCCCGTCTGTGGCCTCAGGCACCTGCAGTAACTACCATGCCTTTGAGGTGTGGGGGTAATCTTCTTCTTTTACCCCCTCAGGGAAGACATCCTACCAGAGCAGGAAACAGCAAACCTTCTCATTGCTGTTCTTATTCTCATGTAAATGACCTCAGCGGGTCTGAGCCTCCCTGCCTCAGAGAGGTCTCAGTGTATTTATCTTCACTGTCATCCACTCTGAGATCCCCCGCTCCGCTTTCTCCTCCTCCCCAGTCTACCACAGGCAATTCCCTCCGCTTTCTCCTCCTCCCCAGTCTACCACAGGCCATTCCCTCCGCTTTCCCCCTCTCCCCAGTCTACCACAGGCCATTCCCTCCGCTTTCTCCCCATCCCCAGTCTACCACAGGCAATTCCCTCTGCTTTCTCCCCCTCCCCAGTCTACCACAGGCAATTCCCTCCGCTTTCTCCTCCTCCCCAGTCTACCGCCAGGCAATTCCCTCCTGTCTTCCTCTTTGACTCTGATGTATAAAATGAGGAGTGAAAGCGCCCTTTGGGGGGGGCATTTTCTCAACCCATGGAGACTCTGCTTCCCGGCAGTTGTCCACAGTTTGGCTCAAATCAACTCATAAAAAATCCTTACCGGGGTGGAAGTTTTTTTTCATTGACATGGTTATGTAAGAGGAGCTACTGAAAACAAGACGATACACAAAACGCTTGGGGGGAGAGCACTGACCTGCTGAGCCCCTCGCGGGCACCTGGAGGAGCAGGAGGAGCAGGAGGAAGCCGGGCGTCTTCATCCCAGCAGAGAGGAGCACACCTTCCCTCTGACCAGGGCTCTGGAGGGCGGTGAGCAAGTCAGCAGAGCGAATGCTCTTGCAGAAAAACCCCTGCTCAAACCCTGACTTTTATAACGAAGTTGGTTTGTTTTTTTTTTGTTTGTTTGTTTGTTTGTTTTTTGTCTGCTTTCCCCCACAGACTTTAAGAGAAACGTTACCAACTCCCACCCACCTCACCATGGTTTTTATTCTTTCTCTTTCTTCTCTCTCAAAGCTAACCATTTCCCCAGCAGGTGCAGACAACGGTAAACCTTTCTCTGTGTCCTGTGAGCTCTCTCACTTCCCCGGGGATGCCCCCTCTCACCAGCGCCCTCATGAAATAGAAATCCCCAAGTTCAAAGTGGAGAAATTAATCTGATACAAACTTAGTTCACTCTTCTCTGCTGATAGATCTTCCTCTTTTCCTCTTTCCTTCTTTTCCTTCCTTCCTTCCTTCCTCTTTCCTTCCTTCCTTCCTTCCTCCCTTCCTTCTTTACTTCCTTCCTTCCTCCCTCCCTCCCTGCCTCCTTCCCTTCCTCCCTCCTTTCCTTCCTTCCTCTCTTCCTTCTTTCATTCATTCATACATTCTGTATTTCTTTTAACCACCAAGAGACCCTTTGGCTTACCTCCCAGAAAGGAAGATAGTTTTCTCACCTTGTAACCCAGAGACCAAGCCTTCCTTTTCAGGACCTGCACGTCCCCAAAGTGCGCCTGCACATCACCACATGTTTCTCTCTCTCGGCCTGCACTGAGCCATGGGTGTCCTGGACCCTCCTGGATGCTCCCGGTCCCCTCAGTGCACCTGTGAGTCCCGGCTTCAGAGAGGGTTTGCCCCTGCCCGTCCTTGGGCTCAGCACCCGAGGGCGTGCCTGCAGGCGCTGGGAGCAGCAGGTCTCCGACAGGTCCCTGGACTGGGCAAATATTCTTAGGAGGGGAGACCTGCCGGGAGGTGGTGGCCCTGGAACGCCTCCCTAGAAAGGGTCTGATAAGAGAGGCACAGCCTGCCTCCAGCTCTCCTGGTCGCTTTGAAGGTGGAGCTGATAAAGGTTCACCCCAGTGGACTTGGGACTGAGCTGAGCTGTAGAATGGTAGGAACCCCAAAGCTGCTTTGGGGGAGGGGATACTCAGTGTGGCTTCCTCCTCCCGCCTGCAAAGGGCTGCAATCACATTTTTCAGAGAGAGAGAGAGGAAATAGTCCTCCTGCGTGATCGTGAGGTGTGTGGGTCATCCCAAGGTTCAGCTCACAAATGTAACTTGCTGAGAGAGTAAAACCGACAGGAGCCTGCTTCCTCCAGCCACACCCTGAAAGACTCCAAAGCCTGTGCAGAGCTATTCAGGGGAAGATACGAGGTCCGCAATGGACGCTCTGTGCTCCGCGAACCTCAGGGCTGTTTACTTCCAAGAGGCTTAGGGCTCCGGATAGTAGAATAGAAACAGTAACACAATTGTACAGTGCCAGACAGAGAATGTGTTCAGATGTTTTTTCCCCCCATTTCACGTGCTTACCAAGTTCCATTCATGATTCTCCATGTCATGAAAGGTTTACAGAGAATCAGGGATGCAAATAATAACAACTGCATCAGTATTGCTACGGGAGCCACTAACAGTCTGGCTGGAGGGGACACCAAGCTCTGGAGACAGCGAGGTGCACTCAGCATTTAAGAAAATAAGTTTATTGAGATGGAATTCGTGTGTGATGACAGCCTGGTTCTGAAATGTATCTGTCAGCGAGGCTTCACAAACGCGTACACTCATGTAACCGCCACGTCCATCAGAATATGGAACGTTGCCATCTCTTGGAACTTTTCCTCCTGTCCATCGTGAGTTGGGACAATCTGGGAGAAACAAATCATGTCTGATATGAATCACAACAGCTTGGTCTTGCCCATTTTAATATTTCGAAACCACAAGAAAGGATGTAAGCTTACAGGACATAAGCTTTTGCGTTGGCTTCTTTAGTTAAACGAAATGTTTTCTGAGATTCAACCACGCTGTGCGTGTCAGTCCTGTTATTTTTATTGCTGCCCGAGACTGCATTGTGGGATTAAAGTACAGCGTGTTCTCCGCAGTTCTCCCCGGGGCTGCCTCCCCACGCGGGTCTCCGTCCGCGGTCCACTCAAGCCCTTTCTTCCTGGGCATTCATTACCCTCCTGCCTCATTCGGGCTCTGACGCCACCCAATAGCGGAGGTCTGAAATTCCGGGACAATAGCAGAGGGGACACTGAGGTCTGAAATACCGGGAGAATAACAGAGGACACTGAGGTCTGAAATACCGGGAGAATAACAGAGGACACTGAGGTCTGAAATACAGGGACAATAGAAAAGGGGACACTGAGGTCTGAAATACGGGGACAATAGCAGAGGGGACACTGAGGTCTGAAATACCGGGAGAATAACAGAGGACACTGAGGTCTGAAATACCGGGAGAATAGCAGAGGACACTGAGGTCTGAAATACAGGGACAATAGCAGAGGGGACACTGAGGTCTGAAATACAGGGACAATAGCAAAGGGGACACTGAGGTCTGAAATGCCGGGACAATAGCAGAGGGGACACTGAGGTCTGAAATACAGGGACAATAGCAAAGGGGACACTGAGGTCTGAAATACAGGGACAATAGCAAAGGGGACACTGAGGTCTGAAATACGGGGACAATAGCAAAGGGGACACTGAGGTCTGAAATACAGGGACAATAGCAAAGGGGACACTGAGGTCTGAAATACGGGGACAATAGCACAGGGGACACTGAGGTCTGAAATTCCGGGACAATAGCAGAGGACACTGAGGTCTGAAATTCCGGGGCAATAGCAGAGGACACTGAGGTCTGAAATACGGGGACAATAGCACAGGGGACACTGAGGTCTGAAATACGGGGACAATAGAAAAGGGGACACTGAGGTCTGAAATTCCGGGACAATAGCAAAGGGGACACTGAGGTCTGAAATACAGGGACAATAGCAGAGGACACTGAGGTCTGAAATACGGGGACAATAGCACAGGGGACACTGAGGTCTGAAATACGGGGACAATAGCAAAGGGGACACTGAGGTCTGAAATTCCGGGACAATAGAAGAGGGGACACTGAGGTCTGAAATTCCGGGACAATAGCAAAGGGGACACTGAGGTCTGAAATTCCGGGACAATAGCAAAGGGGACACTGAGGTCTGAAATTCCGGGACAATAGCAAAGGGGACACTGAGGTCTGAAATACAGGGACAATAGCAAAGGGGACACTGAGGTCTGAAATTCCGGGACAATAGCAGAGGACACTGAGGTCTGAAATTCCGGGGCAATAGCAGAGGACACTGAGGTCTGAAATGCCGGGACAATAGCAAAGGGGACACTGAGGTCTGAAATTCCGGGAGAATAGAAAAGGGGACACTGAGGTCTGAAATTCCGGGACAATAGCAGAGGGAACACTGAGGTCTGAAATACGGGGACAATAGCAGAGGGGACACTGAGGTCTGAAATTCCGGGACAATAGCAGAGGACACTGAGGTCTGAAATGCCGGGACAATAGCAGAGGAGACACTGAGGTCTGAAATAGGGGGACAATAGCAAAGGGGACACTGAAGGGGGAGACAGAGAGTTGGAAACACTTCTTTGGCTCTTCTGTTTACTTTGAAATTTATGGCATATGTTTGTGTATGTATTCTATTCTAAAACATAAATAGATTAACGTACATTTTCAGCAAATTGGGAAAATGTGTATACATATCTTAGATATTTTCCACAATAATAGAGATTTGTTTGAGTAAACTCAATGTGTGGAAATAGATATTTAAGGGAATTATATTAAGTACACATCAGTGTTTGTTGTTTAAGAAAGAATGATGCCCCTGGCCGGTTGGCTCAGTGGTAGAGCGTCGGCCTGGTGTGCAGGAGTCCCGGGTTCGATTCCTGGCCAGGGCACACAGGAGAAGCGCCCATCTGTTTCTCCACCCCTCCCCCTCTCCTTCCTCTCTGTCTCTCTTCCCCTCCCACAGCCAAGGCTCCATTGGAGCAAAGATGGCCCGGGTGCTGAGGATGGCTCCACGGCCTCTGCCTCAGGCACTAGAATGGCTCTGGATGCAACAGAGCAATGCCCCAGATGGGCAGAGCATCGCCCCCTGGTGGGCATGCTGGGTGCATCCCCATCGGGCGCATGCGGAAGTCTGTCTGACTGCCTCCCCGCTTCCAGCTTCGAAAAATTGAAAAAAAAAAAAAAAAAAAAAAGAAAGAAAGAATGATGCTAAGAAAGACAGTGAGAGAGAGAGAGAGAGAGAGAGAGAGAGAGAGAGAACTACAAGATAATATTGATCTCCAAGCACAGCTTTTAAAACGGTGTAAATAACGTGATTTTTCTTTAAGAAATAACGGAATGAATGATGTCAAAATCACAGAACATAATGATAAGGCATTTATTTCCGAGTGATAGAAATAGGGGTGTTTCTACCTAGAACATTGCTTATTTCTAATTTCCAAATTTCTCTTAACATGAAAAAGTAAAGAATAATCTGTGTCTAGAGAGATTTTTAAAATGAGAAAAGAAAAAGAAACGAAGCATAAAAGGAAAGACTCATTTGTGGGAGATGCAGGGATGGGGAAGCGATCAGCATTCTTGGGAATAAAAACCTGGTTTAAAATGGAAACCAAAGAGGGAGCGCCAACTATCAGAGCGGATGCTACTGAAGATCCAAACACCAGCTAGGAAAACAGAGCTACCGGATTCCCCCGGGGACATGGTACCTCAAACCGAAGAGATATAGTCTAGGAAACGGAAGTTGAGTTAAGCACAACAGATCCAGAATTTCAACACTCATAGGATTTCCCAAATGAGAAGAATAAACTGAAGGGCAGGAATCCGGTCTCTGTGCTGACAAGTCCAATGCTTTAAAGAGAACTGAATACGTGGTCATCACTTCATCTACAGCTGTTGTATTGTATTGAATCTAACTCCCAACATCTGACAAATTGTAGACTAGTTTAAAGATATATATTATATATATATTTACTTAAATATATATATATATTTCATGCAAAGTTAAAGCGTGTGTGTACATGGAAGAAATAAAATGACCAAATTTCTTATATTATTAATATCATTAAAGTTAAAAATTAAAAAAGAAAAAAGAATCCGGTCCTTTAATGGAAAGGGAATTTCATATAAAGTTGGATTATCGGAGGAAAAAACAAACAAACGGGTCACTTATACATGAATTCCTGTAAAGTTTTAGAGCTCTAAGCAAAGCAAACACACAAGCAAAGAAAACCCCCAAAGATTCGAGTCTGTCATACACCTGTCACTCAACATTCATTGTTTGAAAACAGTTGAATATAGGCTTTACTTTATCTAAGGAACAAAATTAACATTAAACATAAGCCCCCCCCCCCCCCCCCAAGAAGGCAAGGAATCATAAGCTTTCTCCTCACAAAACTTCTCTTATATAAACAGGGAAAGTGGCAGGATCTGAATGCAGGGGCTTGGAGCTGGGAGAAGGCAGATACTTCCTGGTTCTGTTGACACCTCCCCTGGGTGACTGATCCCTGTTATTTGAGTTGGAGTAAGACGGAAGATAAGAGAATTAGCAGATGTGGCCTGTTGAATTTAACCACCTAAGAATGGAGGAGTCACCTGCTGACTCGAGCTGTTTTCTTCTTTTTCTGGTAGCCCCTTTCCAACAGTCTTGCGTCTTCTTCCGCTGCGCGCAACCAAATTAGCCCTCCCACACGCAACCAAACTGGCCCTCCCACGCGCAACCAATCTAGCCCTCCCACGCGCAACCAAACTGGCCCTCCCACGCGCAACCAAACTGGCCCTCCCACGCGCAACCGAACTAGCCCTCCCACGCGCAACCAAACTAGCCCTCCCACGCGCAACCGAACTAGCCCTCCCACGCAGTGTGCAAGTACTGCGCTAACGGCGGAGTAAACCAAAACACTCACTCCTCAATTTCTTAAAGTTTTTATGGAGGTGAGCATTGTAAACTCGAAACCTCTGTGTCAGGGACTGTGGTAACCCAGGTACCCCCTAGAGTTATCTGCAGGGAGACTGCTGGCTTTCCTGTGACAGGTGACAGATACTTCAGAATGTATTTACACAGCGGACCTGGGAAAGGTTGACACTGAGCACACTGGAGGAGGGCCTTAATTAGATAAGTGTCAGGTCCTCATTCCACTAATCCATCTTACCTGCCTACAGCGGACTTGTGTTAATCAAAATTAAAAGAAATGATTGAATCTCATCAAGTCATAAAGTAGAAGATTTGATATAGCATAGTTGCTCTTTATTTAAAAACTTTATCACTTCAGTTACCTGTAAAAAGTATGTTCATTTCTGATTAATTAGGACTATAAATTTCTCTTTGAGGTCCCAACTGATTTTGTGCTTTTTAATTCTGCTGCGTGTTGTTAACACCATACAACCCTTGAAAGTTATATGCTCTCAACACATGTCTCTATCTGAAAGAGCAATAATTGATTTCTACCTGTTATTTTTATTTTAAAATTAATATTGGCACAGCTACCATTTTGTTAGGCAGTGTCTGGTTTGCGTTTGTTTATTTCTTGTGTTGCAGTGATTCTGATAAACCGTATACAGATTTTCAGTCTTAGGTCCAGAATTTTAAAATTGTAAACTAGAGCTTTCTGTTTTAATTCTTTCAGGCTCTAAGTCAGAATTTTTCTGCCATTCTAAACAAGAAAAACAATTATTCTAGAATCCCTAGAACTTGGAGGCTCTTCCAAATTAAAACAAGTCTTGAACACAGGTGAAAGCAATGCCATCCTTAGCTTTGATTGTTTACATCAGGAAGGAAGATGAGAGTCTTCAGAGAACCATCTTGGGGATTTTATACTCTTTCTCCTTCATCTGGTCAAGATGAAGACCATGTTCCTGAAAGAAATTTCTATGTCTGGGAGAAAAAGAGAGTTAGAAATCATGAATGTACTTTCAACTCCCTGTCTAATGAATGAGGCGCTTAACTGGTAGCTGCTATATGTCAATTATATCCCAATAAAACTGGAAACAATTGAACTAGAACAAGAAGACTAGCAGATATGTTGAGGTGAATTAAGGAAGACAGTCAAATAAAAATTGCTAACAATTTACAGAATTCGGAAGTTACTGACAATCTTCTAAGTGCTTTACATATATTAATTCATGTAACCCTCCTGAGAAACTTAGGGTAGGTGTTCTAATTAAACCCACTGTCAGGTGAGGACAGTGAGGCACAGAGGTTGTATAACTTGCTTAAAACTACACACTTCAAAAATAGCCTCACCAGGATTTCAACCCAGGCAATCAAATTCTAATACCAAAGCTGTTAACTTGGGTGATATACTTTTCGGAGAGAAAGAAACCACTGGGTTTTTTAAAAAAATTCTCTCTATACTTCATAACTATGTAATTATTAGGTGGATTTCTTATCACACCAAGTCAAAGTTCTCTCTCCTCGTCTATTTGACTTTCAGTTTTGAGTATGTCGGGCGGCCACAGAGAAGCCCAGAGCTGAAAGCCACCTGTTCGGGGACGTCTTTCTCCCAGTTTTCTGAAACCCTTGAAAAGACTGCCTGAGGCTTCCTCCTAGCCCCCAAGTTGTCTAATGTCTGGTACCCCCATCTGGGACCCCCTTGGCATCTTGGAGGAAGTCTCCCAGGAGAGCCCCGTGGCAGCCGAGGGCGGGTGACAAGGCGGAATGGCAGAGCGTTCACGTCGGTGCCTGCGGCCGTGAGGGTGACAAGTCCCAGGATGCCTTCATCCCTGTAAGAATTCAAGAACTGTGAGTACGGCATTTTGTGGGTGGTGGGCACAGGGAGGGACGTGAGCGAGTCTGGGCCAGGATCCTGGGGGTTGGCAGAGGATGGGTCCTGTCCCACGGGCCCCTTCATCAGGCGGGACGGTGTGGAGACGTGGTCAGCCAAGCCTAGAGTGAGGTCTGTGCCATGCCACCTGTCCCTCAGCGACCGCTCTGCACTGGACAGGAGGCTTCTCCTGACTTAGTGTTGAGAGACACCGCGGGCAGATTTATTACTGCAGAACATGGTGACTGCTGGGATGGGATAGGACTGTTTCCTCGGAAAAGGAGAAGAACCAAAGGTCTTTCTTAGGAGTGTCAGCGGCTTCCCTTGCATCCCCGAGGGAGACACCCCGTGGCTTGAAAGTGAGAAGAGGCCATTTCTGTGACCACCGTCATGATGACCTTGTCACGGGGGTTCCCATCTTTCTCCTTCCTCCAGCTGTTTTTGGCACCGCCCTCTGGGTCACGCTGTTCTGCGCTCCGGGAAAGATGGGGTCCTCGGGCCTCTCTCTGCCAGGAGACCTGTTCCCCATCCTGCTTCTCCACATGTCCATGTGGGGCTCAGGTGAGAACGCCTGCATATTCCGTACCTGGATGCTCTTGCTCTCTGAGCAGAAGGACTCAGTCGTTTCTCATATGGACCTGGATTAATTCTAATTCCTTCATTCTTGTTTAAATGGTGCATTTAAACAAGCCATTATTAGGGTTATTTTTGGAGAGAAAGCTCAGATAGAATTATTTCACTGATAGTTTGTAATTCATTCTGGTTTCAGCCTCACGAGAGATGCATTTTCTGGTGCCCAACACCTGGCTAAACACTCGTTTCATGATTTCCCAGAAAATTCCTCCACCTTCATACAATCTACCACCATTGCCATTTACTTACTTACTTACTTATTTACTTATTTTTATTCAGTGGGAGGAGGGGAGGCAGAGAGACAGACTCCCACATGCGCCCCTAACTTGATCCACCCACCCAGCAAGGGGGTGGCTGCTCTGCCCGTCTGGAGTGTTGCTCAGCAACAAAGCTCTTCTTAGCACCTGAGGCAGAAACCCTGGAGCCATCCTTAGTGCCCAGCCATGGATTGGAAATAGAGAGTGAGATATATAGAGAGAAAAGCAGAAGGGGGAGGGGTGGAGATGCAGATGGGTGCTTCTCCTGTGAGCCCTGACTGGGAATTGAACCTGGAACACCCACACGCTAGTGGATACTCTACCACTCAGGTTGAGCCAACTTGCTGGGGCCCCACCATTGCCATTTAAAATGCGCGTGTTTTATGTGTGATTGTTACACTGCCTGTCCGCACCAGAGGCACAGCAGCGCCCCGTGTCTCGTTCCCCACCATCCTCAGCCCCAACCTGAGCAGCACGGCTGTCTGCAGAGTGAACGTCCGTGGTGGGTCTCCCTGGAGCCACTCGCGAGGGAGGCTGTGCGCTCAGGCGGGTGGCTGCCGGGTCTCCCTGGAGCCACTCGCGAGGGAGGCTGTGCGCTCAGGCGGGTGGCTGCCGCTCTGTCCCACAGACGCGTTCGCGGTCATCGGCCCCGCGGAGCCCATCGTGGCCATGCTGGGCGGGGAGGCGGTGCTGCCCTGCCGCCTGGCCCCGCCGCAGAGCGCGGAGCGGCTGGAGCTGCGCTGGTTCCGCGGGCGGTTCTCGGACGCCGTGGTCGCCTACGAGCGCGGCGCGGAGCAGGAGGACCAGCAGCTGGCGGAGTTCCGCGGCCGCGTGGAGCTGGTGCGGGACGCCATCGCCCACGGCAGGGTCGCCGTGCGCATCCGCGCGCTCCAGGTCTCCGACCGCGGCTTCTACACCTGCTTCTTCAAAAGGGGAAGCGATTTCGAGGAAGCCCTTCTGGAGCTGAAGGTGATCGGTGAGTCATTACCGGGGGACGCGGGTCACTGCACTGGGAGGGGGAGGGGAGAATTTTGCAGCTGATTTGGGGGGCGGGGGGGCGGGTGGTGAACACGACGGAGACACAAAGGCCGGTATGCTGCAAGCTGGCCGAGGTCCTGGACACGGGCTCCACTCCACGCCTTCTTATCTGTTTAGACATACGGTATGCTGTGCTTTAAAATCGCGCTACTTTCATAAATATCCACCATCAAAGCGGATCATTTATTTCCCTCTCGTGTCTCTGCCACACATTTGGAAGAGCAGTGCCCTGTCACCTTCGGAGACCCCAGGTGGCTCCCGTGAGGACAGGTCCAGCGGGGGGCTGAGCGTGGTCAGGTCTCGCATGCGTGGTTTAGAAGAAGTGGCTAGGAGGGTTGTAGCAGGTGGGATTGGTATTGCAGGGGGGAAATGTTATCATTCCAGTTGAGGTCAGAAAATAATAAAAATTCAATAACTAAGTGAAACAGAGGTAGAGAAAAACCATCCATTTAGTGTTTTTTTGTGTGTGTGGAAATAAAAGGGCTTTAAATAGTGGAGCCCGTGGCAAAGGCTGAGGTGGACTGGGGGTTGGCCCACAGGACACTGAATTGACCACATGACTTTTATCATCATTGATGCTGTTTTATTTAGTTAAATAATATCATAAGCTCATTGTATCAAACTTACTTCAGAAAGATATACTGTAAAATATCAATTGATAATCCCCCAATTCTCTTCAATATTTCTTATTCTTTTCCAAAGTAACTATTAACACCAAATTATTCTATCCTTCCAGCTATCTCTTTTTATATGCAATTATACTTACATATAATTAAACTTATTAATAATCATATACTGTAGTAAAATATATGACTAATATTTATACATAATATATGTCTATGTAGCACATCTTGGTGTCTGTTTATAAACTAATCTTCAAAAATATTTATGTTAACTTAATTAAAAACCAAATGCATTCTGTCTTTGAGCCCTCGGCCAATCAGTATGGTGTAGAGTTACGTCTTAGTTCTCATTGGAGCTTCCCGCCCCTCTTTTCCGGGAGTAATAACTGTAAAAAGGGCTTCATAGTCTGATGCAGCCTGTCTCATTCAGGACTCAGCAAATCCCTTCGAGTCTTGGTCCTTCCCTAGTTACCGCCAGGATGCTCATCGCCCCTCCTTAGTTACCTAGTTACCACCAGGATGCTCATCTTTCCTCCCTAGTTACCACCAGGATGCTCATGTTTCCTCCCTAGTTACCAGCAGGATGCTCATCTTTCCTCCCTAGTTACCTCCAGGATGCTCATCTTTCCTCCCTAGTTACCGCCAGGATGCTCATCTTTCCTCCCTAGTTAGCAGCAGGATGCTCATCTTTCCTCCCTAGTTACCGCCAGGATGCTCATCGCTCCTCCCTAGTTACCGCCAGGATGCTCATCTTTCCTCCCTAGTTACCACCAGGATGCTCATCGCCCCTCCCTAGATACCACCAGGATGCTCATCTTTCCTCCCTAGTTACCACCAGGATGCTCATGTTTCCTCCCTAGTTACCAGCAGGATGCTCATCTTTCCTCCCTAGTTACCTCCAGGATGCTCATCTTTCCTCCCTAGTTACCACCAGGATGCTCATCTTTCCTCCCTAGTTAGCAGCAGGATGCTCATCTTTCCTCCCTAGTTACCGCCAGGATGCTCATCGCTCCTCCCTAGTTACCGACAAGATGCTCATTGTCCCAAGTTTTGACATCTCTCTTCACGTTGACTCCGGGAAGACTAAGTCACAAATGTTTTTGAAGATTTCTGAAGCAGCCGTCCAAGAGGCATTTCAAAATCTGTCTTTTGAGAAATCTCGCCCTCACTTTACCCAAGCTTCTTTCTGTTCTCTGTAAAGATACTAGCTCATTGGCATTCTGTTTTTCTACCGGTAATGTACAACTTCTGTCACTAACTTATGCACTCAACGGTATAGATGAAGAAAGATCTTCATGTAGTTCGTACTTTAAGCCAAACAAATATCCCTGAAACTGAAGTATTATCATTGGGGCAAGACAGGGAAGAACTCAGGAACACCAAGTAAAGGTATCAAAGCAAAGTTACTAACTCTGTTAAAATGTCAAGTAATTTTCTGCTCCACGTACACGTGCTGACATTTTATTTAACATATCTCATAATATATGTTTCTATAACTGCCTTTTCCTTCTTAACATAATGTAACAGAAGCCATTAAAGGTTGTATTCTTTAATGGTTGCAAATGTTTTAATGATATAAAAATTCCATAATTTATGCAAGTATTTATTTTTTAATAAACACGGACTGTTTTCATTTTTATATCATGACAAAAATAATAAAATACACATATTTGCACATAGGTTTCTATGCAGTTATATAGCTTGTTTCTTACTAGACAAATTTCTCATTATTAAGTTTATATCCTATGATTTAACAACTCTAGTTTCAAGGTAATTATAAACTATATGGACAGTCCAATAATTGTTTTAGTTACACTCCTAACAGCAATGTATGAGAATAAACATTTCTTCACATGTTTGAGGACACTGGATATTAGATTTCTTCTGTTTGTATTTTTACCAGTCCCGTAGGTAAAAATGATATCTCACAAAAATTTGCATTTTACTCATAACAAATAAATTGGATATATTTTCATGTATTTTTTTTACCTGCTTATAACGTTTCTTCCTTCAATTTTTTGTTTATGTCCCTGAATTAACTAGATATTTTTGGGAGGGACTATTTTTTTTCTTTGAAAAAAATTTGATCTAGTTTTAGTTGTAATTTTACTCATAAATGTTGAAAAACGTTTTCTTAGTCTGTACTTGTCTTATAATTTTTATGGTAACTTTCATTTATAGAAGTTCAAAAGTATGTTGTTAGAACTGTCAACGTTATTTTTTATGTCTTCTTATTTTTATGATGTTCTTAGATGTACTCATATATAAAAACATTCCAAACATATTTTACCTTTTTTCTCCACTGCTATATTGTAACTTAAGCTATACAGTAAATTTAGTGCTGACCTTAAATGTATCACTCAATGAATTTTTACGACATGAATACACCTGAGAAATCAGCACCCAAATCAGGAAACAGAACAGAATGTAGCAAAATCGTGTTTCCCCTTCCAGTCACCGTTTCCTCAAGGGTAATCACCATTCTAATTTTTAACCTTATAGATTAATTTTGCCTAGTTTTGAATTTATCATATATAAACTCTAATGTCTGGCTTTTTTTTGCTCACCAATATGTTTGTGGAATTTTTCTATGTAATTAATTGCATGTGGTTGAATTAATTACTATCTCTGTTATATTATTTTGCTTTTTACATTTAGATCTTTAATTTTTAGAATTTTTGGAAGGGTGGCATAAATGTTCATAGACTTCTCAATATTTTTCCCTAAGGTATATTCATTTATCTCTATAACATTAGTGAATTATATAAAAAAACAAATGTGTTGTTTCCCATTAACTTCTTAGAAATGCCAGGGTAAATTCTAAATTCTCTATATGGTTCATATGACTTATCTTTCCATTTCTTTGACAATACCATAGCATGTCTATATCTAAAGCTTTATATTCTCTGCCAAGACAAACATGTTTAAATTATCATGTTTTCCCACTTCTTTGAATATATTAGACCCCTTAAATAATTATTATTTCCCATTTGATTCTATTTGAAAAGCTATCCAAAGGCTTATTTTCTCTATTTTCTTTGTGTGTCACTTTAATGGAAAGAAGGCAAATCCATTAGGTCTTGAAGGAAAAGAGTGAACAAATTCCTGAACCATGTGACTGTGACTTCCCAATAAGATGTCAAAGATGTTCTCATTTGCAGAAGTGACCTCGGGGGAGTCACAACATTTTTCAGTGCGTTTCCCAGATCAGCTCATTGAATGCTATGAATAAAAGCAAGTCCAATGTTCAGGAGCAGTTAGTTGATGATATATTTATACTTATCTTCCATTTAGTTAACCTTTGTCTAGAAGAACTGATTCTATGCTAAGGAAGGGGCAGCCCTTCCTGTTCCTCTTTCTCAACACAAGTTTCAACTTGAAACTTCATTGGTTATATTCCTCCAGGAGGTCCAAGGTCCACTGGTCTATTAGAACTTGTGCCCTAGGCTTTGAGCTCCATCATTTCACTTAGAGCCAGTTCCACCCACATACGGTACATTCATTTCCCTTCTCCCAGAGATTTAGAAGCTGCCTCGTGCCATTCGAAGGCTTGTTGAATAGATTGCTTTCTGTTTCTAGACAGGTGTTCCTCCCAGGCAGGCCAGTGTCTGATGGTAAACATCATTAGCTATATTACAATTTTCAGCCAAAAGAGGGGGGGGGGTGATGTCCTGAGGCTCTAATATATTTTCTACACCTAAGGAACTGAAGTAGGATGGAGCCAGACATAAAAAGATTCAGAGCATGAGATATAGGCTTTAGAGTTTTCAAAAGACAAAATAACATATAGCCTTAGAAGTCCAGTTGGTTATTACTCTCAAAGGGACAGTGGATTCCTCTAGCATCCTGGTAATGTGATGTGCTTGGGCAGGTGCCAGGGGCATGGGTCCACACGCAGACCCAGCCGGTGCTGAGCTGAAGTGGAGAGGTGGTTGAGGGGTGAGAGTGAGAAGGAAAACACATCGTGACTCCTGAATGAACTCAATTTACCTGGCTACCTTCATCTTTTAGATAATCCCTACTCAGAGGAAGAAAGAAAATGTGGGGGAAAAAATCACAAAAGGCTTGTTTGAGAATGTGGTTACAAAAATCTCAATTTAAGCATAAAACGATAGTCTTCCTTGAGACTCACAATAAATAGAATGAGAGATATAAATATAAGTGATATAGATATAGACATAGATTGGATATAGATATAGATATAAATTGGATATAGACATAGATATAGATATAGATATAGATATAGATATAGATATATTGGTGTTTTTCTGAAAGAATTCAACATTGGCAAGTTTTACTATGCTCCATCTATAATTCTTCTGTGAATAATTGCAGACATGTCTGCATAGAGAAGATGTTACAGGTATCAGTTTAAGTCCCAGTGTCAACATCAAGTCTCTTGTGAATTTGAACTAGGCATACTCACATATTTTGTGGGAGAAGGGAGGAAACCCTCTCCTTCCACCAAGAACTATGTATGGTGCTCCATCCTCCTCCCCACATGGGTGTTACTATGTAACACTAGGGACTTCAGCACAAAATGTAGCCAGGTCTCAGATGAGCAACTTTCCTCTCCAGGTCTGGGTTCCGGTCCTCACGTTGCCATGGTGGGTCCGGAAGATGAAGGAATAAAACTGAAATGCACGGGCAGGAGATGGTTTCCCCAGCCTGAGATTCAATGGAAAGATGCCAGGGGAGAGAAGATGCCATCTCTGTCAGAGGACGAGAGCCAAGACGATGATGGGTTGTTTCAGATCGAGGCATCCGTCATCGTGAGAGACAGCTCAAAGAGAGAGGTGTCCTGCTCCATGAAGAACCCCTTCTTCGGACAAGAGCGGGTGGAAACCATTTTGATCCCAGGTCAGCGTTGCTCGTTTTGGGGACAGGAGGGAGGAGGGGATATCTGAGACCTGGGATGGGAGAGGCTTGCTCCGTGTGTGTTTTTGGTCATGCTCTTGGGGGGCTCTGTGTCAGAGCCCTTCTTCCCTAGGACCTCTCCTTGGAAGGCAGCGTTCGCTGTGACTTTCCTCATACTTGGGATTTTTGTGGCTGCTGTTGTGTTTTTGGTCTGGAAAGGAAAACAGGAAAAGAAGAAAATAAAGGGAGCCATGGAAGAAAAAGAAAAAGAAAGCAAAGACAAAGGTAAAACTGAGGGAGACTTGGGGGCGTCTGTAAATTTGTGGGCTTGTTAGCATAGCTGTGTGTATGGATGACCTCTGGTGGAACACAGGGGCACATGTAGGACTGAGTTAGAGCCCCACCCCACCCCCAGACCTGCAAGAAGACAGGCAGCCCCAGACCTCCATGAGAAAAAGGTTATCATGGAGTCCCTGAAGAGAGAAAACTCACTAGTGTAAACATGGAGTTAAGAAAAAATGGTCACAGTAATTCTCAGTTAAGGGGAATTTCATGATCTAGGTATATGCAGGCAACATTTAGAATCTGAGCTTAATAATGAGGTAGAAAGTAAACTTTGGGATTTTTTTTTTTTTGTAAAACCTGTTCTGTTATTTCCTTTCCTTTTTTAGAATCATTCAGGAAAGAGCTTGGTAAGTTCCCTACGTTCTTTGCTGAGTAGTCATTACTTTATGCTGTACATTCGGCTTCTCACGGGCTGTTATTCCTTTTCAGAGAGAAGGAAGCTACTCTATGATCAAGGTGAGTTATAGTGACGTCATGATTGGACCAACCATCTCATCTTTCCCTCTGTTCTGACCATCTCCTGTTGATCTTGTTGGTCAACCCACCCTAATAGAATAAGATAGTCAGATACATGAAACTCAACACTGGACAGATGTGATTGACAGCAGTTTATTGATCAGCTGTACTCACAGCCCAGGGGAGGGCATCACACATCATGCAGGACCGCATGGGGGTTGCACTTGGGAGCAGGGTGAACCAGCAGGGGCTGTGGAGGTAGGTGTGTAGTAGCAAGAGGACACGGCGCTCCTGTTTTCTGTAGACGTAGGTGATTGGTTTGTTTGAATAATTTTACCAGCAGACAGGGAAGTGAAGCTCATTCTTAGGCTGAGGTCCAGGTGGGATTCAACTGGTTTGGCTGATAAGGGAATTAGCTGGTGGGGCGCTTTTTCTGCTGGGTGGGGGGCATATCCGGTGAGAACAAGGGGAACTCATAGTTGGACATGTGGAGCCCTGTGAGGCTCAAAGATGTCGAGGCAGCAAAGGAAATTTCAGGGTTTACAATTTCATAAATATGCTTTCTCCCTGAAAGAACCAGACCCTCATGTTTATCACAGAATAGGATTTGGCAAATGTGAAGGAAGTAGTATAGGAGGTGTAAAAGAAGACAGATATCCCAGAGTTGTCATTGGGATGATGGGCAGAGACACACAGCACTACCGTTAGCCTTCTTGAGGTCATGTGGTCGTGGCTATCTCATAGTCTGAAGTGAATGTCCTATGAGCGGGAAAACCTGATTTCTTTGTTTTATTTCAGACTGGAAGAAAGCCAGGTTGTATGCTGGTAAGTAACTGATGTTATCCTGGGGCTTCAGGTGCCCCAGGATTTCATGAAGTATTTCCAGGACATTTTTTTTTTTTACAAAATTTAATTTAATGGACTGACATTAAATTAAATTTTGATCAATTGAGAATTGATCAATAAAAGTACCTAGGTTTCAGGTAAACATCTCTATAGCATTTGAGCTGTTGGTTGTATTATGTATTCATCACCTAAAGTCAAATCACTCTCCATCACTGCATACTTGTCTCTCTTTACTGCCTCCCCCCACTCCCCCTTCCTGGCAACCACTTGACTTTGGTCCACCAGGACACTTTAGAGAGGTGCCACCTTCTGGAGAGTTTATGCTGAAGCTGGGAGTCCAGAGAAATGCAGGGGCCTCATAAGAATGAACATCCCACTGGTGCAGAGGACATGTTCTTGCCATATGTTCACATACAATTTCTGTCTTTTTCAGACTGGAGAAAGAAACATTTTGAAGCAGGTGAGTGATCATATTCTTTAGTCTCACACAATCCCTTTCAAACCAATGAGAAGCTTTTGCGTTTCTATAAATCCCCGATCGTGCCAACCTGGTTATTCATTTCACGGCTATCACCTCTGTCTCAATTTCATGCTGACGTGGTAACAGAGTTCTGATACCATTCACTCAGCATAGAATTAGGCAACTGTTTTATTCATTGTCAAATAAATAAAGCAAGTCTGGTCTCCGACTTCATGGGAGAGTGAACATTCAAGTTGTGATGAATGTTAGGGAGGAGTAAGAGATTGCCGTAAGGAAAAAAAAAAATAAAAATGGTGGATTAAAGAAACTGCCCTGAGGAATTGTTTGATCTGATACTTAAATGATATAGTAGACTTATTCATGTGAATAACATTGAAAGAGTGGTTCTATCCAAAAGAAGTCTGTTACATGACCACCCTGAGACTGAGCGGAGTTTCTTGCGTCTCAGTGCAAGTGGACGATGGCCCCTGACCATGATAGAGTCTTTCCAGGGCTATGAGTTGACCATCCACTTCCAGTGCATGCTGCTTGGCTCTGAATATCCCTGCACCCACACACATATCCTAGTTAATATAACCCTCCAAAAATTAAAGCACACATACAAATAATATCCCTCATACCAATTATATTCTAAAAATTAATTGGGAATGTTTGGATGACAAGAAGCAGATGACTTACTACCAGCACTAGTAGTATTGCTACTCTTATGACGGGCATCATCTCTAATATGGAACTATTGGGCATTAATGTTTACCCAGTGTTCAACATGGGCAAAACATGGTGTTCAGCTCTGTACACACGATCTCAGCTGTTCCTCACAGCAGTCTGTGCTGAGGGACTGTCACGAGGGCAGAGGGAGGCTGAGAGAAGCACTGTGGTTTCCCCAAGACCACAGCTACCGAGGACGGAGGGACTGGAAAGATTCCGATCTTCCTGACTACAGAGCCTGGGATTTCAGCCCTTAGAAAGATAACGAGGGTGTGTGAGAAGTGGAAGGCTTTGTTCTTACAAAAGCCCACAGAAAAAGAAAATGATACTGAAGAAGCTTAAGTAGAAATGGGTGTAGTGTGGCTGGAAATGACAGGGCAGAATCGCTCCCAGCAAGCAGCCAGCACTTGAAGGGAATTGGAGGGACCTCATCCTGAAATCCTCAGAGGAGACAGCCCTCTTGGCTCCGTGGTCTCCTCCTGCCCGAAACAGAGGGCCACTCAAGGTCCTTTCAACCCTGGCCTTTTATGATCTGCACTCCCTACGTCTCCTATGCACAGACAAGGGACAGGACATTATTGTTTCACCCACTCTCCATTCCTCTCCCTCTTCTTTTCCTCCATTCTCCTTTCCTCACGTTTGTATCTTTCCTAAGGCCAACCAGTCCTCACTGTGAAACGGCTTCTATTTTTGTCCCATTCCTGCAGCGGCTGTCACTCTGGATCAAGACACAGCTCATGCCAAACTGGTCTTATCTGACAGCGGAAAGCGGGTTTCTGTAGCAGAAAAGGTTTCTCGGGACGAAGACGCCCCCGTGCGCCAAGGGCCAGAGGAGTCCGAGATCTTCAGTGTTCTGGGCCAGACGTGCTTCACCACGGGGAGACATTACTGGGAGGCAGAAGTTCATGTGGGCTCACAGGGTGGGCCGGGGGCTGGGTGGGCTCTGGGTGTCTGCTCAGAAACAGCGAAGAGAGAGGGCTGGTTTGTAGAGACTCCAGAGAAGAATTTCTGGGTGGTGGGGTACAGGGAAGGAGAAATGAGAGCTCTCACTTCCCACCCGGAGTCGCTGTCACTGCGGCAGACCCCCAACAGAATAGGAGTTTTCCTGGACTGGGAGGCTGGGGATGTGTCCTTCTACAACATGGCCGACGGGTCTCACTTCTACTCCTTCACCGGGATCACCTTCTGTGGGACCCTCCGTCCTTACTTTAGTCTTCGTGGACCGGGCACATCTGTGGCCATCTGCTCAGCTACAGAAAACACTCAAGATTGTTTCGACTCTTCTCCGAAGACCCCTGTAACTCCCTTAAGGAGCTATGATATGGGTGTCCCCCAAGAAGCTACCTCCCTCTTACCTCCGTAGGGCATGAACGTCTGCCCCTTAGGTGTCTCTGAGCCTCCTCCACTCAGAGCTCTCATGGGTCACGAGGCTGCTGTTGTGTGGAGAGTAGCTCGTTTTCACTGGGTATCATTTCAGTCCTTTTTCAAAGAAGAAGAGGCAGAAAGACGAATGGGATGACTGGGAGATATTTGGGGGAGTTTCCTCTCATGTTCCCTTTGGGGACAGGGGACATACAATCTTTTTTATGAGCAGCCACCATTTGTCACAAGAAAACCCCAAACAAATGCATGGCATCTCTTCTGTTCAGGTGCTCAGTGTGTGCTGAAATAAATATTTTAAAAACTACATCAAAAAAGAAAACACTATCCTCTTGCTATTTGTGTTGTCAAACGTGGAGGAAGGCTGATGCTTGAAGGGAAGGGTCAATAGTGGAGCGAATTCTCAGTACGTGGTACTGTGGTTGGAAATGCACAGAAACCTGTTCAGGTCTTTGGGAAGTTAACAGCTCAGCTTGTCTTTGCCTCGGCATCTGCCAACAGGTAAGCCCGGGTCTTCACAGAGACGGAAGGACTGATACATGATTAGACACCATCCAAGTGGGAGAGCAAGCCTTGTTGGAAGCAAGAGCCTTTTTTTTCTTTAACAACTTCTCACTGGTCAGCAAGTTCACAATTTTGTCCCCTGTGAGCATGTGAATGAGAAAGATGGATGTTGCAATTTATGTTTTATGTTTTTAAAGGGAAAAAAACCTAGTCAAATAGGAATGGAGAAACACCTGCAGCCTTCATGGGAAAGAGTCATTGACAACAATCCTTTTCCCCCTTTCTCACCATGTTCTTCCACTGGCCAGGGTTTCCTTTGCCTTTAATGCAACTAAGCCTTCTCTGTTGTCACCAAGCTTATGTCTTCAAGAACATAAAGTATGAGCTTCTGCTGTTGAGTCTTCTCTTCCTGGTCATAGGAGAAATCCACTTAGATTTTTCTATACTATTGATGGATCCTTAAACCACAAGTCCCTTTAATAATCTCCCTTAGAGGTCCTGGCTGGTTGGCTCAGTGGCCTGGCATGCAGACACCCCAGGTTCAATCACTGGTCAGGATACACATGAGAAATGACCATATACTTCTCTCTCCTTCCTTCTCCTCTCTCTCTCTCTCTCTCTCTCTCTCTCTCTCTCTCTCTCGCCTCCTCTCATAGCCAGTGTCTCCATTGGTTTGAGCATCAGCCTCAGGTGCTGAGGATAGCTCAGATGATTCAAGCATCAGCCCCAGACGGGGTTTGTCAGGTGGATCCTGGTCGGCGTGCATGCGGGAATCTGTCTCTCTATCCCCTTTCCTTTCACTTAAAAAAAAAAAAAAAGAAGAATCTCTCTTGGAAGATGCAAAAAAATTCCTAGCAAAAATTCCCTGGCACACTGAATGGCAATGCCAGTATTTAAACCCAGGAAAAATCAACCCAGAGCCCAGAATATTCACATCACTGGCTGTAAAGGAAGGACTAACACAACAAGCAAGAAAGAATAAAGGCAGAAGAGAAGTAAATGATCAGTGCAAAAATATTAATCGGTATCATCAAATGGACATGGTGCATGAGCAGGGATTTCTGGACATGAGAACCCTATAAATGGGGCAACAACAAGACAGGAAAAATGGGTTTGGGATGGGGCTATGGAGCAGGAAGGGTAACGAGTTCAGTTTGGGATCTTTTTCTGTTGTTGCTGTTCTAAACTCAGGTCGGTGAGCATGGGGCTCTCAAATGAGTTTTAGATTCTGCTGCAGGAAATAATGCATATTTTGTTCTACAGTAAGATTCTCCCGCCTGCCACTTCCTGGCTCATGTTAATGAGGTTTTTGTCCTTCTAAGCTTAGAGACTGGGGAGCGTAGGCTGGAGCTGGACCGTGAACGAAAATGGGAAGCTTGGTGCTGTGCTGGACCCAGATGTAGGGATCCCAGGGATGGCATCGTCCATAGCCTCCTCGTGTCTAGCTGTGGGAGAGTCCACAGGCAGTGAACGGTCTCCGAGGAGCCTCCTGTTGCCGGCACAGTAATCACCTTGAATTCACCATCTGACTCTGTCAGTTAATTCTTTATTGCTAAGCTACTCTGGCTACCCCATTTTGAGTTAAGTTTCTGAAGGTATAGATAGATAGGACATTCAAAAAATAATAATAAACTCCAATAGAATTACAAACTTTGAGGGCAGAAATTATGTTGTATTCAGCATTTTATTTCTAGGATCTGGCAAGTGTATTCTACAAAAAACAATTCACTAAATATCTTATTGATCAACTTATTCAAGCATCCGACAAATGTTTATTGACCAGCTAATTTCTGCTACTTTTCTAGATTGTGAGGCTACATAAGGAAAATATTTTTACACTAATATAACTTATAGTCTACTGACAAATGAAGAAGTCCCACAGGGAGGTTAAATAACTTAGAGTCTCTGTTTCCTCTAGTCCTCTCCTTGAAAGCGAGATTCACCCAGTTCCACACCCGTTCTGGGAGCTGCTGTGCTTTAGATGATGATAACCAACCATCTGTGCATCAGGGGAACTGGACTGTTCATGGGCCAGCGCCCAGCCTTCAGCCATAGGGCCTATTCCAGAGATCGGGACGTCTTACTCAAGCCACTAATCATTCTCCTTTCCTGTGGGTCCTCTAAGTGGACCCATAGGAATTAATCCTCAATTTTGGAAGTTAAAAAAAAAAATGTTTCATAATGCGTAATAAAAATCTTGCCTGTTAAAATAAAAAAGCATATTTTCACCTCGCCAGTGGTGGCACAGTGGAGAGTATCAAACTGGGACACTGAGGGTCCTGGTTCAAAACCCCGAGGTCACTTGTTAGAGCATGGCTTCATAGGCTTCAATGGAGGCTTGCCAGCTTGAGTGCGGGATTATCAACATGATCCAGCATTGCTGACTTGAGACCAAGGTCGCTGGTTTGAACCCAAGGTTGCTGGTTTGAACAAGGGGTCAATGACTCAGCTAGAGGCCCCTGATCCAAGCATGTATGAGAAGCAATCAATGAACAACTAAAATGATGCAACTACGAGTTGATGCTTCTCATCTCTGTCCCTTCCTGCCTGTCAGTCTGTCTCTCTCTCTCTCACTAAAAACAAAACTTTAGCCTGACCTGTGGTGGCGCAGTGGATAAAACGTCGACCTGGAAATGCTGAGGTTGCCAGTTCGAAACCCTGGGCTTGCGTGGTCAAGGCACATATGGGAGTTGATGCTTCCAGCTCTTCCCCCTGTTCTCTCTCTGTCTCTCTCTCCTCTCTAAAATGAATAAATAAAATTTAAAAAAATAAAATAAAAACAAAACTTTAACAAAACAAAACTACATTATACTGAATGAAAAAAGGCAAATTCAAAAATATTCATGTATTTCATGATACCATTTATATGAAATATTGAACGAGGCAAGTTCGTAGGGACAGAAAGTAGGTTAGCAGTTGCCAAGGACTGGAGAGGAGGAAAAGTGGGTGGTAACTGCAGACTGAGTGTGGAGTCCCTCTGGAGTAACGGAGACATTCTGGAACCGGGTAACGATGATGGCTGGCCATATTGCGAAAGTATAAATACCACTGAGTTGTACACTTTAAAAGGGTCAGAATGATGAGTTTTACATTATGCGTATTTTACCATGATTGAAAAAAATTTAAACTAAATAAAATAAATGTGTACATACTTATGGGAGCATACAGCATAGTTTCAAACATAACGTTATAAGTTTAACAAGAGAAAGACTATTATGACCAGAAGGCACTCCAGAGGGCTGTAGATGAAGGATCCTCAAAGAAGAGCAAGCGCTCTGTGATTGTCAACCCAGGAAGCTGCAGAGCGTCCCTCCTCACTTCCGAACGTTTTAAGACGTTTCCGGTCATTCTTTTTTTCACACGATTTCTTCTCCCACATGTAACTTCTCTTTTTTGACTCACTATGATGTTAAAATATTCTTACAATGTTTTACATTTATTGCTTATGTTTATTTTATAATTATTAATTTTAAATTGTGTTTTATTTTGTGCCCTAGAGATAAAAAAGGACATGTTCATGTACATGATCCACAATTACATTTTCTCTTGGGCTAGAATTTGTGAAAAATGGTCCCCACGCCACATTTTCTGTTAACTTGCTGACAGATCTGGAGCGGGGGTTCCACGTCTCTTCTGATTGTTTGTATTATATCTCAGGAATGGGGTTTTCTCTCTAGATTCAGCTACACTTTCTCCTTCTTTTTTTAAACTGTATTTATCATTTTTCTCAACCCTTCTTGCATAATCAATTGTCACCTTTCTAAAAAAAAAACCCGGTCAAATATTTGACCATTACTTGCATGCCCTTTTCTAGGCTAAATCGCATTCCCCATTGCATTTTCTGAGGGTCTTTGGTCATCAGTATCGGCTTGTGGTCCGTGGGCAGGATACCCGAGGACTTGGGACGGGTCAGGTCAGGTCAGACGTGAATCCACAGTGAGATGACAGCCCTCTTGACCCGGCACGTGATGCTCTCACGAGTCCCCTTTCAAGGTGAAGGAGGACAACAAGCTGGGGCTCGGAGCCTAATCCTGGTTTCTAGTATCCAAGGAAACGGCGTCAGGAGAACCTACACTGAGGAGCGAAAGAACGAGGAGGAAGTGTAGAATTTCAGAGAAAACTGGGGGGAAGAGGAGCATAGGGCACTTGGTCCGGTTATAAAAGAAGAGGTGTGCACAGGCATCGTGGAGGGAGATTCTGACCCATCCTGGGACCGTCTTCGGGAAGAGGAAGCGTAAAGAACAGGTAATCAATCACCCAATACTCATGTCCATAGCCACCCACTGCCTGAACTTGTTCTCCGGTGGCACGGAGATGACTCGCTCACAACACTGTCCTTGGCAAGCAACCAGGACCCATCCTGTCCTATTCCCGGCCTTCACCGTCCACGACGACTCCGAGCCCCTATTTGGCTGCTGGCCCAGGGCCCAGAGTAGGTCTCCACATTGCTGTGGGGTGCCTGGTTGAACGAATGTCCAAAGGTCTCATGTTTCGCTCCCTCAGAAAGGATCAGTTCTGGGTGAGCTGTTTTGGGGTCCAGTGTCCCATCCACTGCAGAGAAAGAAAGACATGCTAATAAGCAATATTATGGAATATTAAAAAAGTATTAATTTCATGAAATTAATATCCAAATAAGCAAATGAAAGTTACAGTGACATAAGAAATTTAAAGTGGGTTCTTGTTGGTGGCTCAGTGGATAAAGCGTCAGCCTGACATATGGCTGTCCCAGTTATGACTCCTGGTCAGGGCACACAGGAGAAGTGACTATCTCTTTCTCTTCCCCTCCCTCTCCCTCTTCTCTATTTCTTTCCCTCTCACAGCCAGTAGCTTGGTTGGTTCCAGTGCAGCCCTGGGCACTGAGGATAGCTTCATTAGAGTGCATCAGCCTCAGGCACTAAAAATAGCTTGATACTAGATCAACAGTCCCTGATGGAGTTGCTGGGTGGATCGCGGTCAGGGCGCATGTGGAGTCTGCCTCACTACCTCCCCTCCTCTCATCTAAAAAAAAAAAAATTAAATAAATAAATAAATAAATAAAAAGGAATTTAAAGTAGAAGAACTTTCTAGGGCACACCAAACAGCCCCTCTATAAACATGTGAAAAGTTCTTTATCACCAGCGAACAAGCTAAAACTCTCAGTGAAACGTTCATGACGACAGAATCTCAGTTGTCTCAGCTCACAGTTGAACGTGAGGATGTCTATGCTGTTTTTCTCCCTCTCCCTGAACTAGACCACTTGGGAATGTGCACCGGGGACCACGTCATGGTCTTTCAACCCTTTCGCTTCTGTTATCACTGTGAACGCTGATCCCGTTCAGCACTGACCGCTGGTCCCATGAATGTAAGTTGTGGACTCCATGTTTCAGCAATGACTGACCGTTCCGTGAGTGACTGCCATGTGTGCCCCCTGAAAGAGAGAGGCTGGGGCGGCCTCTGTGGCCTGGCATACCTGTTCTGCCGCTCTTCCACGTGGTCAGGCCTGCCGCCACCAGGAGGACCAGTCCCAACATAAGTAGTGCCGCCCATGAAAACGTCATCCTGGAATCTGAAATGAAAACCCCAAATCCCAGCATATCATGAAACTAGGAAAAGTTGAGATAATTCATTGTATCCGAACAGCTCCTGAAATGGAGGGGTGGTGAGGGCTGGGCCCCCCAGGGAGGAATTTGGTCTGTGCTTCCCTGCCTTGTGGAAGCTGGGGGAGAGCTGAAGTTTATGTCTGTTACCTTTTTTTTTTTTTTTTTTGGTATTTTTTCGAAGTGAGAAGCGGGGAAGCAGAGAGACAGACTCCCGCATGCGCCCCAGTGGGATCCACCCAGCATGCCCAACAGGGGGTGATGCTTTGCCCATCTGGGGCCACTGCTCCTTTGCAACCGGAGCCACTCTAGCGCCTGAGGCAGAGGCCATGGAGCCGTCCTCAGCACCCGGGCCAACTTTGCTCCAATGGAGCCTTGGCTGCAGGAGGGGAAGAGAGAGACAGAGAGAAAAGAAAAGGGGAAGGGTGGAGAAGCAGATGGACGCTTCTCCTGTGTGCCCTGGCCAGAAATCGAACCTGGGACTTCCACACACCAGGCCAGCAATCTACCACTGAGCCAACTGGCCAGGGCCTATGTCTGTTAGCTTTATTGTTTTCATCTTGTAGACAAACAGACAGACAGTTGCAAAGTCACACACATACAACACACACAATCACACAAGCACTGACATACACACACACGCACTCGCACACATATTTCTCCCTGTTCTCTTTTCCAGTTATAGTACCACCATCGCTGGAAAAACAAGGTGGCAAAGGATAATATTACCCAGTTCCCGGCCATGAAGGTGGTATCAAAGAAAACCAGTTTCCAATCCAGAAAAGACAAAATAAAAAAATAAAGAAAAATCTGGGTTGGTTTTCCTCTTTATTTTCCTAAGCTGAGAGGGACACATGGGGCCACCAACCTGAGAGAGAAAAAGTTGCCGCTTTCTCCTCGCCGAGCAGGGGGTTGCTGATGGAGCAGGTCACATTCGCCACGGAGCCGTTGGTGACCAAGAGCGGCGCCTGCACCTGGAACAGCCCATCGCCGCCTGGAAGGACCGTGGGAAAGGACAGGACCGGCTTTCCCTCCGCGTCCCTCCACTGCACGTGCGGCTCGGGGAACCACCCTTCCGACGTGCACATCAGCTGAATGTCTCCACCCTGCAGCTCCTCCCAGGTGATCCGCGGCGAGGAGCCCACACCTGGAGAAGAGACAGCGAGTCACAGAACCCTCCAGTCCCTGCAAGTGGCAACCCGGGCAGTAGAGTCACTGGGAGGAAAGGGGAGAGCCCGCAGCTTACGGGGCCATTGCACTCCCCTGAGAAGAGGCTAGATGGAGCATTGGTGTGTTTTGTTTTGTTGGCTTATATTTTATTTTATTTTTTTGTATTGTGCAAATCATGCTGGGACAGATATAAGGTGACCAATCATCCTCCTTTAGGGAGGACAGTCCTCCTTTTGTAAGTTTCTTCCTCCCTTGAAAAGTGTCCTCCTACATGTCCTCCTTTTTGATATTGGAAGACTAATCTGTAAATGTCCATATTCGATCAAGGCAGTTGATCCATGGCGTGTGATGTGACGTATTTGTATCTGAGTACTTTTTTCTTACAATGGTTATTAAAAATTAATAGGCATGTAAGCATAATTACAATATAAAATATTACAAATGTGTTTATTATATATTTATCATATTATAGTGTATTATTGTTGCCATGACTAAAGTGTTTCTTTTATTTACGATATTGTTTTCTTCAATTTATTTTTGTCTTCCTTTTCATTGTAAATAAGTTGGTCACCTTAAGATACAATAAATTTCAAATCTTATCCTCCTTTCTTCTTTTTCTACACCTGAGAACAAAATGATTCTGACCAGGATATAACTCATATGGCCAGCAAGTGTATCAATGAGAGAATAGTCTCTGAGATCAAAATTTTATAAATATGTGTGTCCAACGTCAGAAAATGATGGAGTCCATTTAATTTTTTCACATGGGCACCTGCAGATAGCCCCTAAATGTGCTTATTAATTTAGACACAAAAATCAATGGAAGAGCCGAGTAGAGTATCCGAGATGTTCACTATCTCTCAACGGTATTTGCTAACCTTGGAAAGTCAACTTTCATTCACAAATATAGACAGTGGCAAATTATGAGGCAGGGGACCATGTTATTTCTTTTTTTTGTCTTTCCTCCTCCATCCTGCCAATTCTGTCAATGTCTATGATTTTTCTTTACATGTGTATCTGGTTTAGTCTTCAGATAACTATGCTTCCTAGTACTACACATCTCCCAGGATTTCAGAACAGGTCTGAAATAGTGAGGCCTGTGTCAAGTCACAGAGTGAAATTCTCAAATTTCAGTAAATGGATGGTCACTTGATGGGGATCCTGGGAAGGGTACAAAATCTGTAGCCAAAAAATTAAATCCGAGTTTGTGGGCTTTTATGTATCCACATCAGTTACTGCACATTGGAGGGTTCAATGTAAATTAAAAAAAAATTTTTTTTATTTTATTTATTCATTTTAGAGAGGAGAGAGAGAGAGACAGAGAGAGAGAGAGAGAGAGAGGAGAGAGAGACAGAGAGAGAGAAGGGAGGAGGAGCTGGAAGCATCAACTCCCATATGTGCCTTGACCAGGCAAGCCCAGGGTTTCGAACCAGTGACCTCAACATTTCCAGGTGAACCCTTTATCCACTGCGCCACCACAGGTCAGGCGTTCAATGTAAATTTGACGAGTGAAGGGACGTTAGGAAAATTCCAATGCCGGGTAAATTTTTCAGAACCACGTTAAAGCAGTAGGAACCAAAACGTCTATTTAGAGTCCTTACCGACTATCCTCAGATCCAAAATCTTCTCCTGGTAGACACCATCCTTTTCAAAAAGGCACCGAAACGGCCCATCATCCGAAGTCCTGGCATCCCGTATCCGCAGGGTCAGCCTCCCCGCACCGATGTCATTGGTCACCAGCACTGTCCGCCCTCTGTACTCTGCCATCTGCCCTCCAGGCACGTGGTCCCCATCGACATACACATGAACAGCAGGGTGGCGGTGGGAGCGGACCCACCTCACCTCCATGCTCCGTGCACTAACCTCGGGGGACAGGTCACAGGGTAACTGTATGTCTTCTCCCACTCTGACAAGAAGGGGCTGGGAAGGTCCAATCACTCTTAAGGAAGCTATTAACGAGAACAGACAGAACCCAACGAGACACTCAGAATGGAGCAAATACTGGCATCAGCAACATCTCAAGTGGAGGGTAGAACCCACCAGCCTCCCCGGGGGCTCAAAGCTCGAGGTCAGCATTTGGAGAGGGGCGGCTTTGATGTGACAGAGATAGAGGTGGCTGCTGTTCCATGCAGAACCATTCCACTATGTGTGCCAGTCTGAACGAGATCTCCCTAACAGAACCTTCACCTGCCTCAACAATAATTATATTCAGATTGCAACCCGATAACAGAATTTCACAATTAAAAATCCTAGAAAAAAATTAATGCTTTATCACTTCAAATCTGCATGACCTTAAACAAGTCTTAATCGGTGCATGCCTCAGTTTCTTAAACTATAAAACAAATCTGTCACTCTCAAAGTCATAAGGTTGTTCTGGAACTGAACAGAATAATTCATATAAAGCTCCTGGATGACCAGGCAGTCTGAGCGGGGGCATGTGGACCGTGAGACCGGAGGGCACAGGAACTAATCCCACCCTCTGCTTGTAGAACAGGGAGGGGATGAAGGTGAGTTTTATGTGTATTTTTAATAATGAAATGTGAAGAAGACTTTCGGGTTGATTTTATAATCCCTTGTCAGGCAGATCCAATCATCGTATTTCGGTGTCCCAAGGACCCAGCTATGTGGGATTCTAAACACACACACATGAGGTTCAATGTCCCCAAATAATTTGAAGAAAAATAGCATTAAGAATGGGGGGGGGGTTGGCAAAATACAGAATGCCAAACACAGTGAATACAGACCTTCCCTGAGCCTCTGGTAAGGTAGAAAAATGTCACATCACTATAATATATACCTGAAACTAATATATCAAGTGTAAGACTTATAATAACTATGCTTTATTTTATTTTAAAGAAAAGTAAAGATCTAGGAATTACTTTGCTGCTATTTCTCCATCTATGTGTTTTAAAATAAATGACGTAGTAAGACAGACGGTATCCTCCTCTCTGTTACCCGTATGAGGGTTCCTCCCCTCTCCACGGCCCCTGGTGCTCATTACTGTGGAGTGCCTTGACACCCACAGGTTAGTTAAGGGCTAAAATGGATTCTAATGGAAACTAAAGAAACCATAATAGGTGTTTGGAGATTTAATTAGTTAGGTATGCTATAGATGTATAAAACTCCTCTTTTTACAGAATCCAAGGGGAAATCAGGCGTAAAGAACTGGGAGAAACCATGCAGCCCTGTTCGTTAGGAACTGGTGCCGGACGACGGTGAGAGCGCTCTGCGCGCAGCTCCACCTGACCTTTCCCGGGCGGCGTCGCGCATGCGCTCATTGACTGTTCCGCTGTACTCTTCAGTGTGGGCGGTACGCTCCTGAAATGCCTTCTGAACACCCGCTGAAAACTCAAATCCTTTCTGGAGTGTGAAGTGCACCGACTTCTGCACCAAGTCCTGGAAACCTCATCATCTCATCATAATCTACTATCTATTCCTCATTCAATCAGCATATTCAGTTAAACGGGCCATCCCCTTCCCCAAACACACTAAATTATATTATACTAGACTATATTATGTGATTTTATATCATATCAATACTCTTAGAACCTGACACATTAGAGAGTAAAATGTATACTCCTCTTAAAGATGAGAAAAAGTAGAGACCGATGATTTACTTTAGTCCTACCTACGTGATTAAGAACGTGCACTGATCAGTCAGCCACAGATCAGAAAGCAAACAGCACGATTACGTGGTGTTTGGGGGCAAACCACATACATCTCCAACAGTGTTTCCCAACCGTAAAATGAGGCAAAATCGATGAACTTTTATAATCATCGTAAGAAAAAAAAAAAAATTCCTGTAAGGCGCTTAGCATAGTGCCTGGCACAGAAATAATAATTCAAAGAACTAGTCATAGTCATTATTTTTATAAACCAGCTTCGTTATTGGCCGGAGCAGAAGCCAGGATTTCAGTGCCAGGACTCCCACAGGGAGCCTGGTTTGCCAGCAGCCCTTGGCCTCTGGGTCTAACTCACGAGGACAACAGGGAGGCGGGTGACACTCCCTCGGAGCCCTGAGGACACAGCCCTCCTCCCTCGCCTGACCCCTGACGGGGAGCCTAGGGGAGCTCCCCCTTCTCACCCCACTGTCGTGCTGTCCCCCAAGGTCAGCACAGGGTAGGAACAACACGACAGCGGATTGCATTTTGTGTGCTGGGACTCCAGAGAACACGCCCAGTTGGCTCGGAGCAGTGACTCTTCCCCTGAAATCTCCCTACAGGACGGAGACAGGAGCCGGCCTGCCCCAGACTCTGGCTTGGCTTTCCGATCTGTACCCGACAGGTTCTGCTGGTTAAGGCGCCTTCCTCTCTGATCCTGAGCAGATGTTTTCCCCAGACAGAAAGGGACCCAACCCGGAAGGTACGCCTCAGAGGCCTGCAGCTCTCCTCCAGTGTGGAGTCACCTCTGAACTTCCTGAGGCCCGTCCTTCCCCTTGTCTTTATGGCCCAGTGGGGTCGAAAGGGTCCCACTCAGCTCTGGACGATCCTGAGGAGTGTCTGCCCACCCCCCGACTTTCCTCAGAAACGTTTCCCTGGGCTGAGAAGCGTGCTGAGGCTCACTGGGCGCACACAGACATGCACGTTCCTGTAAAGGTGACTTGGGGCGGAGCAGGGTGTTGATGGAACAGAACAGGAGTGACTCAAGGCCACGTGCATCTGGGCAGGGCTCAGGTTAGTGGCCCCGGGCTGGGCGAAGCGGTCCCAGAAAGGAGGAGGTAGCGGAGAACCCGAAAGAGCTTCAAATATCAAGCGGTTGTTTTTTAAACCACTTATCTTAGGGGCAGGGAAGTGCCTGCTGTTCAACTATGAAGTCAAACATATACACATATGTATGTATCCTAAGCCCGGGAAGCAGAGGGCCCCAGGCTCCCTCCGGAAAGCACCCCCTCCCGACAGTGGCGGGGTTAGGAGCTCCAGGCTGAGGGGCAGGTGCAGAAATCCCAGCAGGGCCAGGGCGTGGGGGTGGAGGGCGGTGACCTCCAGTTGTCATGTTGACTCTGCCCTCACCCACACTAGAAAAGTTCTGAGGGGGTCTGCAGTGCCCCCCAGCTGCCCTGAGCCACCCCCTACACACTCGGAGGCTCTCCTTCCTCCCGCCCAGCAGGCCCAGGTGTGTCTGTGCCCCTCACAGGTGTCCATGTGGGGCTCCCTTGGGTTCCCATAAACCCTGGAAAGTACAGGTGACACGGTGCAACTGTGCCTCAGCCTGTGCTCCTCCCCCCCCCCCACTATCTGAAGAGGGGACTTGGGAAAGCCGAGCCTCCTCCCGCCCTAATGGGGACCGCGGGCACCGCCTAGCCCCTCGGCTTTGCGCAGGGAGCCCGTGTCCCTCCAGGGGCCGCAGGGGTTCTTCCACCCCGGTGCGCATGCGCGCTGCTTACCGAGCTCCGTCTGCAGTTTCTCTGGAAAAAGAAGGAGAAGAACATGTTAAGTCCGCGTTGTGTTCTAAAGGGAAAGGAGACGAACTACGTCACAAAAATAGAAGCAAGTCCTATGTTTTATTGGAAACCCGGATTTATAAAAAAAGAAATGAACAGGAAAATAGTGATTCTCTTCCCGCCTGACGGTTCAGCTGTTTCCCGGTTCTCTGCACAGCAAAATGCGGTCTGTCCACACCTGTCACAGGTGCTCTCATCAACGCACGGACAGTATCAAATGTGCGGACACGGACAAGCATCACCTCCAATTCCAACCTGAGAGGCAGGATGTGTGCGTCCCAAATCAACATTAACATGTAGCATGGATTTCATTTTTGTCTATATCCATTGATAAGAAGAATAACTACATACTTATATCCTTATATCTAATTATACATGGTGTCCAAAAAAAAGCCAAAAATCTTTACGTGATTGTAAATGTCTATTTATACATAGATGATGGAGAGATGTGATCTTTATCAGTAAATAATGCATTATAAGGATTCTTTTCAGCCTTATTGGTTTTTTTTTTTCCCCTTTGGCTGTTGTTTTTATTACGACTTATTCTGTTGCTATTTATCAATGAGGCTGTGATTAGGATGCTATTGTATAAATAGTTGTCTCCATCTTTGCTTATGTTCAGATGATAGTCTCCTAGAGGTAATCAGCACAGTACCACATCAGAAAGCATTTCAGCTGAAAAATATAGTTTTATTTTTTATTTGGATATTAAATTTAATGGGGTGACACTGGTCCCTAAGAACACACAAGTTTTGGGTGAACGTCTCCATGGCACGTAAACTGTCCATGGTGGTGTATGCCCACCACCCAGAGTCAAACCACTTTCTGCCACCACAGATTCGACCCTCTTTACTCTCCTCCCCTGGTCCCCTCCCCCTGGCAACTACCTCACTTTTGTCTGTGTTCATGAGTCTCAGTTTTATATCCCACTGATGAATGAAATCATATACAGTGTGTCCATAAAGTCATGGTGCACTTTTGACCGGTAACAGGAAAGCAACAAAAGACGATAGAAATGTGAAATCTGCACCAAATAAAAGGAAGACCCTCCCAGTTTCTGTAGGATGATGTGGCAGCATGTGCGCATGCACAGATAATGACGTAACACCATGTATACAGCGGAGCAGCCCCCGGCCATGGCAGTCGAGATGTGGATGGTTCAGAGGAAAGTTCAGTGTGTTCTGTGGCTCACTAAATTCGAATCCGTGACCAAAGTGCAATGTGAATATCAGTGCGTTTATAACGAAGCGCCACCCCATAGGAATAACATTACTCAGTGGGATAAGCAGTTGAAGGAAACCGGCAGTTTGGTGGAGAAACCCCGTTCTGGTAGGCCATCAGTCAGTGATGAGTCTGTAGAGGCTACACGGGATAGCTACCTAAGGAGCCCTAAAAAATCTGTGCGTGAGCCCACATCGAACTGCACTGAATAGGTATGAAACTGGGAGAGTTTTCCTTTTATTTGGTGCAGATTTCACATTTCTATCGTCTTTTATTGCTTTCCTGTGACCGGTCAAACGTGCACCATGACGTTACGGACACACTGTAGTTCTAGCTTTCTCTGATTCACTCTTTTTACTTAGCCTAATATTCTCAAAGTCCATGTCATGCATACCTGTGAGTAAAGAAAATCTTGAATGTGGAAATAATTGCAATACCATTGACCATAGCTATTCAATCAAAATATACCATGTCTGTTTTCAGTCATAAATGTCTTATAAATTTTAATACAAATTACTAAATGCTAGCTTAGTTTTTCGACTGAAAAAAAAAATACTAGATGCCATGGAGCAGTCCCTGGAACGTCCCTTGCGGATCTGAGCACCTTGGTCCTCGGGGCGGAGCACTGACCTGCGATGGAGATGGCTGACTCCTTCTGCTCAGCGAGGACAGGGTTGTGGACGAAGCAGGACACAGTCTCTGTGGAGGCATTCCTGAGCACGAGCGTGGATTCCACGTAGAACAAGCCGTCCTCGGCCTGGACGTGGTACTGGGAGAAGTTCAGCAGCTTGTCTCCCCTGCTGTCTTCCCAGTGAACCTGGGGCTCTGGGAACCAGCCTTCCGCAGTGCACACGAGCTGGAGCTCGCCTTCCACGGCCCCCTCCATGTGGATGAGAGGGGCCGACCCCAGCCCTGCGGAGGGAGGACAGAGCCCTGAGGTTCACAGCCTGCGGAGGCACAGGTCAGAGGCTGGGGTCCCAGGGACATGGCTCCAGGGAGAGAGTAAGAAGTTCAGGGGTCTGGAGAGCAAATCCATCGCCAAGTCTTCCCCCCATTCTAACTGGAGCTCCTCTAAACTGCATTTATTCCCCAGCCTGGATCTTTCCGTTTTAGTACATGCACAGTATTTTTCTTCAGATCCAGACTTATGTTTCTAACTCTGTAAACAAAGCTGTGTTGTAACTTATTCATGAACTTGCCCACGCCACAGACTCTGCCTTTTCTTCCTCATGTCATTGTGTCAGGCACTTTGACATTTCAGATAACACCTTGACGACTATTTAAATAGAACATTTATTATAAAGTCATCAATCACCTCTGTGGGGACTCTTATTTCCCGTTCCTGGTGTTGGTGGCTGTGATTTGGGGACGCTATTAGATACCTGGGGTGGGTGAGGTGGGAAGCCCCCTGAGGAGTTTCTGTAGCTACACATTCCACTCAATGGAAAAATGTTCTTGAGAAATCCTAGTTTTACATAATGTTGAAAGTGTCTCTCTATTTAATACATTTCTCAAACCCAAGCAAAGGGAACGATGTTTTCCCTAAATGGTAATTCTGTCTCTCTCACTGCTGGGCGCCTGAGACCACTCCTTCCACCGCAGCTGTGGAAAAGGTGTGACTTATTTTCCAATGTCCCTGGCGTTGTGTGTCCTCCCCGCTCCCCAGCTCAGACACACCAGGGGTCTTTCATCCATCTTGAATGACCTTGAACATCATAGTCATCATAGTTATGAGTGATGTTTTAAAAAGTGTCAGGAAACAGCCCCCTGGGGCAGTAAAAAGGAAGCATTAGCTTCTCCAAAGCACTGTCTCCCTAAGAGGAGAAATGGATTTGCCTGGTTTTCTCTTCAGCACGTGGAGGAGTTATTCCTGCCAGGAAACCATCTGATAGTTTACTTTTCTGATATTTGTTCTTCCTTAAGGGCAGATCCTTTCTTCGTCAGTGACCCCTTCCTCCTCAACCCCTTCCTACTTTGCTAATACAAATGCTTCATGCAGAACCCTTTAGTCATTCACAGGGAGTCCCCAACGCATTGGATACCGCAGGTCATAGTCAAGACCATGTGAGTTACATCTGGTTACGTGAGCTTGCTACAAAGATTGCAGAACTATTTGCCCGGAAATGAATCGGGGTGGAGGACCGGGCATTAGGGATTCCCTGGCTGGTCTGGGGGGCTCCTCGCCTCTCCCGCTGAGACCCCATGTCTTTCCTTTTCCCAGGTACTCACCGGCCACACTGAGGAGCAAGCTGGTCTCTCCATAATAGTCCCCCTCCCGGACGCCACACCAGTACTGCCCGTCGTCGGCCGGCCGGATGTTGTCCATCTTCAGAGCCACGCGCCCCTGGGCGACGCCGTCCTCGACCCACTGCACTCGGCCCCTGTACCCCTCCGCCTGCTCCTCGGGGGCCTCCGCGCCGTCCCGGGACGCAAACAGCACCTGCGTGCTGGGCTCCGAACGGTACCACCTCACCTCCAGGCGCGCCGCGGGCCGCTGCGGGAGGAGCCGGCAGGAGAGCAGGGCGTCTTCCCCGACCCGGGCCAGGATGGGGCCGGCGGGACCGACCACTCGGAACTCCTCTGCAAGACAGCGAGGGGGGCGGTGCCAGGAGGTGCCCACTGGGGACGTCATCAGCTCGCTCTGGCTCGCCCGCCCGTCCTCTCCACTGGGGGTCCCTGCAGGAGGCGGGCTTCATTCTCAGCCCAGAGAAGCCCAGCGTGGCGGTGCGCGCGTCCGGCTGCTGCAGGGACCGTTTCCGTGCACTGTGCACTGACAATAGCACACAGTTCAAAACTGAGCGTCAGCGCTGAGCTGCCACCGGCGGTGTGACTCGGGGACACTTCCATTATTTTCATTGAGATTTGGGATTTGGAATCTTTTTTTTTTTTATCTTTAAGACACTAACACCATCATCTGTGAGATGCTTTATTTATTTATTTATATATTTATTTATCTGTCTATATTTATTTAATTTTTTAGAGAAGAGAGAAAGAGAAAGACAGAAACATCGATCTGTTCCTGTCTGTGCCCTGACTGGGGATCGAACCGGCAACCTCTGCTCTTTGGAACGACACTGTAACTGGCTGAGCTATCCAGCCAGGGTGGGGAAGTCGCTTTTTTTTTAAATTGGGAACTTTATTACTGATTAATATTTTATAATGATTTATTTTATAGTTAGTGATGTTACTTTCTATTGTTAATGACTGGCACTGTAATCACTTTAAAACAATCTTTAGGTAATTAAATTTATTCACTAGATTTTCCAGCTTTTCATGGTTGCTCTTGACTTAGGATGAAAACAGAGCTACTTTTTTTTTTTCCTTTCTCTTTTGGTCTGGAGCAGCCAGGACTCCGGTTACTGGGAATAGTGTAAAAGGCAGTTTTTACAGGAACGCTTTGTGGTGAATTAAGTGCAGTGATTTTTCTAGCGAGTTGGAGCCTTCCAACCAATTTCGAGTCATGTTTGCCTTATTCACTGTTACCTGCAAACTGAAGAGGTGTTCAATAATTCTGTTTGATATGGTTAATAATTTCATACTATGAGCCTTGTGTCCTTTCCCGTCTAAGATGCCCTGAGGATTTTGTGCAGATACAATCCTCCTTAGAAAGAACCACATCTTTCTCACTGAGTGCTCAGGATCAAACAGATGCTGCTCCAAAGGTCGCCGTGGAACTCAGGTGGCGTCTGCTTGCATTCTTCACTGATGGACTGCAAATGTGAAGCTGCCCCTGGCGTAGGCTCCGTTCACTGCTTCGCAGGTGAGGAAGGTGCATTCCCCAGGGGGGTGGGAGGCAGACAGCCGCACCCCCTCGCACAGTTCCTGGCAGTCCCGTGGGGAGCCTGAGCCCCCCCATGCCCTGTCCAGGGGTTCCCACTTTGCCACACTGCACTTTCTTTAGGCTCATACATTACACACTGACATTGAATTTTCATAATTCTTTTTAAAAGTACAGTATTTTGACCAACAAAGTTCAGCTACTGAGATTTCCAAATCCATTTACTGGGAGTCTTTCCTTCTAGTTTATTATTATTAGATGTCATTATTATTGTTGTTGTTATATTAATATTATTATTACAAGGGTTTTTATGCTATTTTAGTTTATGGTCAAAGCATTTCTTCTAGCAGAGAAGCAGGAGAATGGATGAGGATTTAACGTGTTCCTGGTATGGATTCAAGTGTTTCCCATTCACAGCCACAGTTCACCTTGGAGACTGTGCCCGTCTGTGAGATGCAGGCACGTTGTTATTCTCATTATAAAGATGAGGGAACTGAGGCGGAAGGTTCTCAAGCAACTGTCTGAAGGTACCCCAGCTGGAAGCGGAGGGCCCGTTTTGGAGCACAGATGTCTTGGCCCCTGGACCCCGCTCTGAATAGTGTATTAGCCCCTTTGAATTCAGACCTCTGCACCGGGGCTGGATTCCCGGGACATCCGGGCACGCATGAGGGGGGTGCAGGGGGGATCCTACCTGGCCGCTTCACGGTGAGCAGTATGAAGAAGAAGGAGGCGACCACACCGGACAGGCTGTGTCCTAGGAAGTCCACCATCGTCCCTGGAGCAAATACAGGAGAAACATGGCTGTCCCTATGTGAGGCTACAAGGCTGACGGACTGACAGCACACTGGGTGGTCCCCAGTGGTGACATAGTCATGACAAAGAATCCACATCAACCCCTCCATGTGCAGATGGTGAAGTGGGCTTCCTCCATTTTTCACAGTTATTGATCCTCTCTGACCCCTGACCCAATGGGTTGTCCTTTAAGCTACGTTTAAGCCTGAGGGAAGATTTCTGATCAAAATGAACAGCTTTCCTGGCTTAAAGGGACAATACTATTTACATTTTTAAATAATTCTTTAGTTCCGTCTATTCTCAGCATGCAGAAATTATAGAGCAGGAATCCAATACTGTTTTCCTCACCCTCCTCCCAGTTCCTTCTGCAAACTCCATCATCACTAGAGTTTCTGAGATGTTAAGAAAGGAGCAGGAAGGCTCTGGTTCCCACGCTGCCTCCAGGAAGCCGTCACCAGTGTCCCGGGGAAGCCAGGGGCAAGGGAACGCCTTGGGAAGTGCAGGAGAGAGTAGCGGAAACGGCCTTTCCTAAGATCCATGACACATTGGGAATGAAAAAAGAAATAGCCCAGCCCGCAGAGACTGGCAAGCCCAACATGCCCACTGAACCAGCGCGACGGAAACACTTCCTCCCCTCTAAAACATTTCAAAGCTACTGGAACAAAAACAGAGCACTAATTTTCATTTTGAAAACAGAAGTGAAGGCAAAAATTAATGAATGGGACTACATCAGACTAAGAAGTTTTTTCTCAGCAAGAGAAACTGATAACAAAATAAACAGACAGCCAACTAAATGGGAAATGATATTTTCAAACAACAGCTCAGATAAGGGCCTAATATCCAAAATATACAAAGAACTCATAAAACTCAACAACAAACAAACAAACAATCCAATAAAAGAATGGGAAGAGGATATGAACAGACACTTCTCCCAGGAAGAAATACAAATGGCCAACAGATATATGAAAAGATGCTCATCTTCATTAGTTATTAGAGAAATGCAAATCAAAACGGCAATGAGATATCACCTCACACCTGTTAGATTAGCTATTATTAACAAGACAGGTAATAGCAAATGTTGGAGAGGCTGTGGAGAAAAAGGAATCCTCATACACTGTTGGTGGGAATGTAAAGCAGTACAACCATTATGGAAGAAAGTATGGTGGTTCCTCAAAAAACTGAAAATAGAACTACCTTATGACCCAGAAATCCCTCTACTGGGTATATACCCCCCAAAACTCAGAAACATTGATACGTAAAGACACATGCAGCCCCATGTTCATTGCAGCATTGTTCACAGTGGCCAGGACATGGAAACAACCAAAAAGCCCGTCAATAGATGACTGGATAAAGAAGATGTGGCACATATACACTATGGAATACTACTCAGCCATAAGAAATGATGACATCGGATCATTTACAGCAAAATGGTGGGATCTTGATAACATGATACGAAGCGAAATTAGTAAATCAGAAAAAAACAGGAACTGCATTATTCAATACGTAGGTGGGACATAAAAGTGAAACTAAGAGACATTGATAAGAGTGTGGTGGTAACAGGGGGGAGGGGGGAGAGGGAGAGGGAAAGGGGGAGGGGGAAGGGCACAAAGAAAACTAGATAGAAGGTGACAGAGGACAATCTGACTTTGGGTGATGGGTATGCAACATAAGTGAACGACAAGATAACCTGGACTTGTTATCTTTGAATATATGTATCCTGATTTATTGATGTCGCCCATTAAAAGAATAAAAATTATTTTAAAAAAACCAGAACTTCAAAATAAAAGAACTCCAACAGGACTTTGGTCAAGTAGCTTATTGATGAAAAGACTCGATTTACACCAAGTAGAAAACCCAGCTCAGGAGCAATGACAAGTCAGTTGCTACTTCTCTCTCCTCTAAAATGAATGCCAGCAAGATCTGATACAGCCAGGGACTCAACAGTCACTTTGGAAGGGACCACGTGGTTCAGGGAATTATTGTTGCTTCATTATGACTCTGTTTGCTTTTCTAAGGGTGCATACTTTCATCAAAACATCTCTAAGGGAGCCGGCATGAGCCCAGTCACAATGTCTAGATCTGAGATATTTAAGTGAAAGTGGCACTGAGCCCTGTGAACCGTGTCATCGTGCCCCCCGAGGTGGAAGCCAGTGGCCTGTGCTTCCTGAACGCCCCCTGAGAGGAGCAGAAACGTTTTTTTGCTCACCCGGTGCAGCAGAGACCCGCAAAGCCCGTGCCAAGCACCGTTGCTGGTCGTGTGAACTAAGAAGGACACACACTTGCTACAGACCAGTTTGTAGCTTTGTGTTTCTTTAGGTTTCTTATGCAAAAGCAGCAAGGAACCTACAAATGAACTCTAAAAAACAAACAAACAAACAAACAAACAAAAAACTGACCAGCCTTGGCCAGCTAGCTCAGTGGTAGAGCGTCTGCCTGGCGTGTGGAAGTCTTGGGTTCAATTCCCGTCCAGGGCACACAGGAGAAGCGCCCATCTGCTTCTCCACCCCCCCCTCCTTCCTCTCTGTCTCTCTCTTCCCCTCCCGCAGCCAAGGCTCCATTGGAGCAAAGTAGACACCGGGCCCTGAGGACGGCTCCATGACCTCTGCCTCAGGCGCTAGAATGGCTCCAGTTGCAATGGAGCAATGTCCAAGATGGGCAAAGCATCGCTCCCTGGTGGGCATGCCGGGTGGATCCCGGTCCAGTGCATGCAGGAGTCTGTCTGACTGCCTCCCTGTTTCTCACTTTGGAAAAATAAATTAAAAAAAAAAAAGGTCCAAATCAACAAAGCCTTTGAAGAAAGCTGTGAAAACGCATTTAAAAAGAAATTGTTTTGTTGATTTTAGAGGGAGAGGAAGGGAGAAAGAGACAGGAACATCACTCTGTTCCTCTATGTGCCCTGACCAGGGATTGAACCAGCAACCTCTGTGCTTCGGGAGGAGGCTGTAACCAACTGAGCCATCCGGGCAGGGCCTGAAAATGCGTCTTACCCTTCACTGGTGCTCAGAGAGATTCGTGCACGAGTGTAACCCGGGACAGAAACTGCCTCGGATCAGCGTTCTCGATGGGGAAGGGGCAGTTTTGATCTTGGGGGACCATTGACAACGTCTGTTGCAGACAGTTTTGGTTGTACCAGCACGGGAGGGGACATCTGCGAGATGGTAGCTGGGGACCCCGCCTCTAACCACCCCACAAAGCACAGGAAGCCCTGCACCCAGCGGTCCACGGCGCCCAGGAGAAAACTGCCATAGACCAGCTCCGCCAGCGGGCTGAAAACCTTTGGTACGTTTCATTTTGGTAAATGAATTACTGGACGTAAATTGTAACTTTAAATCATAATATTTTTACTGCAAGCTCTTGACATCTCTGTTTTACCATTTAGACGTAGGCCAAGAATCCCCCCAGACTGCCGTTGCTGTTAAACATGGTAAACCTTGATACTGTCAAGAAGTAACACCTAACAGGGATACACGGACCACCACATTCTCACAACCCTGGGTCCGTTAGTTCTCCGGAGGCGGCACCAGTGTGCGGACGCGGCGGGAAGTGCTGGTCCGCGTCGAGGCGGCCGGTGAAGGAGGAGCTGAGTTCCACGGTCTGTGCACACGGCACTGAAATGCACGCCCAAGAAAGTTACAAAGTAGCACACGCCGTGAGAAAGTTACAAAGTAGCACACGTCGTGGGTCTTTAGAGGTCTCTTGCTTTTGTTTTTACACTCTCAAGACCTCTGTTTGAAAACCTCAAAACGTATATTCTCAAAGTGCCAAATAACACAGTAATTAACTGGTGAGAATTATTTAAATCACTTCACAAAGTTTAAATTTTTTATATATATCAATATATCATATATATCCATATGTATTATACATATATATTATATGCATATATATTATATATATAACTTAAAATAGATACAATGTATCACATGTTAAAACCACAGGTTTTTATGGACTAAAAACATTAAAAATAAGAGAGTTCTCAGAGGCGAGGTGACTTTGTGCTCCCTTCTGTGACCCGAAAACCTCACGGTGCTGTGTTGAACCTCTCTGTTCTCTGCTCTCCGATGGAGACAACCACCCCTGACGGTATTCCAGCCGCACTGTGGCCGTGTGACAGGCAGGGCCACCAGCTGGGGCCCCCCCGCGCTCACGCAGTGGCCTCAGGGAGACACGCGGAGACGCACACAGGTGCTTTGAAGGACATGAAGCGAGCGGGGTAGGAGCAGGGACACAGGCTGGGGCAGTGCCCACAGGGGGCAGCTTCCCCTGCAGAATCTACCAGGTACACACCTGTCACCTGAGGCTGAAGCTGCCCGTCCACTCCTTGTCCCCGTGCCCATCTGGCTGACCGCCTCGCCCCGCCCCGGAGTCCCCCGCTGGGGCTCCGCGGGCCGCGCACTCACCCGTCTCTCTCTCTCTCTCTCCGTCGGGGAGACCGGGCCGCCGCGTGTCCCCCTCCTCACTGGGGCTCAGGTGCGCCCTGTATCCGCGCAGCAGGTTTCCGAGGCCCGGGGGAGGGCGGAGGGCCAGGCAGCTGGCGCGGAGGTGGCCCTGGAGCCCGGGGTTCTGGGTGAGGGAGGACGCAGCTGCCTCGCCCACACCCACACCCACGCGGGAGCCGAGTCCTCGAGGCCCGCGCGGGGAGTCACCTTCAGAACAGCCTGTGCCTCGGCCCCGCCGTCCTCTGGAAAGTGAAACTCGGGCGGGCGACAGGTGGACTTTGACTGGGCTTACCTGTGAGTGCTTCTGACCTGCAGACGGAATGGTGGCGTTAGTCCTCACCTTTCCCGGAGAGTGGGGGCGCCCGGTGACACAGGCCTGGGGTCCTCACACAGCAGCCCTGCGGGTGGTCCGAGGTCACCCTTCCCCCCACCTGTGGTCACCCTTTCCCCCATCCAGGACCCCCCGCCCAGGGCCGGTTCCCAGACCAGGGGATCCCAGGGCTCAGGGCTGGAAACCAGACTGCGTGTCCCTGACCCCAGCCCTCATTCTCCAGATGAGGAAACAGAGACCCCGGGACAGGAATCCACCTCCCCAGCTTCGCAGCCGCGGCCACGGCCCTCCCTGCGCGAGTTCAGCGCTTTTCACTTGGTTCCTCACCTGCCTGTGCTGGGCGATGAGAGCTTGATTACCCTCCCATCGACCAAGGAAATGTAACAGGCTTCTCAGCGCACAGTCCGGCACGAACATGGTAACAACACAGCTCGCGGGCACGTTTTCTGGTTATTCAGGGTAGATGTTCCTCTCCATTCCCCTTAAGTCTCTCTCTCTCTCTCTCTCTCTCTCCCTCTCTCTAAATCAGAGAGCGAGAAGCCCTGAGGTCAGCAGAGAAGTCTCAGGGGATTCAACAGTTCCCCAGAATAATTTTAAATCTAATTGTAGACGTTCATTTCCGTGTCAAATGATCAAGTTTAAGCTGCTTTTCCCCTGAGGTTTCTTCTCCCCGCTGTTATGATCAGCCCGTATTTGGGCCCCTAACCGGAGGTTGTTACTCTGTGTGTTGTTTGTTTTTATTTTTCAATTACAGTTAACATGCAATATTATTTACATTAGTTTCAGGTGTACAGTGTAGTGGTCAGACATTTATATAATTGTAAAGTGATCCCTGGATAAGTCCATCAATAGTACCCACCTGGCACCATACACAGTTCTCACAATATTACCACCTGTGTTCCCTGTGCTCTGCTTCTCCTCCTCATAACTGCTCGGGGACCCCAGTTTGTCCCTCTGAGTCCCCTCGCCTGCCACATCCAGCCCCCCCCCCCGAGCCCCGCCTGTGTTCCCTGTGCTCTGCTTTTCCTCCTCCTAAGTCCTCTGGGACCCCAGCTTGTCCCTCTGAGTCCCCTCCCCTGCCACATCCAGCCCCCCCCCCCGAGCCCCGCCTGTGTTCCCTGTGCTCTGCTTCACCTCCTCATAACTATTCCATAACCACCAGCTTGTCCCTCTGAGTCCCCTCCCCTGCCGCATCCAGCCCCCCCCCCCCCCCCGCGTCCCCTCCCCTCTGACAACCATCAGTTTGCTCTTCGTGTCTGCGTTTGTTTCTGTTTTGTCTGCTTGTTTGGCTCTTTAGATTTCACACAGAAGTAAGATCGCATGGCAGCTGCCTTTCTCTGTCTTACTGATCTAACTCAGCATACCTTCCGGGTCCATCCACGTGGCCGCAGCTGGTAGGATTGCATTCTTTTTGTACAGGTTACTATTCTTAATGGAAGAACTTTCCCTCCATTTTTCAGTGTGGATAACGACCCTTCCCATTGTTCAGGGTGAAGGATGAAAGGATAAAAGAATAAGAAATTAAACATGGCTGAGAGTCTCCTTACCCCATCTCTCTCTCAATTAGAGCAGAGGAGACAGGGCCCCCTTCCTGGGACAGAGGTGCCCACAGACTTCTGTCCTCACAACAGTCCTGAAGAAGAGGTGGGCCCGGGAAGACTCAGATGCCAGAACAGAAGTTTGTTGCTTAACGTGCTGGCAGGGAACGTTACAGCAAGAGGAGAGAGAAGATGTGGGTATAAGTCCTCACCAAGGACAGTGACCACCACGGGACAGGGTGTGACCATGACGTGGCGTGGAAGCCAACGCCTGAGATATAAGGAGAGTCTTTGCACCAACCCTGCACCAGCTTCTCCTACAGGTCTTAGAAGGAACCCCGGGGGAGGAGCTGATTTTCAATTATTCGTTGTTGTGGCAGCCACCGAGCTTATCTGGAAATTGCTAGATTTTAACCCCTCTGCTTTAAGACACTAGAGCGCTTGGCATGCAATTAGGATCAGTAACAGGAAAATGCAGAACTTTCTTCACACTCAGATTTGTGAAAACACTCTGCCCATTGCACGGATTCCGTATCAGCCTGATGACATTCAGTGTTGGAGCTCTTCGGGGTGGGGGGGGTCTTACACCCACCTTCGCATTTTGTTTCTGGTCGGTCACATTAACACCCAGGGAGTCATTTGCGCACATGGCCACAAGAGGGCAGCAGAGACGCACTCATCGTCTGGTCTTCAAACGCTTTTCTTCAAAACGTAATTTAACTCACAGATGTTTCTTCCACCAAATGCTCTTGTCATGTGTGACCCACATTTATGATCCCTTCAGCCAGTAAATGATCAAAGGAGCCCTGAGCTTAGGGTGTCTGAGATTTTAATTCTATTAATACCTTTGCTATAAAGTTGGACAAGCTTAACTCTGGATAAGTCTGTTCATTTCTGGTGTTTCAATTTCCCTAGTTTTAAAAGATTCATAACATGGGCTCTGGCCAGTGGATAGAGCATTGCCCGGCGACCCAGGTTCGATTCCCGGTCAGGGCACACAGGAGAAGTGATCACGAGCGTCAGCCCCTCGGCGCTGAGGATAGCTCGGTTGGTTGGAGCATCAGCCTCAGGTGCTGAGGATAGCTCCGTTGGAGCACATCTGCCTCAAGAGCTAAAAATAGCTTGGTACTGGAGCATCAGCTCCTGATGGGGTTGCCGGGTGAATCCCCACCTGGGTGCATGCAGAAGTCTGCCTCACCATCTGCCCTCCTCTCACCTAAATATCTAGAAAGATAGATAGAAAGATAGATAGATAGATAGATAGATAGATAGATAGATAGATAGATAGATGATAGATAGACGGATAGTATGTGCACAACTCTCGTTAAAGTGCCCTGAAAAGGGTAGTGGGAGAATAGAATCATGATGTAAACTCCCAGTTTAGGTGAAACACTTTGTACGTGGAGTGGAAAGTCATGGAAAGAAGGTAAAGGAAACAGCAGAGGAGATGGATGACAGAGAGAGAACATTGATGTGAGAGGAGAGCGGCAGTCTAGCTATGCATTCGGGGAAATTCAGGTGCTGACCATCAGCTCAGTTCTGGGGGACTTGATGGAAACCTTGTTCGACAGTTGTCATATTCACTAATCAGAAAGATAATAATTATCTATTTCATGAAATCCCCTGGCAACGGGTTTTACAAGTGGAGAATTAATTCCCTTGGTGGGGAAAGAAAGGGAATTATCAGCTCACCTCGGCTGGTGTCCCAGCAGTACGACCTTCTACACTCTTCCCGGTTGGCGTTGGGGCTGGAGGGGAGATGGCACTGACGGAGCCCTGAAACACCCACCCAAGTGCCAGGTCCAGGGCCTGGAGTTCCCGAGAGATGAGAAGGGGGTGATGCTCAAAGGTGGGCGGTGGCCTTCCTCCATGGGTGTGGCTGCCTGGGGGAGGGGACCCTGGACTCCCTGTTCTTCTCTCCCCATCACTTTCCGCGCTCCGGAACAGCTACGGACAAGAAGGCCCGACTCTCCCTGTTGCTGCTGTTCAGAAGCCCGAGGTTCTGAAATGTTCTTAAAACAGCATTTCCCAGATTTGTGTCTCTTGTAAATGTATGCTTCTGACACAGAACAAAGATAATTGGCTTTGAGAGAAGGGAGCGATTCCCTCAATCTGCGGTATTGTCTGAAATGATGAGTCCAAGGCGCCCAGGTCAGTCAGGGTGGCTGGAGGTGGGTCCTAGAGGAGCTGTGTGTGCAGGAGGACGGGGACCAGCCAACAAGTCTGACCGCTGGGAAGGAGCGCCCCACGGGGTGCTGTGTTCCGAGGAGTAAATAGCCGGAAGTGTAGCTCCGGTCCTGAAGGATTAGAAACAAGTTATTCTGTGTCTATACTGGAGGGCCCTCTGAGATATCTTAGGGTTCAGCAGGATGGAGGTGATAGGGGAATAAACTCTCAGGACTCAGCACCGGGGGATCCTTGGTGTGTTAGCCTTCTTGCCCTACCCGACCTTACGCCATCTTCCTCCCTCTGCAGGGGCCACCATGGGCGCGGAACTGGGCAGCCCCACCCTGGCTTAGGGCTGTGACAGCGTTCCTTCAAACCAAAGAGAAGCACAGCATTGCCATCTCAACAACCCAAGGGAGGAAAGGAACCTGCGATAGAGTGACGTCTTGTGGACAGAAGGGTCACTTACTGGAGAAGGGAGGGAGTGGTGTCAAAGCTCATGCAGCAGAGGGAACTGTAATACCGTCATTGCCACCAAAGACTCGTCCAGACTGAGGTTTCTTAACAATATCTGCCCCTGTTATATAGATTTTTCTCCAGGATGTTGTAAAGAAAAAGAAAAGGCAGAAAGCTGTAGGACTTTTTCATTGGGGGGGGGGGGGGGGGACTGAGATAATTCCAAACACTGTCTGGTAAACCAATTCCTTTGAAATGTTTTAAAAATTTTTAAATGTGCTTTAAATGTACTTTTATGATAAAGTTACAAGAGTGTAAAAATGACTCCCAGTCATGATTTTTGGAAAATGATAAAACTATGTAAAATTGGTTCCACTGCAGGTTTCAGTAGGAGTGAGGTTCCCGGGAAGAGAGGTGGACACAGGTGGAACTCACAGTGGTCACCAGCCCATGGGCAAACCGGCGCAGACGCCTCGCTGGGGGCACGAGGACCGCGGGATGCACGTTGATGCCTTCACACGCCACCCGGGACCCGAGAATGCACTCACGGAGATCGCCAGGTAGGTCTCACCCTGGAGATGGGAGAACCTTCCGAATGTGGTAACAGAGGGTTAAAGAGAAGCACGCCAACCACCAAGCCTCCTGCACTTGTCCCCGCACATCCACCAGGAAGTGCACTTCTTCGTTCAGTACAGTAGCCGGCTCTCTTGCCGCTGCTCCCAAGGGCTGTTGTAGTTCTGTCTGTGACCACTAGATGGAGAGTTTGCCCCCCAAAAACATGCACTAGGTTTTTTTGGGGGGAGGGGAGTTGTTTTTTTTTTAATTTTGTTTTAATAATAGACTCTTTAATACAGGTTCTTTTGTTGTTGTTGTTGTTTGTTTTCTGTGTGGCAGAGACATAGAGAGAGATGGACAGACAGGAAGGGAGAGAGATGAGAAGCATCAATTCTTCCTTGTGGCACCTTAGTTGTTCATTGATTGCTTTCTCATGTGTGCCTTGGCGGGGGAAGGGGTGGGGGCTACAGCAGAACGAGTGACCTCTTACTTAAGTCAGTGACCTTGGGCTCAAGCTGGTGAGCTTTGCTCAAACCAGACGAGCCCGCACTCAAGCTGGTGACCCTGGGGTCTCGAACCTGGGTCCTCCACATCCCAGTTTGACTCTCTATCCACTGCGCCACCGCCTGGTCAGGCTGCACCAGGTTTTAAGGCGACTTCACCGTGAGCGGGAAAGGACAGAGTTGTGTCCTGTCCTAATCCGTCCCAGATCCCAACTCCCAATCGCTTCCTTCCATAATTGTGTGGCATGGGAGCAGGAGTAGTAGAAAAAACGCCGCTGCGGGATATGCTTCAGTCTCCTCGGGGCCCCGGAGACACTCGGGGACTGAACCACCCGGCAGAGGGGGGAGGAGACACGCACGGCCCTGTTAGCTGAAGTTCATTGTCTCGTTGCGTTAATTACCAGGCACTCTCCAGGGGGCAGCGCTGACAATGTTACCAATCCGGCTCTCAGGGGACTCACCGTTTGAGAGGAGAGAGCAGAAGCACTGAACTACAACGATGCGATGGTTGACGAAGCAGCCCCGGGAATCCTGGTGGGGCTGGTGTGGGGGGCGGGGCGAGGGGGAGAACAGGGCGGGTCCCCGCGTCACTCAGCTTTGCGGGCACAGGCGCTGCAGGTACAGGCTCGGGGCTGGCAGCAGCTGGGCACTTCCTGTGAGGGACGCGGGGCTTTCCCATAGCAGGGAACTAACTGTGTAGCTGTGAAACGGAGAACAAGAGTCCCAGATGTTTGCAGAGAGACAGGAAACCTGGCCACGAAGATGACGTAAACTGGAAATGCGAACTGGTGACGCTTTAGTTCCACGATCATGTGTGACGTATTTAACTACCTGTGGCTGGTTGTAATTTAACATAAAATCGGGTCCAAGAAACATGTTTTTAAAAATACCCTTTAAATATTTTAAGTAAGCAGGCCTTATGTCTCACAATGATATTATGTTAAGTGGGCCGAGCAGACCTCACACCATGTCAGACTCCTTTTTGGAACAGAATGAACATCGCAGCCTGGAAAGCACTTTTATCTTACATGGGAATCCCTGAGAGAGCTACCGAAATGTCTACGGTGTGACTTTAACAATGGCAACATGCAAAACAACTGTAACTCCATATATCAATACTAGCAGCAGAATACCGCATATAAAAAAGTAATTTCATTAAAATAGCAAGAAAATACCTAGAGATGAATTTAACCAAAATATGTGAGGTGTTTCTACAGTAAAAACCACAAAGCACTAATGAAAGAAACTAATAAAGTCCCCCAAACCTGGGAGGCATAGCATGTTTGGTTTGGGAAGAACTGATTTGTTCTAATACCAGTTCTCTTTGATGCAATTCTGTTCGACATCCCCAATGCTGTGTGTGTGTGTTTTCTTTCTTCTTTTTTTGTAGAAATAAACAATTAAAAAATTTGCATGAAATTACAAAAGATCTGTTTTGTTTGTTTGCTTAGATTTTATTGATTGATTTTTAGACAGAAGAGAGAGAGAGAGAAAGAATAGGGAGAAGCTGGAAGCACCAATTCATAGTAGCTGCTTTCTGTATGTGCCTTGTCCAGGCAAGGCTGGGGGTTCAAACGTGCGACCTCAGCCTTCCAGGTAGATGCTTTATCCACTGCCCCACCACAGGCCAGGCCAAAAATGCAAGGGATATAGAATATCATATATATATAATTATATATATATAAATATATATATATTTTTTTTTTTTTTAAGTGAGAGGAGGGAAGATAGAGACAGACTCATGCATGTGCCCTGACCGGGATCCACCCAACAAACTCTATCTGGGGCTAATGCTTGAATCAAATGGAACCTGGGACGTCCACACACCGGGCCGATGCTCTGTCCACTGAACCAACCAGTCAGGGGCAAAATTATTTTGAAAATAAGAAAAAGAACAAAAGAAATATTTATATTCTGGTTTCAAGTCACACTATAACTCTAAGGGCAACATGTCAGGTCTAGTGATGTAAGCTGGAGAAACTTGACAAAAGAATGATCCTTGTTGGCCCTGGCTGATTGGCTCAGTGGCAGAGCGTCGGCCTGGCGTGCAGGAGTCCCGGGTTCAATTCCCAGCCAGGGCACACAGGAGAAGAACCCATCTGCTTCTCCACCCCTCCCCCTCTCCTTCCTCTCTGTCTCTCTCTTCCCCTCCTGCAGCCAAGGCTCCATTGGAGCAAAGTTGGCCCAGGTGCTGAGGATGGCTCCATGGCCTCTGCCTCAGGCACTAGAATGGCTCTGGTAGCCGCAGAGCGATGCCCCAGATGGGCAGAGCATCGCCCCCTGGTGGGCATACTGGGTGGATCCCGGTCAGGCGCATGCGGGAGTCTGTCTGACTGCCTCCCCATTTCCAACTTCAGAAAAATACAAAAAAAAAAAAAAAAAAAAGAGAGAGAGAGAGAATTATCCTTGTTTATGGGCATGAGTGGGAGAGAGCTCCCAGGGAATAAAGACTCAGAGGAAACAAGTGTGACCCCGGAACCCTCCATCAGTTAGAGACCGGGAAGATGAGGGGTTGGCACAGGAGACTGACAAGTGTAATGAGAACTCCCAGGGAGTGGTGCTTAGGGACACATTGAGGATGTGTGTGGATTATGCAGCAGTGCGTCACTGTGTAAATATACACCCAATACGATAAATAAGATGATGCCTTAGAAACAACCATTGGATGCGGCGACACTGAACAAACCGATGACAGTGACAAGAAGGATTTCAGGGCAGCCAGATTTGTGTAGGTTGAAGGAAAAATGGGACAGAGGGAAATGACAAGTGCGGCCAACATTGTTAGGAGTTTTCTGCAAGTCGGTCGGAGTAAAGGACATTGACAGTGAGGGAAGGGGGGGGGGGAGGAGATGTATAGCACGTTTGCACGCTGATTGGAATCACTCAGGACAGAGGAATAAATTTAGTGCACCGGGTGAGGATATACGTAACTCATTAAACCATAAAAAGGGTTAATATCCAGTCTCTGTAAATACCTCCTACAGATCAGTTAGCACAAGAGTATATTCACCAGAGAGGAAGAGCAATGAAGGCAGGAAGAAACATTGCATCGCACAGCAAGGATCCATAAGTGACGCTACATACAGGAAAAGTTGTTCAGCAGAGGAACACAAACTAAGAAGACTCTGAAAAAATAAGAATTAAAACATATCAACTGTGGGCAAGGGTGTAGCAGGACTGTTTCTACCAGTATACTGCTGATGGGAACGTAAATGGATACAATCATTTGGGAAAACAAGTTAACATAACATAATAACACTGAAAATATATATACGCTAAAATACTGTATTCTGCTTTTGCATATATACTGTGTCGGAAGCCTGTAACAACTTCATTCATAACAGCAAAAATTGAAAAGAATTTAATATCATAAATATCAACAACAATTGGGTGGGTAAATAATTATTTAGCTTCATATAAATTATAGCTGAATTCAGAACATAAATAACTTTTTAGGGCTGTTGTGTTGACAGAGCATGTGCCTAGATTTTCTGAGTGGTGCCCATTTGTGAGTTGGTGCTCTCCTCCGGGGTAACGCAGGCCACGACAGTCACACTCGTACAGTCACTTTCTGATACTGTTCTGTGGTGCCCTGTCGTGTGAGCAGCATAATAATCACAATCTTCATTATGGAGGTGAGCACCTCCTACCTCCCGGGGGAGAACCCAACAGTTCTAAGATCCTCACTCCTCGCCCAAATAAGATCAGCTCAGTAGAAATCAACCCCTGGTTCGTGAAGACCGGTGTGTGGTCGACGTAACCAGGAGGCACAGAGACAGGCAACCTCACACCATGGAGAGACAGCAGGTGCACAGGGGGACCAGACCTTCTATCAGTACTCTGGGGGACTGACTTTTCTCCGGTCCAGATAACCAAGGGATGAGAGACAATTCTTAGGTTTTTAATCACAAGGAAACATCTGAATTAGCAGGAATAATGGCAGGCTGGGAGGTGGGGGAGGAGGGGGTGATGAGATGAGGCAGCTCTCCTTGGTAAGTCACACTATTTCTTTCTAGAACCAGCTCCAGCTTCTTCCTCCAGTGGCAGCTTCCGCTGTGCCAGGTCCAGCAGCTGCAGAGTCTGGACACAGAGCCCTTCGCTCTAGGGCCACCCTAGAATGTCCCTCCCCCCTCCTCGCCTTTCACAGCCGCCCTGCAACGGCGCTGTGTTCTGTCAGTCGCTTGTTGAGGGACACCCGCACTGTTTCTGGTCTTCCGACTGCACATAGTGTCTCAGTGAATGCCCCTTCCCGGGGGTGGGACGGAGCCGCAGGAAGACCAAGCAGGGAAGAGGAGAGGCTAAACCCTTTGTCAGGAAGGTGCGGGCGCCCCTCCAACCCGGACACGCTCCCTCCTGCTCCGGAGCAAGCTTAGAGCCCATTCTTTTATAGATGAGTAGACCCAGACTTTCTGCACCAGTACTGCCCCGACTTGCCAGCGGCATTCACCGTGAGGTCTGCCGAGTGTGTGGGCAGCGCCACCTTCTTCCTGAGGGGTTTAGGGACGAGAGATGTCTCCAGAGCTCGAATAGTCCAAAGAGAGTCTGTCTCTCAGGTCAATTCACAGCAATGTACAAATCCTTCCTGAGAGAAAAAAAATAACCCATGCCTGGGCCTCTTGCCTGTGCCCCAGTGTCTGTTGCGCTGTATTACAGACTTCTGGTGTGACCCACCTTCATAATCACAGATTCGGGACCGGAACAGGCAAGTCTATCACCTCCCCGCACCCTGATCGCCCCACCCAGCGATGCCACCCGCCCCTTCCGAGAACCCAGTACTCACGCCTCCTCTGGGTGGGAGCCAGCCTACAGCAGGGGCCCCAACTTTGTGCATGCACAGGTAGGATATAAAACTGACACATGTGGACAGAGATAGAAGTGAAGTGCTTACCACGGGGAGGGGAGTCATGGGAGGGGTTGAGGGAGAGTGGAGTAAGAGCTACAGATAATGTGGTGATGGAAAATGATTTGACTCTGGGCGATGGACTCACAGCACAATCCACAGCTCAAATCCTCTAGAGATGTTCATCTGAAACCTGTGTGCTTTTATTGATCAATGTCACCCCATTCCATTTAATTTTCTAAATTAAAAAAGTAGAACTACCATGTGACTTAACAATTCCACTTCTGAACGTTTATCCAAAGACATTCAAGACACCAATTCAGAAAGACATATTCACCCCTATATTCATTGCAGCATTGTTTACAATAGCCAAAATATGGCAGCCTCTAAGTGTCCATCTATAGATGAATGGATAAAGATGGTGTGGTACATCTATGCAGTGGAATACTACTCAGCTGCAGAAAGAATGATATTTTGCCATTTTCAGCAACATGATGGACCTAGAGTGTACGTGCTGAGTGAACTAAGTTAGGCAGAGAAAGACAAACAGTGTATGATTCCCCTTGTGTGTGGAAGGTAAACAACAAAATGAACAAAGAGAACAGAAACAAAGTCAGAGACGCAGAGAACAAACTGACGGTTACCAGTTGAGAGGGTGGTCAGGGGACTGGGTGAATTGGTGAAGGGATTAAGAAGTACAAATTGGCAGTTACAAAAATAGTCATGGAGATGCAAAGCATGCCATTGGGAATGTGGTCAATAATACTGTAATCACTGTGGATAGTGTCACTGTATTGTACACCTGAAACTAATATACTATTGTATGCAATTGAAAAATAAAAATAAAACAAGAAAGAAAGAAAGAATTAAATACATTGACCTAGAGGGAAGCCTAGTCCTAGGTTTATTATATTAGAAAAACCATAAAACAGATGTTGCCTGAGAAGTTTTGAAATATTTACCTATAAATACATATAACAAGGCTGACTGTTGGTGGCTCAGTGGATAGAACGTTGATCTGGGATTCTGAGGACCCAGGTTCAAAACCCTGAGGTCTCCCGGCTTGAGCATGAACTCATTACCTTTAATGCAGGATCGCTGGCTTGAGACCAAGGCTGCTGGCTTGACTGCAAGGTTGCTGGCTTGAGCCCAAGGTCACTGGCTCAGGTGTAGCCCCCTGGGCAAGGCACGTATGAGAAAGCAATCAATGAACAACTGAAGTGATGCAGCTACAAACTGATGCTTCTCACTTCTTTCCTTCCCTGTCTATCTTTCTGTGTCTAAAACAAGAAAAAAAAAAGTGAGGGAGGAAAAAAAAAAAAAAACAATACAAGACAACTGTCAGCCTTACGTGAGGCTGCATTTGTGGTTGAAAGGGTTTTAGTGTTTCGAATGGATTCGTTCTTGGATTCCACGTATTACTGGCTACAGAGTTAGAGACTAGGTTTAAAATACCACTGTTTCTGCTCTCAAACCTGAATCGAAAAAAATAGATTTTTTTTTAAATTCAGATTTCTCAGAATAAAGAAATAGAGTGATTATCTAGCAAATGAAATAATAAAATTTAATATATCTGTTATTAGTGGTTGTTTTAATTGGTGGGGAAGAATATACAAACAAAAAGTCACAGTAAAACCTCAAAAATCCAAACTATGTTGTTATTTTCTGTCATCACACTTGGTTTTCCTAAAGCATCTGATTACATTGACCACCCTTCTTGTGTTATTCTATCTGCTCTTTTTGTGTGTGTGTATATTTCTGAAGTGAGAAGCAGGGAGGCAGAGAGACAGACTCCCGCATGTGCCTGACCGGGATCCACCTGGCATGCCCACCAGGGGGCGTTGCTCTGTTGCAGCCAGAGCCATTCTAGCGCCTGAAGTGGAGGCCATGGAGCCATCCTCAGTGTCTGGGCCAACTTTGCTCCAATGGAGCCTTGGCTGTGGGAGGGAAAGAGAGAGACAGAGAGGAAAGAGAGGGGGAAAGGTAGAGAAGCAGATGGGTGCTTCTCCTACATGTCCAGGTTGGGAATCAAACCCGGGACTTCCACATGCCAGGCCAACGCTCTACCACAGAGTCAACCAGCCAGGGCCTTATTCTATCTGTTCTTCAGGTGGCATTTCTCCACTGTGTCCTGTTCTGCTGTAATCATGCAGCAGATTTCTCTCTTACACCTATGCTGGTACTAAGCTGTGTTCAATGTGACAGAGTGCCACCTTCTCCTCGTGACTTCTGTATCCTTGTGAGATTTTATTTTCATTACGTCAAAACATGCAGACAAAAATCTTAACTGTGTAAGTACTGTTTTGATTAGTATTTCTGCCACTTTCCTGATCCTTATCCCATCAGTCAGTTGGCTTAGTGATTTATTCTTTTCTCTTCTTTTTCTTTTTTTTTAAGTGAGAAGAAGGGAGATTGAGAAACAGACTCCCTCATGCCCCCAACTGGGATCCACTCTGCAACCTCATCAGGGGCCAATGCTCAAACCAAGCGAGCCACTGGCTGTAAGAGGGGAAGAGAGAGAGAAGGAGGAAAGAAGCAGATGACTGCTTCCCATGTGTGTCCTAACTGGGGATTGAACCCAGGACTTCTTTCTGCACACTGGACTGATGTTCAATCCATTTAGTCAACCAGCCAGGGTCCAGTGATTCATTCTTCACATTTCTTCTCATCTACATGCTTCTTGTCTTTCTTAACTTCTCTACTATAAGTGGTTTGCATATTTAGAACCCAGCTCCTTGGCTCTAATAACTGACCAACTGCATTAAATAAACCATCTTTTGGTTTTTAGTTTCTCATTCTCAATTATACCCATCAGAATAGAGAAAGTATAGAAGAAGACTGTAGTATAGACAATTTTCACAATCTTCAGAAATGAGCAGAGATTTCACTCAAGGGATAAAAATGTTAATAATCCTGCATAGACCTAGAGAGATGGTAGCAGGAGTCACTACAGTATGATCTGGACATGGTCAGTTCTTAAAACTCCAAGCCGTAAATTCATCCTGACTAAAGAAGAATTCATAGAAATCCTACTACTTATCACTGAAAGAATAACCTTTAACACTAAGCAGTTTTAGGCGGCATCTACCCCACAAGGGTAGACGTCTTCAGGAACTTAGAAGGACACTAACACTAAGGCGGAATGCTGGTATAGAATACAGGATAGACTGACACCTGGGAGAGCGATTTTATTCCTGGAACAAAGAGCAGATGACTTGAAAAGGGTTGAAAGAACTCAGATGTATTTTTTTTTAACAGAGAGACCCTGGGTAATGCCTGATTTAAGGAAAACCAAGTTATATCTCTAATCTTCTCCATCGTCCTGGAAGAGGCTGGACTATGAAACAGCGTACACTGCTGTTTGTTTTTTTTTTCACTGTAATATATTTACGTCTTTGTAGCTAATGACACACAGTTGTGCTTGTTTAATGTGTATCTTCTTTCCTCAGCTTCGCCCATGGGGCCATTGGTACAGATATCTCGATGGACTTGTAAGCTGCCCTTTCTCTCCTTTGCAGAACTTAGAAATGGGGAAGCATGTTTATTCTCCCGTCTCCACTGGCTGGAAGGTGTACAGGCGGTGTAGGGGAAAGCAGGCTGGCAATATCTTTGGGTAGATCAGCTCATTACTATCAATTCTACAACTACCCGCAAAGCATGTAGAAAAGAGATGAACTTACTTGCCTGGAACTTAGTGAAATTATTTTTAGGGGACCTGAGAGTTCGCTATACCTGCCATAACTTTGGGTGGTTGGTGACGATGAAATTTATTCCTGGAAACCCAGAGGGCAGGGTGGGGGGACTCCATGGCAGACCCTGGAAAGGGCAGCTGTGTTGGGAAAGGTGAACACACCTAAAGCCTGTGAGCCCACAGGATGTTTAGTGTTTCCTGTGCACCAGATTTAGGTCGTGAGGGGATCTGAAGAGGCTACAAAAGCTCCCATAAGATGAAAGCTCTGGCTTGAACATCAGCTAGGCACAGGGAACACAAACATTTTATCTCCAGGGGCATTTCCTGCCCTTTCCTCTTCCCCCCTCTCTCTGAAATCCACCCCAACTAAAACGTGCAGAAGAAGAAACACCAAACTCACCCCTACCTGCAAAACTCTCCAACATGGGAACAAAAAGTATTTCTCTTAAATTAAACTGGGGCATTTAATCATTCCAAAGTACTAAATAATCTAATTGCTCAATTAGGATATTTTTGAGCCACTTAAAGGAATAATACAATGTTCTATTAATTATAATTGAGCCAATGGTCCCCGTGATATATTACAATTCCTGTACAAGGATAGGAATGGCTCCTCTTAACGAGAATCTATATATAAAGGGGTTATAGCAGATGCATGAATTTCAGCTCAGTAAAAAATTTAACTAAGTGTAGCCCTGGCCCATTGGCTCAGCAGTAGAGCATCAGTCTGCCGTGTGGAAGTCCTGGGTTTGATTCCCGGCCAGGGCACACAGGAGAAGTGCCCATCTGCTTCTTCATCCTTCCCCTGTCCTTTCTCTCTGTCTCTCTCTTCCCCTCCTGCAGCCAAGGTTCCATTGGAGCAAAGTTGGCCTGGGTGCTGAGGATGGCTCTGTGGCCTCTGCCTCAGGCACTAGAATGGTTCCAGTTGCAATGGAGCAACAACCTAGATGGACAGAGCATGGCCCCTTGGTGGGCATGTCAGGTGAATCCAGCTCAGGTGCATGCAGGAATCTGTCTCTCTGCCTCCCTGCTTCTCACTTTAGAAAAATACAAAAAAAAAAAAAGAGAGAAATTTAACTAAGTGCTTATCCTACCTAGAAGTTACATTTGTATGCTCCAGATGTTCTAAAATTCAACAAAAACAACAAACACAGTACCTTGAATATGGAGCTTGATCAAATGGTGTTTAATTAAAGAATTAATAAGGAAACAAATATTATATAGATAGATTGACTGGAAATAGACTGTTTTAGTTCTCCTTCTGTGATTCACATATGCCCATAGGTGCATGCAAGCAACACACCTGTAGTCTGTAAAATCACTCAGAGCCTGGTGCGGCCCCACAATTCAGACCCCATGTGATAGAGCAGCACAGGGAACACAGTGACTCCTGGGCTGTGTCTTCCGTGGACAGTGACTAAGACCATTCTCTTGTCCTGGGGGATGAGCTGAAAGGAAGGCTGACCGGTGGGGCAGACACATGTCCAAAGATGAAAACCACTGTGCATTGAGATGCCTGCCCTCTGTCCCCAGGATTCGTGCTGGCTCTGGAGGGACCAAGGTGGTGAGGGAAGTTGGAAGGAGCTCAGAAGTTGCCAGAATGTCTAAAGGTCAGGAGGAGGGGCGCAGTGAGTGACTCACACTGTTCGTTGCCTTATATGGGGACCAGCTATTGAGGGCAAACCTCTCAGGTCCCTTTGGAGATTATTCAGACTAATCCTTTCCTTCACAGCCTCTGTTATTAAGTAAAACTTGTGCCTCTTACAAACAAACAAACAAACAAACAAACAAACAAACAACAAGCAAATTGGTAATAACAGAACAACCTGCCTATGGATCTCAAGTTATAGCAGTGGAACCGGTGGTTGGCTGGTAGAGAGAGATTCCGAGATAGGGATTCAAGGTTTCCAAACCCTCACACACACGCACACTCAAACATAAGGGTGTGTGGTTGTGTTTGTGTATATAAAAATATATAAGTATATGTATATATGTATATGTAAAAAAGTACCTAACCAAACAAGGGAGATTTATTCCCCCGGGGCCTGTGTACAGGGAGCTCGGGCTTTTAAAGGGCCAGGTGTCGGGTGGAGGTAAGAAGAGGATGAATTCGACTCTGAAGCTGCTGTGCTCCCTGTTGGGGACGTGCCCAAACACGCCAGGAAGGCCAGGAACCCACACCCAGCACACTTGTTGATGTCAGCAGTTGGAGTCTTCAGTCTGATAGAGATTCATTTCAGCAGAGCAGCTTCTGCCTCCTCTCAGAGTCAGAGGGACAAATGAGGCAGAACCAGGAAAGCTTGTCACTTGGGGATTTGGGAAAGACAGGTCCAAGAGCAGAATGCCCTCAGGACCTCCGCGTGTCCTCAGCAGGAGAAAGATCAGTGAGACTCTAAGTGCTAGAGGGAAAATAAAGGAGGAGAAGGAAGGCTAAGAGAGGGGGCTGCAGGTTGGGTCTCAGAATTCCGGCCACACGAACACAAAGTAAGGAGGTCCCAGGCTGGGTCCATCATGAAAGTTCTCATTTTTCCACAGCCTATCCCAGTATAACCCAAGTAACATTGTTTTGGGTTCTAGGTTTGGTACTGTGGTGGGAACCAGAGGGAGTTATGCTGGACTTCTAGCTCTAGATGGAAATATATAGCTATACAAGGGTGGGAAGAGTCAGTTTACAGTTGTTCCTATTAAAACAACACAATAATTAGTAAATGATAATACAATAATAAACACTGTTTCTTATACTCACAACTGTAAACTTCCTTTTACCCACTATTGTATTTGCATTGAGCCATTGTTTTCAATAAGTATTCTCATTTACTTCTGTGGTCTTGTCTGTATTATAGGAACTAGATTTAAGAATATCGCATTTCTGAGGCTCTCCCTGACCCAGGTGTCTAAGTGTGGCCGACATTCTTCCAGGGAAACAGTGTTATGAGATGTGGGAGGTGGTTGGCGGGTTGAAGCCATCTCCTGTGTGGACACAAAGGCTTCACAGACAAGAGTCTGACAAAACAGCTTGTGTTCCGGGAACATCCCTTCCCCTGGGACTTTGGAGGAGCTGTGACGTCAGCAGTGGCTTCCTGCAGGTCTGTGACCTCCCAACGTCGGGGGTGTGCCCCGAGCCATTCTCCTGCACAGCTCCCACAGTGCTAGGTATAATTTCCCGTCCTAAGGAAGAAGAGTGACACACAGTCCCATGAGAGAGTCTACAGGGATTTCTGTTTCCCGACTGAACTTGGACAAGTACTGTCTACGTCACCAAGGAGACCTCACTCAGGTGCCCTGCAAACTTCCCCAAGCATATGGGAGGGAACAGGAAACCATGTGCAGTGTCCAGATAGGAACTCTTCTACTATTACAGAGAAAGGGAACTGAAAGTCTTTTTTAAAAATCCCCCAAACTCAGTGATCTCACAAGGAGAACCAATCAGTGTTTAGGACTAAGCAATATCATCAGTTGCCGAGTAATGTCTTGGGCTGAAGGTGCTGTTACAATATGTAATTTTTTTAATTTTTATTTTTTGTAAAATGTCTCTGAGATTACCATGTATGTACTGAGCTTCTTGTAAGAATGAGGCATTGTGGATTTTCCCTTGGAAAGGAGGTTGCAAAGCCTAAATCCTCGGGTCAGACTCTGAGCAGAGACTGATACTGTAGAGCTCTTATCCATCCATTCCCTGCCTCCATGAGATGTATTTTTTAACAATTGTAGGACAGAACTGTGTTCTGGGTCCTCTCCAAGTGACCTGGAAGTCGGTGTCAGAGAATGTTCAAAGCCCTTCGATGTGATCAGATCATCCGTAATGTATTGTAGAGGGTGTTTGTTCTCATGATTTGTGAGGCTGCAGGGTGGGATGAAACCTCAAAAAAACAGTGTGTAAAATCTGCCCTCGGTGTATATAGATTCAGCCGGTTCACACCAGTGTAGCAGAACCGATACCTAATTCTCTGTGGAGTTTGGCGAACCGGTTGTTAAAATGACACTTGTCATCAGGGTTCTCTCTAACGTGTGCGCCTGGGAAGCCGCCCAATGCGGAAATCACAAATTTACATTCCTGACTCTTTTATAAAGTCCATCTGCGCAACAGCGTGTTCTAAGCGCCCATAGTCATGTTCATTCTGGCCACAGGTGAAAAACATTGCAAGTGAGGGTACTAACCAGGAAGCAATGGGAAAATATCTTAAATAATAGTTTTATTGTTTTTGTCAGGTATTATTTCATATTTCTTTCATTAATATTTTAAAACTCTTATAATGTAATCTAGTTTTCTGTAACATTTTATTGTTCTTATTTAAGTATTAAATGCATGAAATAATGAAGTACCTTTTGCGGTATATCGTGGTTTTTTTTTATACTTAAAACAGTCATTAGGGCAGAGAACCGGTTGCTAAATTCTGTGGGTCCCACCGTTGTGTATCATACCTGATATTAAAGAGTGAACACGCCAACTCATGAGCTGCCTCATTGCCAAGTCTTTTTCCTGGAACATATTTGGATTTCTGGAACCCTATTATACATGGCTTACTTTTTCTCTGTATTACACTATTGTTTTAGCATTCCACATCCTCAATGGTAAACATCAACATTGAATCTTTGGATCAGAACTTCCATAATCTTACAAGTCAACTCTGGCATTCCCAGTAAAATGAGCTCTGCCCGATTTACTTCAACCTTCTCATTATCCTGAGTACTCAAATAAGCCGTGTCTGCCAGCAGTGCACTCCCTTCTCTGGTCACAGGTAGGATGTTTCGTAGGCATCGGGACAGTGTATTAGCCTCTTCACTGGTCACTGTTTCCAGTCACCACTACCCACCCCTCTCCATCGTGGGGAGCGTTGAAACGCAGTCTCTCCCTCAGTGTTTCCTGAGGATGGCACGGTGCACGGAGCCAGGGGTCCCAACCTCTCGGACAGAGTTGGCCATACTGGAGCTGCGGACTCTGGAGAAGCCTGAGGCAACCAGAAACTTCTTAAGTGAAGTTCTGTCACCGAACGCCGCTCAGGGTCAGTGCTTCTCTCTAGCCTGGCATTCTCCCTTCTATTAGGTGACTTGCTGTCCCTTATAGTAGGCTGCCCCACTGTCACAGCACAGAGGCACACCCTGTCCCTAGCTCTCCCTGCAGGGTGTCCCACTGGTGACAGCCTCACGAGCACCTGCTTCAGGTGGGTCCTGTTCTAGAACTCGGGTTGGGCTGAGAGAGTGTGAGCGATTGCCTGACATTCTCAAACACTTGATTTTTTTTTTTTTTTTGGTTGCTTCTCTTTGCTTTTTGTTTATTTGACTAAAATCTTAACTTTTTTTTTTTTTCTCCAAGGAGGTATCTCCTTTTCCAGACCCTTTCCACGAGTCCTTTCCTTAGCAACAGATGCGTCATCTCAAAGCCCTTTGCTGATTGGCTGCGGCTCAACTGATTTACATTTCCATCCGTCAGAACCCCATCAGACCCCACATTCACTATTCTTTTATCCCTGTCTGTACTGCCCCACTCTTGAGCTCTGCTGAGCCTCACCTAAGCACCGGAGAAGAAAATGGCCACGGCTGGAGTCCCGTTGTTAGGATTCTTCACAGCGGTCCTGATGGGCCTTCAGGGATCCTGGGCCGTCAAAGGTAAGTAAGCGCTGAGAGAATCACTCACTAGCAACGGTGGACCCTGAGAGCACTGGGCATTCGCGAGACAGTCGTGGGAGTTGAAGAAAGTTTAATAGGTGTTATGTGGGTCTAAACCTGAGAGTACAATATGTTGTAGATGGGAGAGTTCTCTTCTCTCCACAGTCTGAAGTCAAAATTTAGTTTAGAGAAACAAAACTGAGTTGTGTATTGGGGTCAATGCCATTGACTGTGAGGTGAAGCCAAGCTGGAGGGAGAAACTTTTTCTGAGAGGCGTGAACAAGCTACCTCTCAGGGCTTTCATTCATCTTTCTACAAAAAATAGTGAAATTAAAAACCTCACAAACTTTGGTGAGGATTAAAGGAGGAGAGAAATAAAAGTATGAGAAGTTCTTAGTTAAATAGATGGTAGTTCTTCTTTAGCAAATTAAACCTGTCATAAGATTCTGAGCAACGACATTTTATTGAAGATCAGTGAAAAGGGAAGTCACCAAAAAATAACTGTCTCCCCAAAGGGAGAGAAAAGGACAGATAGGCTGATGTAAATTGCATTTGACTTGCTCTGGGACAGTGAGAGGCCCTCTGTGTTGGATCTTACGATGATCTTTAGTCCCAGTTACTTAGTGATTTTCCCCAAGAGAGTAGAAAAATGAGTAAGGCATTGAAGAGCGTGGTGTTCTCTGCCATCCCCTGAGCAACAACTGTGCTGTAGTGGAGAACTATCCTCCACCCAAGGTGACCTTCACAGGGGGAAGAAGGTAAACTGAACATAAAGTAATAACCCACCTCCAAGATCCTTAATTGCAATTGTTGGTTTCTATTACCCGGAAGGAGCCATATATACAGATGCTTACCTGGAAATAGAAAGGCTCATCCTTTGGGTTGAAAGAAGCAACTAGAATATGTGTGTGTGTTTGTGTGTGCACATACACACATAATTCAAATGCTAAATTAATATACTAGCTATATCAATGTATTGTCAAACTTTATAATCCCCATCTCCTCGACATACACCACGGAGGTTGCATACTTTCCAAATGTAACCTCTTGTTTCACATTGATCATTCCTTTGCTATTGATTAGTCTCGGTATCAACCATAGGAGATTGGACCCCACAATGGCAGTATCAGTATAAGGAGCTGTAAGATATAAGAGCTCATTGCCAAAGTCAATCCAAATATAATTCTCCTCTCCCCTCAGAGGGTGGGTGCAAACCCAGGAAAGTGGGTACTCTACAACATCACCAGGTCCCAGCCTTAATTTTCCTGGGTACCTAAGACCCAGTTATATTTTCCGTGTGTCTAGCCCTTAAATATACATACAAAGCAGTTTCTGACCCTAAAGTCCTGGCTATAAGCGAATGTTCTACTAAGAAATGACTGACCCTGTCTGAATCAGTCTTAATAACAAACCCGTGGAAGCAGAACCACAGCAGGAAAGTGCAGGAAACCTACATACGAGCAGGTGGAATTATCTGCTCAAGATCACTAGGTGGTAAGTAGCTGAATAAGAATTCAAAACTTCATTGGATTTCAGATTTCAGAATTTAATTTTGTAGGAGCTGCTGCCTAGATTTCTGAAGTGGGGATCGTTGCTCAGCTAGTGCCATGGAGACTAACAACAGTTTCACTGGACTCGGGGTTTCCTTTAATCCGCCCTGCCCCACACAGCCCCTTAATCTCTGCCCTCCAATCTCTGTCCAACACAAATATGCGTCCTCCAGGACTTATCTTCCCACTGCTCCTCCTTGCCCTCACTCCTTAGTTCCACTTGCCCTACCCTTTCCACCACCCCCGTGTCCACAATTTGTGTCTCACATCCTGGGTTCGTCTTCATCTCTCTCTGCTGTTTCTGACCCTAACTCCCTTTTCTATCTTTTCAGAGGATCATGTGATCATCCAGGCCGAGTTCTATCTGACCCCTGACCAAGCAGGCGAGTTTATGTTTGACTTTGACGGTGATGAGATTTTCCACGTGGATACGGAAAAGAAGCAGACGGTCTGGCGGCTTGAAGAATTTGGTAGTTTCGCCAGCTTTGAGGCTCAGGGTGCACTGGCCAACATAGCTGTGGACAAAGCCAACCTGGAAATCATGAAGAAGCGCTCCAACAACACCCCGAACGCCAATGGTATCTCTCTCTCTGCTGCACTCTTAGAATGTGGGAACTGTAGCTCTACAATAGATGTTTCAGCTCTTAGTGTTACGGTATTGTGATTAACTGTCCCTTCCAGGGGCCTAACCTTGCCCTAAGCAAGCCTCAAATTATCATGCTACAAGCCCAAGAACTTCATGGATAGTTTTTCACTTCCTGATATTCTCATGTCTTGTCTCTGTCACCCACAGTCATTCTCAAAGTTATTGCCCCCGAGTCTATGCTGAGGGGCACAGGAATGAGATCCATGGATAGCTTATACCTCGATATTGGTTACAGATTATGGGTAAGGTCACCAGAGACTGTGGCATAGATTCTCCAGGCTGCACGTCACATTCTTTTCTGCTTTAGTGGGAGAAAGGCAGGGGCCAAGCCTAAGTATAGACGGCTAATTTCTGTCACGTGTCCATCCCCCAGAGCCTCCAGAGGTGACTGTGCTCCCACACAAACCTGTGGAGCTGGGACAGCCAAACATCCTCATCTGTTTCATTGACAAGTTCTCCCCACCCGTGGTCAATGTCACATGGCTTCAAAATGGAAAACCTGTCACAACCGGAGTGTCAGAGACAGTCTTTCTTCCCCGGGATGACCACCTTTTCCGCAAGTTCTTCTACCTCCCCTTCCTGCCCTCAACTGAGGACGTGTACGACTGCCAGGTGGAGCACTGGGGATTGGACGAGCCTCTGCTCAAGCACTGGGGTACGAACACCTTTTCATCTCCTTTATTTTACGGCTTCCTTCTGTGATGCATGTCTCTGGTCCTGCAGGACTCAGAGTCCCCTACCGTTTCATAACAACTGCTACAATTCCTAGTCTGGTCTCCTCCCACTCCCCAGATTTCTTTGCTTTCTAAAATGCAATTCTCTTCTATCAGTAATGGACAGGCATCCACCTCTATGTTAATAAAATGGGTAATGCCAATCCTCAGTGTCTAAGCTCAGTCCTCACTACGTCTGGAATGGGTATGTTGATATGGAAATTCTGTCATGCACATGTGTCCTCTGTTCTGCTCTCTATTCCACCTCATCTCCTCCGCACCACCTGTCTCACTTGTCATCAGAGGCCAAATGCTAGGCTTTGAGAATCTTTCTACAGAGGGTCCACATATTTCATTGTCTTGGAGATTCAAGAACCAAAACCAAATTCCAAACCGGTTGCTCAGTAGAGCTCTCCCCACAAACCTTACTCTCGAGTTTTCCAGAGGTGGACAGGACCACAGCAACTGGATTGCTTATAGATTGGCCTCTGATGACAAGTGAGACAGGTGGTGGGGAGAAGATGAGGTGGAGTAGAGAGCAGAACAGAGGAGGATACATGTGCATGACAGAATTTCCATATCAACATACCCATTCCAGACGTAGTGAGGACTGAGGGTCGACACTGAAGATTGGCATTACCCATCATTCTGCCTTTCTCTTCTTTAGTGGATTAATTACTACTGTTTTGACTTAGAACCACATTCATGACTCCTGTACTCTTGTTTTATATTTTCCCCAGAGTTTGAAGCACTAACCCCATTCCCAGAGACGACAGAGAATCTGGTGTGTGGTCTGGGTCTGGTTGTGGGTCTGGTGGGCATCATCGTTGGGACCATCTTCATCATCAAGGGCGCGCGCAAGGGCCGTGCTGCTGAACGCCGAGGGCCCCTGTGAGACACTTGGAGGTGGGTTTGATGTGGTCACAGCAAGACATGGATGGAGTTATCAAGAAAAGAAAACAAGTGTGGAGAAAAGGCCATGTGATGACTTTAAGGGAAAAAGATAGGAAAAGTCATGGCTCTTGAGTCATCTTTGCTAGGACCGACTCAGACATAGGCATTGTCTGGTGTCCCAAAGCTTCAAGGTTCGTCATCCCTCTGTCCATACCTGTGCACTTAGACCTTCAGTCTTGGAAATTATCCCCGGTCTCTGAGACCATTGTTTAATATTAGAATATCAGGTCCAGTGATCTAGGAAAGTTAACTTCAAGACTTGGGCACTTTGTGGCTTATATGTTTTGAGGTGCCATCAGGCCAGAAGCATTTCCAGAGCTTGATTCTTTTAGGGTCAGTGTAGACTCATTGGCTGAATGTCCATGCCTGTTCTTGCTCTGAAATGTGATGTCAGAGTTTCTAAGAAAAGGTAAGGCATGCCCAACTCATTCCTGCTCATCTGGAGAGTAGAATTCAGCAGTTCGTGTGGAAAGGTGGTTATCAGTCAAGGTCAGATGAACATGAAGAGACTTTTCCAATGTCAAAGGATTAAGTGGGGGAGGGGGAAGGAATTTGAAAGTAAGTGCTCAGATATTCACCTTAACCTCTTTGGAAACTGTGTCTTCCTACAGGTGATGAACTTCCTTAGAGAGAAGATCAATGAAGAGATTTCATCTTTCATAACCTTTCAAGTGTGGAAATTCTCCACCTGTTCACCTCAGTGAACACAACCATCTTCGGCACTTCCTAGTCCTCAGTCCAAGAGCAGTGATGCCTTCTCATTCTCTCCACACTCTAGCATCTAGCTGGGCTTCTCTCTCTGTTGGCCCTGCCCCCTATCTGCTTTTCCTCCATTTCTTTCCCACTACAGTTTTACTCTCAGCATGTACTCCCTCTGTGACAGGACCCAGAAGAGTCTTATTCTTTTTTTTATTTTTTTAGCTGTGGAAATTTTCAAAAGTTCTGTGGGAGCATCTGCTGTGTACTTACTGCTTAGGGTTTCACCAAACTGTGACTGTGATTTTTTGGAACCCAATAAACTGTTGGAGTCTTAGGAGTTTGTTTTTGGTGTCTCAGTCCGTTCTTCATGGGGGCTGGGGTATATATGTGATCCTCTCATCCTCTGTAATTAACCAAAAATACCTGGGTTTATTATTAGGACATGGTCTCCCTCAGAGGATCTGTAAGCAATCCAGTTGCTGTGGTCCTGTCCACCTCTGGAAAACTCGAGAGTAAGGTTTGTGGGGAGAGCTCTATTGAGCAACCGGTTTGGAATTTGGTTTTGGTTCTTGAATCCCCAAGACAATGAAATATGTGGACCTTCTGTAGAAAGACTCTCACAGCCTACCGTTTGGTCTCTGATGACAAGTGAGACAGGTGGTGGGGAGAAGATGAGGCGGATTAGAGCAGAACAGAGGAGGATACATGTGCATGACAGAATTTCCATATCAACATACCCATTCCAGACGTAGTGAGGACTGAGCTTAGACACTGAGGATTGGCATTACCCATTTTATTAACATAGAAGTGGATGCCTGTCTATTACTGATAGACTGGTCTGACTTATCCTTGGCACCATTTTGTATTTGGATATGTGACCCTGAGTGGAAAAACTGGATAATGGGTGGGCATGAGGGAACATGACATTAAATGGGAAGAATGTATGAGGCACACTAAGCTATATTACTCATTTATCTGTGAAACTATTAGCTGGTATTTATTTATCTATTTTATTTTTCCAAAGTTACAAGCGGGGAGGCAGTCAAACAGATGCCAGAATGTGCCCAACTAGGATCCACCCATCATGCCCACCAGGGGGTGATGCCTGGCCAATTTGGGGAGTTGCTCCATTGTGGCTGGAGACATTCTAGCACCTGAGGCAGAGACCATGGAGCTGTCCTCAGCGCATGGGCCAACTTTGCTCCAATGGAGGCTTGGCTGAAGGAGGGGAAGAGTGATAAGAGGAAGGAGAGGGGGAAGGCTGGAGAAGCAGATTGGCACTTCTCTTCTGTGCCCTGGCTGGGAATCAAACCCAGGACTTCCACACACTGGGCTGATGCTCTACCCTGAGCTAACTGGCCAGGGCTAGCTGGCATTTATTTTTACAATGGTTACCAGAGCCCACCCCAAACCATGAAGATTAATTTTCCATGACCATGTGGTAGACTGGCATACAAGTTGTTTGGAAATGAATTAGACTTGAACTTTATCTTGGTTCTATTATTTGCTAGCTTAGTATTCATTGTTATCTTTTTAATTAAATTCATTGGGGTCCCATTGGTTAATAAGATCATATAGGTGTCAAGTGTACAAGTCTATGACACATGACCTGTATACTGCACCATGTGCTCTCCACCCAATGTCAACTCATTTGACACCATGTTCCCATTGCTATCTAACTTAACTCAAGTTAGCTTGTTGTGGCCCTGCCATGACGAGTCTATTACAGGGTCTTAGAATGGGAAAAAGTATGGAATTAAATAAATGATAGAGACTTAAAGATATACACATACAGATGTGTTCGGGAGGATGGCATGGTGAACAGTCTCTACTGTTCCTGAGTCAATGTGATGGTGGCTCCCAGAAGTGCATTCATTTTTATTCAGGGAAAAAACGAGGTCTATTAGCAATTCAGTTATTTCCAAAACAACTCAAAGACAACCCCCATGATACCAATTAAATCTAACTTTACACCAATAAGAAACTAGCTTCCAGCCTCTTCTGGAGAACATGGGTGAGACAAGCAAGAATCAGGTATAGCTCTTTGTTAACTAGACAGATGAGGTGGGGGGTTGGGCCCAGCACCTCTGTGCCCTGGATATCCAGATTGTAAAAATACCCTGTTTATATTTCTGTCCCCAACAGATCCCCCTTCTGTATTTCTTTTTTTTTTTTTTTTTTTGGGGGGGGGGGGTTCATTTTTCTGAAGCTGGAAACAGGGAGAGACAGTCAGACAGACTCCCACATGCGCCCGACCGGGATCCACCCGGCATGCCCACCAGGGGTGACACTCTGCCCTCCAGGGGGCGATGCTCTGCCCATCCTGGGCGTCACCATGTTGCGACCAGAGCCACTCTAGCGCCTGGGGCAGAGGCCACAGAGCCATCCCCAGCGCCCGGGCCATCTTTGCTCCAATGGAGCCTTAGCTGCGGGAGGGGAAGAGAGAGACAGAGAGGGAAAGCGCGGCGGAGGGGTGGAGAAGCAAATGGGCGCTTCTCCTGTGTGCCCTGGCTGGGAATCGAACCCGGGTCCTCCGCAAGCTAGGCCGACGCTCTACCGCTGAGCCAACCGGCCAGGGCCCTTCTGTATTTCTTAAAACTTCAATTTGTGTGCTGTGATTCATACTCATCTGAATTCCTGTGTTCCGATGTGGAGGCAGACTGGAAAAATATAGAACAACAAAATTAAAATAGTCAATGCTAACAGATACTATAACAAGTGTCTTAATACAATGAAGTGATTAAAGCCTATTAGGTTATCAAGCAAAGTCTTAACTAATACAAATTAGTTTTAATAAAATAAAATTCTTACAGTCTTAAATGTCCTTAACATGTTAATATAATTTCACCAAGTCCATGTTGACACCATCACCACTTCACATTATTTGTAAATGTAACCCAACCCCGTTCAGTCTGAGAACTGTCCCATGGAGCAGGAGTAAAACACATTCAGGAAAATTACACAAGGCACTGGAGTTGTGGTCACATTTCCACACTTTGCAGCTAGAGTCCAAATCCTAATTACCAGTCCTTCTAGCTGGTAACAAGGAGCAGGAGTCACACACATTCAGGAAAAGTCTACAAAGCCCCGAAGTTGTGGTCACATTTCCACACTTTGCAGCTAGCGTCCAAGTCCCAATGACCACTGCTTCTAGCTGGTAACAATTCAGGTAGACTGGAAAAGCCATCTGCAGCACATATGGAGACGGAACTTCAGTTTTCTTTAAACTGGAGAGATGAACCCATGGGGCCTTTCCCTGGAGCTCTGCAACAGTGGTGTGGTGAAGAGAACCTTGGGATACACTATGCTGGGTGGCAGCAGTAAATTTGTCTAAATTAGGAGCAGGTCCCAGCCTAAAATATACATGGGGCATTAAGGCAAGAGGAATAAAGGAAACACTATATATTAAACAAAGTAGCAGAAAATAAGACTATCAACATCCACAGCAGAGATCTTTGAGGGATGAATAAAAACCTGAATATTCAGGCAAGAGATAGTAAGTGGCCCTTGTGTACATAAGAAATGAGATCAGTTTACCTGCTACTTGGAAGAAATACCCTAGGCTCATCCACAGAGACGTAAGATGGGGCCGATGGCCCTGGGCACCTTTAGCCTTCAGTGGCAAGTCCCAGCAGGCCAGGCAAGGTCAGGTCACAGGTGGCTGGAGCAGGGCTGGAAGAGACTGAACCCTCCCTTAGAGGAGTGAGGGGGAAGCCTACCTTCCAGTTTCCCTTTTTCCCCACAGCAAAGGCATGTCTCTGGCGGGGGCCGAGAAGCCTGGCAGGCTTTAGCTCAATGACCTTCCCTTCCACTCTTGAAGCAGGGCCCAGATGGAGTCTTATGAGGCCAATTTGGGGTGCTGGAGCCTTTAAGGGTGTACGCCAAGAGCTGGTATTTTGCCTGATCTCTTTTGGGCTTTGTCTGCCTTTTCTGTTCCTCTTGGTCATTATAACAAACTATAGAAATGATCCCTGGAAGTATAGTCTTTCTCTTGGTCATTATAGACCTTAAAAGCTATGCTCAGAAGATCTCGCTGAGGGGGTTGAGGGTCCTTATCCGCCTATATAAACTTTTTCCATATATCTGGAGCTATCTGGAGAAAGACTAAACAGCCTTATTATCTGGATCAAATAAAAGAGGATAAAAGTTTGCAGGAGAAACAGGTTTGGCATCTTCTGTAGGATTCCAGAGTTTCTCAGCTGCTGAATAACCCTGTACATCAGCATTCAAAAGAATTTTTTTTTAAGTAAAAAGCATGATAAAACAGATTTGCAGGAGTTCCAGGATTTGACTCCCCACTTTTTTTATATTATTTACAATTGACCTTTAAGCATTTTTTGAGCATATTTTATACCTTGACTTCAAAGATTTTAAGAAATACTTGTCTTTATGTTAACTTCTAACAAAATATAGTAAATGCATTTTCAAGTAACATTCCCATACTTATTAAAACATTTCTACCCCAGGCAATTTAAAGAGTATATAAAAACTGGAAAATTCCAGTGTGGCTTTCATTATTTTGCTATATAAAGTGAATCTAAACCTTTGTTAGGTAAATCTACTCTGACTCAAGCAGCCTGAAGTTTGAAGCAGTTTAGCCAAAATTAGCAAGTCTTTAGGATCCACATTCCATTCTATTTAAATTTAAATGAGCATGCTATACTTGTTCCAATTAAAATTAAAAATTTGTAGGGATGATATCATTTTATTTTTCCAATATTAAAGCTGGCATTTTCAATTTTTTGAATGCAAGAACTTAAAAATCACATTTAGACAACATTAAAGATAGACCAAACACAAACAAGAGTCAGATAAAGTAGACAAATCAGAAAAATTAGAGAAACCTGGGATTTTAGAGATTAGAACAGGGCCTGCTTGATCCCTGTACAGGGCTATTTTGATAGAAATATAAAGGATAGAAACCAAACAGAACTCTCTCTTTTGAAAAGTTTCGAGAACGGCTGTTTATGATTCTGTTTAGCCACATCCAAACAGACGTTCCCTTTGCCCTCTTTCCAGGCATAGAACAGGAAAGAAATAAAATGAGTTTAGAGAAAGAGAGTAACGGAAAAAAGCTGTAATTTCCCCAAACTCTTAAGTCTTTTCATTTACTAAAGAAAATTAGATAATAACACAACTTTAAAAAGCATCTCAGTCTTCTAATCATTCTTAAATTCTAATAGCAGCTACAACCCCCCCCCCCCCCCCCCCCCCCCCCCCCCCCCCCCCCCCGCCTACCCCGCAGAGCTGCGCCCGCACGATGGTCAGCCTGTGGCAGAGCCACCACCACTGATGCCCCTGCGGCTACCGGGATCTGGGGCCCCGGCCTCAGCGGCGCTTCCCGGCTGCTGAGCCCCGAGCTCCTCGGAGCTGCACGTTCCAGCACAGGAGGATGCTCTGCGCACGGGGCCAGCACCGCCCACGCGTGCCCGCGGGACACGCCCCCAACACCTCCCACGCGGCCATGGGACACGCCTCCGTCGCTGCCCACCCGAGTGGCCGCCTGCACTTCCAAGGGGGGACCACGACTGGCCCAGCTGGCGGCCACTCGGGTGTAAGGCGGCAGTAGCCACCCCAGTTTCTCCTGCTTATGCTCCGGGGAACTTGGCGGCGTCCGGAGCCGTGTATTTGGGGCACGCCTCCCCGCTGCACACCTTTCGTATGCGGATTCCAAGCACCTGCCGGAGCTCCCTCCCGCCTCTTTTCTCTTCTTAACGGTGGGAAGCCACCGCTCTGCCTCCGGCCTTCGCGGGCTCGCTTCACCTCGGAGGCACCGGGCAGGGCGAGCTGCGAGGCCAGTGCGAACCCTAGTCCCTGCCGCTTTACCAGCTCTCGGCTCATCGCCCCTGCCTGGGGAGGCCAGCCTTCCACTCTTTGGAGCAGAGATTTCCAAGGGTCTGAGACAAAGACCTTGGGAGCAAAGTTTAAAATGGCCACAGCCGTGATATTCCCATCTTCCAAGTTATTCTCAGATTCCAAGTTCTTCTCATATTTACATTCCTCTGTTCTACCTCATTCTGATCAAACGCTTGTTAAATAAAAACATTTGTACAAAAAGAAAAAGGTCTCTCACTTTTGAACTTATTTGTCCCATAGTTATTTACTCCCAAATTACTTTACTATTATACTCTTCCCCCACCCTGTACTTAAAAGCTTCACTCTCTAAAAGCTTTATACTTACTCCATGTGCACACTTCTGGGGGGTTCCATTGCCTCTCCTCTTTCCCTTTTTCGATGGCCACACATTGGGCGCCAATTGTCATGGTCCAGCCACAATGAGTCCATTACAAAATCTTAGAACAGGAAAAGGTGTGGAATTGAATAAATGATAGAGAATTAAAGATATACACGTACAGGTGGGTTCGGGAGGACAGCACAGTGAACAGTCTCTACTGTTCCTGAGCCGATGCAATGGCGGCTCCCAGAAACACATCATTTTTTATTCAAGGGGGAAAAAAAACCGTGGTTCATTTGCAATTCAGTTGTTTCCCAGACAACTCAAAGACAACCCCTTCCATACCATTCAAATCCAACTTTACACCAATAAGAAACTAGCTTCCAGCCTCTTCTGGAGTACTTGGGCGGGACAAGCGAGACTCAGGTATAGCTCTTTGTTAACTAGACACAGGTGAGGTGGGGGGTTGGGCCCAGCATCTCTGTCCCCTAGATATCCAGATTGTAAAAATACCCTGTTTATATTTCGGTCCCCAACATTAGCCTTGTTTCTTTCATTAAAATGCTAATGCTATTTATTTTACTACATTGAGTTATTATAAAAATTAAAGAAAAAACACAAGAAGAGTTATTAGGCACCATGCTTAGTAGTATACTGTTGCAAAATTATAAATTCCATTATTTTTTTTTCCTAAAATTTCTATAGCTGACGGTAAAATTTTAAGAGAAACTAAACAAAACAAGCACACACCATGGCAGGATGACCTGGATGGATCGCTGAATATGCCACCCCGAAGAACGTCTTGTTGACATAAGGGTTATTGTGAGCTGACAGGGTGGTATCAGAGAGTGGAGCTGCTTTAGAGTACTGTCTACTGAACAAGGACGTGTCTGGGTCGTATAAACACTTCCTGTTCTGTTGGGGACCAAAAATCCAACAGGGTCTTTGCAGTTTAGATTTCTGGGGGACAGAGGTGTGGGGAATTGGCAGTAAGCTGACAGTCTGCCCAACCCCCCACCTCACTTGCCTGATTAGGTTGCAAAAGGCTGTTAAGCTGTGGTGCTGGATTGTTTACACTACCCCCCATGTTCTCCGGAAAGACTGAAGGCAAGTTTCTTCTATCCTTTGTTTGGTGTGAAGTTAAGATGTTATGTATGGTGGGAGTTTTCTGCACTTGGTAGAATTCTTGGGTTGCCTTGGAAACGTGATCAGAGACCCTGATTTGGTAATGGCCTCGCTTTGCCCTATAACTAAAGCAAGAAGCGGGCTTGGAGCGCTCTGCTCTTGCCAGCAGCATTTCAGAGCCCTCCCAAACCCATCTTTTTATTCTTTAAGCGTATTTTCTTAATTCCACGCTATTCCCACTCAGGACCTGGAATTACTAGCCACACTGGCTTGCGGCACTGTTTACCTCGGTTAACGCTCTGGTGTCATAGAAACTCACATACAAGAGAGTACCGATCACGCCACTTGGCTAAAACAGGTGGATGCTCCTTCAGGTACATTCTTTGCCTTATTTTACATCAACTGGCATAAATGTGTTTGATGGGGGCTCTGATAAGCGGCAGGCTCGAGTCTCTCGGTATCATCTGCCTGACAGTCACGGCTGCAGTCTCCCTGGCGAGCTGTGCTCTCTCAGGGTCCCACGTGCCCGTCCACGGCCACCAGAAGCACGTCATGTGGTCTCAGTGTGCTTGGATAAAAGCAGAGACAAGGTGAACAATAAAGATGAGCAACGAAAGCCTTCCACCAGCCTGACATCATTTACCACGAGCGTCACCGCCAAACCAGAGCAACCTAACCCTGACGCTGACTCAGTGCCGGATACAAAACACCAACCACCAGCGCGAACGCCAACTGTTAGCCCAACTTCTCATCTGTGAGAAGAGGAGCAACAGGAGAGGCTTGTTAAACTAATTAGACAGGAAGGGCTCTCATGCCTCGGTAGCCCCCGTTAGCAAAACCCAACCGAAGTCAAAGTTAATTCCTGTCAGTGCACTGGTACGCCCAGAACAGGAGACTTAAGGACACTCGATCACAAGCAGCCAACTCAGCTCCCCAGAGTAAGGCAGCCACTCCTGCTGAAGACAGTCACACCATTTCCTTGCTTCCTGTGTCTTCTGGAATAGCCTTTCCCCCAGCTCCTGTTGGCAAAGCTCTTAACCTCTTTCCGTCTGATGTTGCCGGAGTTAGAGCAATGCTAAATAAACTCTTAAGGATGTTAGTGTGCCTCGTTTTATTTTTTAATAACCTTATAAAGTGATGAGTAAAGCCATGATCAGGTAGCACAGTTGGTTAAAGCATTGTCCTGACACACCAAGGTTGTGGGTTTGATCCCTGGTCAGGACCCGTACAAGAAGCAACCAATGAATGCATCAATAAGCGGAACAACATATCGATGTTTCTCTCTCTCTCTCCCCCCCTTCTGCTTCTTTAAAATCAATTTTTAAATATTAAAAAGAAATTTGAAAAGGAAGAATGACTAGTAAATAGCAATTTTCCATCACTACAGTTTGTAGTATCAAAGCTAAGTGTTCAGAAAATTGAAGATACAGTGGGCCCAGATGTTTTCACATCACTCCATTTTTTAGTGATCAAATGCATATATGAGCAGTAAGACCAGCTAAAACTTAGACAACCATGGAATTTAAAAAGAGCTCAGTAAATCTGTATCTTACCATGTAAAAAAAGGTATTTTTAAAACAGACTTTACTCTTTAGAGCAGCTTTAAGTTTACAGAGTAAGTGTGCAGAAAGTAGGAGTTCCCTCTACATTTTTATCTTCCCCTGCTCCTCATACAGCATCTCACAGTGTTAACATCTTGTTAGAGCTGGTGGACCAACATTGATACAGTATTAGTAACTGATGCCCGTGGTTTACACTAGGGTTCACTTCTTATATTTCACAGGTCAATGGCGTTTGACAAATGCTTGATGTCATGTACCCACCATTGCAGTGTCGAACAGAGCAATTCCGCCCACCTGAAGATCCCCTGTGCCCCACCTGTGCCTCCCTGTCCCCCTCCCTGCACCCCGGAAACCACTGATCCCTTCACCATCTCACAGCTTTGTGTATTCCAGAATGTCATATAATTGAAATCAATTAGTCAGTAGTTCTTTCCATGTAAGGTATTATCGCATTCACCAATAGGTATTTAAGGTTCCTCCATGTTGTTGTTTTTTCAGAGCTTAATAGCTTATTTCTTTTTATCACTAAGTAATAATTGTGTGAATGTACCACAGCTTGTTTATCCATTCACCTATTGAACGACATCTTGGTTATGCCAAGATTTGGTAACTATTAAATAAAGCTGCTGTAAACATTTGTGTACAGGTTTCTGTGTGGACCAACTTTTTAACTCCTAGAATAAATTCCTGAGACCGATTTCTGAATCACATGGTGAAAGTCTGTTTAGCTCTGTAAGGAACTTCCAGGGTGTCTTCCAAAGTGACTGTACCATTTTGCCTTCCCGCCACGAGTGAAGGAGTCCCTGTTGTACTAATCTTTGGCGTTGTGAGCCTTCTAGATTTTAACTAGAAGCTGTTTTTTAAAACCGCTTTTATTTGAGCTAATTATAAAGTCACAGGAAGTTGCAAAAAGGCAGCACAGAGCGAGCCTGGCAACCTTCCACCTACTTCCCCAAATAGTTATATTTTGAGAAGCTGTTGTACAGTATTGAAATCAGGAAACTGATATTGGTACTCTGTATGCGTATGGCTCTATTCCCGTATCGAATCACACTTCAGATGTGGGGTTGCCATCACTGGAACCAAGCACAGCACCGTTCCTGTCCCACACAGACCTTCCTCGGGCTGCTGGCCTTCACAGTGACCACCCCTGCCCTCCAGACACCACCGTCCTAACACCTCACATCCAGGAACCTGCTCTCCTTCCCTACAGTTTTGTGAAGTCGGGATGTTAGATAAATGGAATCATGCAGGATGTCTCTCTCTGAGCCTGGCATAGCACACTTAGCATAGTATTCCTGAGATCTATCCAAGTTGCTGTGCGTATCCACAGCTAGCATCCCACGCTATGAATGGACCACAGCTTGTCTGTTCCCCTGCTGAAAGGCACTGTGGTTGGTTCTCATTTGGGGCTATGACGAATAAAGGATCTATAAACATTTGTGTAAGGTACTGTGTAAATATGAGTTTTTATTTCTCTGTTATAAAGGTATAGAAATGTGATTCCTGGATCATGTGGTCAGCGTACGGGTATGTTTAGTTTCAAAGAAACTGCTAAACGGTTTTCCAGAGGGGCTGTCCTGCTCCACATTTCCACACGGTGCATGAGACAGCCCGTGTCTTGCCAGCATTTTGAATTTTTGGTATTTTGTATTTTAACTATGTATATTTTTTCATTTAGAAATTAAATATAAGGGGGTGACGTTGAACAATAAGAGCACATAGGTTTCAGGCGAACATCTCGATAGAATTTGAACCGTTGATTGTGTTCCCCCAAAATCAAGTCATTTATTTGTACCTTTCTACTCCCCTCCCCCTCCACCTCCACTACTGGTAACCACTTCACTTTCATCTGTGCCCGCAAAGCTCAGTTTTACACCACATCTATGTGTAAAATGATGTCGTTCTTAGCTTTTTCTGATTTGCTTATTTTGCTTAGAATAATGTTCTCAAGGTCCACTCAAGCTATCATAAATGGCAATAGCTCATTAATTCTTACCTTTGAGTAGTGTTCCAGTGTATATATGGACCACATCTTCTTTATCCAATCCTCTATCAAGGGACACTTTGGTTGTTTTCATATCTTGGCCACTGTGAATACTGCTGCAATGAACATGGAGTTGCATGTGTCTTTATGTACCAGTGTTTTTGAGTTTGGGGGGTCAGACACCCAGTAGAGGGATTGCTGGGTCTTACAGTAGTTCTATTCTTAATTTTTTGAGAACCACTATACTTCCTTCTATAATGGCTATACCAGTTTATATTCTCACCAGCAGTGAGTGAGGGTTCCCTTTTCTCCACAGCCTCTCCAACACTTGTTACCTGCCTTGTTGACAACAGCCAATCTAACAGGTGTGAGGTGATATCTAATTGCAGCTTTGACTTGCATTTCTCTCATAGCTAGTGAAGATGAGCATCTTTTCATATATCTGTTGGCCATTTGTATTTCTTCCTGGGAGAAGTGTTTGTTCAGGTCCTTTTCCCAGTTTTTAACTGATTTTTTTTGCTTATTTGTTGCTGGGCTTTGTGAGTTCTTTATGTATTTTGGATATTAACCCCTTATCAGAGCTGTTGTTTGCAAATATCATCTCCCATTTGGTTGGCTGCCTTTTTCTTTTGTTGTCAGTTTCTTTTGATGTACAGAAGATTTTTATTTGATATAGTCTCAATTATTTATTTTTGCCTTTAATTCTCTTGCCTTTGGGGTCGGATTCATAAGATGTTCTCTATGGCCAAGGTCCATGTATTTAGGACTTACGTTATCTTCTATGTAATTTATTATTTCGGATCTTATATTTAGATCTTTAAATCATTTTGAATTAATTTTTGTGCAGAGGGACAAATTATAATCAAGTTTTATTCTTTTAAATGTGACTTTTCAATTTTTCCAGAATCATTTATTGAAGAGGCTTTCTTTTCTCCATTGTGTGTTTTTGGCTCCTTAGTCAAAGATTATTGTCCATATATACGTGGTTTTATTTCTGGTTTTCCAATTCTTTTCCATTGGTCTGTATGTCTATTTTTCTGCCAATACCATGCTGGTTTAATTATTGTGGCTCTGTAGTATAACTTGAAGCCTGGTAGTGTGATATGTCTCCGTTCATTCTTTTTTCTCAGGATTGCTTTGGCTATCTAGGGCTTTTTATAGTTCCAGACAAACCTTGTGATTTTTTTTTGTTCTATTTCTTCAAAAAATGACATTGGGATTTTGATAGGAGTCCATTAAATTTGTATATTGTTTAGGTAATATGGCCATTTTAACTATGTTGATTCTTCCAATCAATGAACATGAAATATTTTTTCATTTCATTGTGTCTTTTCAATTGCTTTTAATAATGTTTTCAGTATATATGTCCTTCATATCCTTTGTTAAGTTTATCCCTAAGTATTTTTGTTGTTGTTGTTGCAATTGTAAAAAGAATTGTTTTTCTCAGTTCATTGTCTGATATTTGTTGTTGGCATATAGGACAGAAATTGACCTTTGTGTATTGATTTTGTATCCTGCAACTTTACTGTATTTGTTTTTAGTTTCTAATAGTTTTTTGGTGGAGTCTGGAGTTTTCTGTATATAGAATTATGTCATCTACAACAAGTTATACCTTTATTTCTTTTTTCATAATAAAGATGCCTTTTATTTCTTTCTCTTGCCTGATTGCTCTGGCTAAAACTTCCAGAAATATGTTGAATAGGAGTGGAGAGAGTGAACATCCTTGTCTTGTTTCTGATTTTAGAAGAAAATTCTTCACTTTTTCGCCATTTAGTATGATATTAGCTGATGGTCTGTCATGAAGGACTTTCTTTCTATACACACGTTTAAAACACAAATGGACGTTGTATCTTACCAAATACTTTTCATCACCTACTGATAGAATTATGATACTTTACCTTTGTTTTGTTGATGTGATGTAATAAATTGATTGATTTGCATACATTAATCATACTAATGCTCCTGAAATAAATCCCACTTGATCATGCTACAATATTTGTTTTTACTGTATTGTTGTATTTAACTTCCTATTATTTTGTTTACGATTTTTGCACCTGTATTTTTTGGAGATATTGGCCTGTAATTTTTTTTTCTTTGTGTTGTTCTTGCCAAATTTTGATTATGTGGGCCTCATAAAATGTGTAATGGAGTACTGCCTCTTATTTTATTTTATGGAAGAATTTGAGAAAGATAGGTATCAAATATTTTTGAATGTTTGGTAGAAGTCACTAGTGTAGCCATCTGGTCCTGAACTTTTATTTTGGGGAAGTTCTTGATAGTTGTTTTTATTTGCTCTCTGCTTATGGGTCTATTTAGATTTTTCACTTTTTCATGACTCAGTCTAGGAAAATGGTATAGCTCTAGGAACTTATCCATTTCTTCTATATTGTTTAATTTGGTGGCATGTAATCTTTCATAGTATTCCAGTAAGATCCTTTGTATATCTATGATGTCTGGTACATATTCTCCTCTTTCATTTTGAATTCTGTTTATATGATGTATCTTTACGTACCAATGATTTTGAGCTTTGGATGTATGTACCCAGTAGAAGGATTGCTGGGTCATATGGTAGTTTTATTCTTAATTTTTTGAGGAATTACCATACTTCCTTCCATAATGGTTGTACTACTTTACATTCCCACCAACAGTGGATGAGGGTTCCTTTTTCTCCACAGCCTCTCCAACATTTGCTATTACCTGTCTTGTTGATAATAGCTAATCTAACAGGTGTGAGGTGGTATCTCATTGCAGTTTTAATTTGTGTTTCTCTAATAGCTAGTGAAGATGAGCATTTTTTCATATATCTATTGGGCATTTGTATTTCTTTTTGGGAGAAGTGTCTGTTCATGTCATCTCTCCATTTTTTTATTGGATTGTATGCTTGTTCACTGTTGAGTTTTGTGAGTTCTGTAAATATTTTGGATATTAGGTTTTTATCTGAGCTATTGTTCAAAAATATCATCTCCCATTTAGTTGGCTGTCTGTTTTGTTATCAGTTTATTTTGCTGTGCAAAAACTTCTTAGTCTGATGTAGTCCCATTCATTTATCTTTGCTTTTACTTCTCTTGCCTTTGCAGTCAAATTCATAAAGTGCTCTCTATGGCCAAGGTCCATGAGTTTAGTTAGTACCTATGTTTTCTTCTACATATTTTCTTGTTTTAGATTTTATATTTAGGTCTTTGATCCATTTTGAATTAATTTTTGTACAAGGAGACAAACCGTAGTTGGGTTTCATTCTTTTGCACGTGGCTGTCTAGTTTTCTCAGCATCTCTTATTGAAGAGCCTTTCTTTTCTCCATTGTGTGTTCTTGGCTCCTTTATCAAAGATGACTTGACCATATATATGTGGTTTTATTTCTGGGCTCTCTGTTCTGATCCATTGGTCTATTTTTTTTTTTTTTTTTTGCTAATACCATTATGTTTTGATTATCGTGGCTCTGTAGTATAATTTGAAGTCAGGTATTGTAATGCCCCCAGCTTTATTTTTTTTCCTTATGATTACTTAGGCTATTTGGGGTTTTTTGTGGTTTCATATAAACCTGATGATTTTTTGTTTCATTTCTTTGAAAAATGACATTGGAATTCTGATTGGAATTGCATTAAATTTGTATATTGCTTTGGGTAGTACAGTCATTTTAACTACATTTATTCTTTCTATCCAAGAACAAGGAATATTTTTCCTTTTCATTGTGTCTTTTTTTATTTCTTTTAACAATGCTTTGTAGTTTACATTCTTAAGTTCTCCAATTATAACTGTTTTTGTCGCTTTTTAATTGTTATTGTTCTGTTAGTATATGTCGTATATTTTTGCTCCTTGATACAGTGCACGTATATTAAGAAGTGTGATGTTTTCTTGATTTAGTATTTTCTTTACCATTATGAAATGTTCATCTTTGTTTCTTGTTACCTTTGCTGTCTTGAAGTTGATGTTGTCAGACAGTAGTATGGCTACATCTGCTTTTCTTTGGTTATTTGCTGGGAGAATTCTTTTCCAACCTTTCACTTTGAGTCTATTTTGTCCATGCAGCTTAGATGTGTTTCCTGAAGACTGCATATTGTTGGTTTTAACTTTTGATCTAGTTTGCTGCTCTGTATCTCTTTATTGGTGAGTTCAGTCCATTTTCATTTAAGGTAATTATTGATGCATGAGAATTTCCTATGGCCATTTTATGTTCTTTTTTATGGTAGCTCTGTGTCTTCTTTGGTATTTTTCCTTTTGTTTCTGTCAGTTGCATTTGTTTGCTGATATTCCATTTCTTTCCTCTATATCTTCTTTTTTAAGCCATGTATTTTAGTTTTGGCTTTTTTTGTGGGTGATTAGTTAACTGAAAAAAAGTTTCATGCAGAAAAGTGTCCTTTGTCTTATCAGTGCTTCTACTCTCCATCCTTCCTTGCCACTTGAAACCTTTATCCTTTTTCATTTTATGATTGTTTTAAAAAATTATCCTTTTTTATATTTTGTACCTTGTTGGAGCTTTTACTTTTGTGTTTGTGTTGTTTTGTTCTTTGTATGGCAGAATAACCCCCTTGAGTATTTCCTTCAGTGGGGGCTTTATGGTGACAATTTATTTCAGCTTCTGTATGTCTGGAAAATTTTATTTCTCCTTTATATTTGAAGGAGAACTTTGGTGGATATAATATTCTTGCCTAGTAATTCCCTTCTTTTAGTACTTTAAAAGTTTGGGTCCACTCTCTTCTGACTTGTAGAGTTTCTGCTGATATGTCTGTAGGTGGTAACCTACTGGGACCTCCTTTATATCTTATGTTCTTATTTTTCCTAGCTGCATTCAGGATTCTTTCTTTGTCTTTGAATTTTAACATTTTTATCACACTGCACCCTTCCTTTTACTTAGAAATAGAAGAAAAAAATTTATGAAATAATCTTAAAATTTGCTTGAACATAAAATAGTCTGTGACAGTAAATGGTGTTTAAAGGACTATTTTTAAATAAACTTCTGAATCAATTATCTACACTTTAGTTTTTAGATTCACATTAAAACTGACTATTCAGATAAAACCCAAGAGTAGAACCCACCGTCTCCTAACCATGTTAGTTGTCTTTCCCTGAAGTCTATCCAGCTCTTTTATCTTTTTATATTTATTTTTCTGAAGTAAGAAGCGGGGAGGCAGTAAGACAGACTGCTGCATGTGGAGGACAAGGACCATCCAGCATGCTCACCAGGAGGCGAAGCTCGGTCCATCTGGGCAGTTGCTCCATGGCAAACAGAGCCAGTCTAGCACCTGAGGCAAAAGGCATGGAGCCATCCTCAGCGCCCAGGGCCAACTTTGCTCCAATGGAGCCCTGGCTGCAGAAGAGAAAGAGAGAGAGAGAGAGAGAGAGAGAGAGAGAGAGAGAGAGAGAAAGGAGAGCGGAAAGGGTTGAGACTGTAGGTGCTTCTCCTGTGTGTCCTGGCCAGGAATTGAAACTGGGACTTCAACACACCGGGTCCACGCTCTACCACTGAGCCATCCAGGCAGGGCAAGCCTATCCAGCTATTCATGTTGTTAAAGTTTGTGGAATTTAGAACTCTATACTGATTTACAATTATAATTTCACAGTGTTTTATGCAAGGGTCAAGAAAAGTTTTGATTTAATATTCCTGCTTATTTTTCTTTTTTTTTTTAAATTAATTATACTAGGTTGACATCAGTAAATCAGGATACATATATTCAAAAATGACATGTCCAGGTTATCTTGTCATTCAATTATGTTGCATCCCCATCACCCAAAGTCAGATTGTCCTCTGTCACCTTCTTTATAGTTTTCTTTGTGCCCTTCCCCCTCCCCCTTCCCCTCTCCTTCTTCCCCCTCCCCCCGTAACCACCACACTCTAATCAATGTCTCTTAGTCTCACTTTTATATCCCACCTATGTATGGAATAATGCAGTTCCTGTTTTTTTCTGGTTTACTTATTTCACTTTGTATAATGTTATCAAGATCCCACCATTTTGCTGTAAATGACCCGATGTCATCATTTCTTATAACTGAATAGTATTCCATAGTGTATATGTGCCTCATCTTCTTTATCCAGTCATCTATTGATGGGCTTTTTGGTTGTTTCCATGTCCTGGCCACTGTGAACAATGCTGCAATGAACATGAGGCTACATGTGTCTTTTATTATTATTATTATTTTTTTTTTATTTATTCATTTTAGAGAGGAGAGGGAGAGAGAGAGAGAGAGGAGAGACAGAGAGAGAGAAGGGGAGAGGAGCAGGAAGCATCAACTCCCATATGTGTCTTGACCAGGCAAGCCCAGGGTTTCAAACCAGCGACCTCAGCATTTCCAGGTCGATGCTTTATCCACTGCGCCACCACAGGTCAGGCTACATGTGTCTTTACATATCAATGTATCTGAGATTTTGGGGTATATACCCAGTAGAGGGATTGCTGGGTCATAAGGTAGTTCTATTTTCAGTTTTTTGAGGAACCACCATACTTTCTTCCATAATGGTTGTACTACTTTACATTCCCACCAACAGTGAATGAGGGTTCCTTTTTCTTCACAACCTCTCCAACATTTGCTATTACCTGTCTTGTTAATAATAACTAATCTAACAGGTGTGAGGTGGTATCTCATTGCAATTTTGATTTGCATTTCTCTAATAACTAATGAAGATGAGCATGTTTACATATATCTGTTGGCCATTTGTATATCTTCCTGAGAGAAGTGTCTGTTCATGTCCTTTTCCCATTTTTTTTTATTGGATTGTTTCTTTGTTTGTTGTAGAGTTTTATGAGTTCTTTGTATATTTTGGATATTAGGCACTTATCTGAGCAGTTGATTGAAAATATCATTTCACATTTAGTTGACTGTCTGTTTATTTTATTATCAGTTTCTCTTGCTGAGCAAAAACTTCTTAGTCTGATGAAGTCCCATTCATTAATTTTTGCCTTCACTTCTCTTGCTTTTGGAGTCAAATTCATAAAATGCTCTTTAAAACCAAGGTCCATGAGTTTAGAACATATGTCTTCTTCTATGTACTTTATTGTTTCAGGTCTTATATTTAGATCTTTGATCCATTTTGAATTAATTTTAGTACAAGGAGACAAACTGTAGTCCAGTTTCATTCTTTTGCATGTGGCTTTCCAGTTTTCCCAACACCATTTGTTGAAGAGGCTTTCTTTTCTCCATTGTGTGTTGTTGGCCCCTTTATCTAAAATTATTTGACCATATATATGTGGTTTTATCTCTGGACTTTCTATTCTGTTCCATTGGTCTGAGTGTCTATTTTTCTGCCAATACCATGCTGTTTTGATTGCTGTTACCCTATAATATAGTTTGAAGTCAGGTATTATAATGCCCCCAGCTTCATTCTTTTTCTTTAGGATTGCTTTGGCTATTCGGGTTTTTTTATAGTTCCATATAAATCTGATGATTTTTTGCTCCATTTCTTTAAAAAATGTCATTGGAATTTTGATGGGAATTGCATTAAATTTGTATATTGCTTTGGGTAATATGGCCATCTTGATTATATTTATTCTTCCTAACCAAGAACAAGGAATATTCTTCCATCTCATTGTATCTTTTTTGATTTCCCTTAACAATGGTTTGCAGTTTTCATTATATAAGTCCTTTACATTCTTTGTTATGTTTATTCCTAGGTATTTTATTTTTTTCATTGCAATTGTGAAGGGGATTATTTTTTTGAGTTTGTTCTCAAATGTTTCATTGTTGGCATATAGAAAGGCTATGGACTTTTGTATGTTAATTTTGTACCCTGCGACCTTACTCTAGTGGCTTACTGTTTCTAGTAGTCTTTTTGTGGATTCTTTGGGGTTTTCGATGTATAGGATCATATCATCTGCAAAAAGTGATACCTTTACTTCTTCTTTTCCGATATGGATGCCTTTTATTTCTTTGTCTTCTCTGATTGCTCTGGCTAAAACCTCTAGTACCACATTAAATAAGAGTGAAGAGAGTGGACAACCCTGTCTTGTTCCTGATTTAAGGGGGAAAGCCTTCAGTTTTGTGTCATTTAATATGATGTTAGCTGATGGTTTATCATATATGGCCTTTATCATGTTGAGATATTTTCTTTCTATACCCATTTTGTTGAGAGTCTTAAACATAAAATTGTGTTGTATTTTATCGAATGCCTTTTCTGCACTTATTGATAAGATCATGTGGTTTTTTTTTCTTTGTTTTATTGATATGATGTATTACGTTAACCGTTTTATGTATGTTGAAACATCCTTGAGATTCTGGGATGAATCTCACTTGATCATGGCGTATTATTTTTTTAATATGTTGTTGTATTCAATTTGCTAGTATTTTGTTTAGTATTTTAGCCTCTGTATTCATTAGAGATATTGGTCTATAGTTTCCATTTTTGTGCCATCCTTTCCTGGTTTTGGTATGAGGGTTCTGTTGGCCTCATAAAATGTGTTCAAAAGTATTGCTTCTTCTTCAATTTTTTGGAAGACTTTCAGTAGAATAGGAACCAAGTCTTCTTTGAATGTTTGATAAAATTTGCTAGTATAGCTGTCTGGGCTTGGACTTTTGTTTTTGGGGAGGTTTTTAATATTTTTTTTCTATTTCTTCTCTACTAATAGGTCTGTTTAGGCTTTCTGTTTTTTCATGACTCAGTCTAGGAAAGTTGTATTGTTCTAGGAATTTATCCATTTCTTCTATGTTATTGAATTTAGTGGCATAAAGTTTTTCATAGTATTCTACAATAATTCTTTGTATATCTATGATGTCCGTGGTGATTTTTTCCTCATTCATTTTGGATTTTGTTTATATGAGTTTTTTCTCTTTTTTCCTTGGTAAGTCTTGCCAAGGGATTGTCAATTTTGTTGATCTTTTCAAAGAACGAGCTCCTTGTTCTATTAATTTTTTCTATAGTTTTTCTCTTCTCTATTTCATTTATTTCTGCACTAATTTTTGTTATCTCCTTTCTTTGGCTTGTTTTGGGTTGTCTTTGATCTTCTTTTTCCAGGTCCTTAAGGTGTGTAGTTAAGTGGTTCACTTGGGCTCTCTCTTGTTTGTTCATATATGCCTGAAGTGATATGAACTTCCCTCTTATCACTGCTTTTGCTGCATCCCATAGATTCTGATATGTCCTATTGTCATTTTCACATGTCTGTATATATCTTTTGGTCTCTGCGCTTATTTCTTCTTTGACCCATTCATTTTTTTAAAGTATGTTGTTTAGTTTTCACATTTTTGTGGGATTTTTTTTCCTCTTTTCTGCAGTTGAATTCTAGTTTCAAGGCTTTATGATCAGAAAATATGCTTGGTACAACTTTGATTTTTCTGAATTTTCTGATGTTGTTTTTGTGGCCCAACATATGGCCAATTCTTGAGAATGATCCATGTACACTGGAGAAAAATGTATACTCAGTCGCTTTGGGATGAAATGTCCTGTAGATGTCTATCATATCCAGGTGCTCTAGTGTTTTGTTTAAAGCCAATATATCTTTATTGATTCTCTGTTTGGATGACCAATCTAGAGCCGTCAGCAGTGTATTGAGGTCTCCAAGTATGACTGTATTTTTATCAGTTTTTGTTTTAAGGTCAATAAGTAGCTGTCTTATATATTTGGTGCTCCTTGGTTTGGTGCATATATATTAAGAATTGTTATGTCTTCTTGATTCAGTGTCCCCTTAGCCATTATGAAATGGCCATTTTTGTCTCTGAGTACTTTTTCTGTCTTGTAGTCAGCATTATCAGATATGAGTATTGTTATGCCTGCTGTTTTTTGGATGTTATTTGCTTGGAGTATTGTTTTCCAGCCTTTCACTTTGAATTTGTTTTTATCCTTGTTACTTAGATGAGTTTCTTGTAGGCAGCATACAGTTGGATTTTCTTTTTTAATCCATTCTGCTACTCTGTGCCTTTTTATTGGTGAGTTTAATCCATTTACATTTAGTGTAATTATTGACACTTGTGAGTTCTCTATTGCCATTTTATAGATTGCTTTCTGTTAGTTTTGTGTTTTGTTTGATCCTTCTCTTTCGTTTTTCTATCTTTTGTTTTTATTTGGTTGTATTCCATACATCTTTCCTCTGTTGCTATCTTTTTTAAATCATGTGCTTCTGTGGTGGTTTTTCAATGGTGGTTACCATTAAGTAATGAAAAGGGTTCCTACCCTGTTCATTGTAGTGTACTATCTTGTGAGTACTTTTGCACTCCATCGTCCTTTGTTACTGTTAATCTCCATCCTCTCCCCCCCCCTTTTTTTTTGTTGTTGTCACAGTTTAAATTTGTTTTTATTGTGTTCTTGGTGGAGCTTTTGCTTGTGGGTTTTTTTTTTTTTTTTCTTTGTATCTGGTTGGAGAACCCCCTTTAGTAAATCCTGGAGTTAGGGTTTTCTGATAATAAATTTCCTCATCTTTTCTCTATCTGTGAATGTTTTTATTTCTCCTTTGTATTTGAAGGATAGCTTTGATGGGTATAGTATTCTTGGCTGAACGTTCCTCTCTTTCAGGACTTTAAATATTGGGGTCCACTCTCTCCTACCTTGCAGAGTTTCTGTTGAGAAATCTGATGATAATCTAATGGGCCTTTTTTTTATATGTCGTATTCTTCTTTTCCCTGTCTGCCTTGAGAATTTGTTCTTTGTTGTTGGTTTGTGCCACTTTCATTATGATGTGCCTTGTAGTAGGTTTGTTGGGGTTAAGAAAACTCGGAGTTCTGTTTGGTCCTTGAATTTGAGGCTTTAGTTCTTTCCACAGGCTTGGGAAGTTCTCATCTATTATTTGTTTGAATATGTTCTCCATTACATTTTCTCTCTCTTCTCCCTCTGATATACCTATTATTCTTATGTTATTCTATTTGATGGAGTCAGACAATTCCTGTAGGGCTATCTCATTTTTTTTTTAATTTTCAGTCTCTCTTTTCTTCTCTCTGTTGTGTCTAAAGTTGTTTGTCTTCTGTGTCACTAATCCTACCTTCTATGTGGCCTGTTCTATTAGCTAAGCTTGTTACCTCGTTTTTCAGCTCGTGAATTGAGGTTTTCATCTATCTTTGATTTGTTTTTATAGTTTCAATTTCCTTTGTAATATATTCTTTGTGTTCATTGAGTTGTTTTCTGAGCTCCCTAAATTGCCTTTCTGTGTTTTCTTGTATATCTCTGAGTATTTTTAGGATTTCTATGTTAAATTTTCTGTCATATAGCTCCAATGTTTTCAATATATTAAATTTTTTCTCCATAGAGTTTTCCTCTTCTATCTGTGTTACCTCTCTTTCTTTTGTATTCATGATATTCGATTTCCTCTTCCTTAATGGCATCTGAGGGTGGTTTTGTTGATAGTATTAATGAGAATTAATAAAGAATAAAAAGTTAAAAAAATAAAAAAGAATTTAAAAAAAATTAAAAAGAATATATTTCCCCCCCTCTTTTTTTCCCTCTCCTCTCCTCTCCTCTCCTTCTTCAGAAAATCTTGTGATGAACTGTGAATTATATTGTGCTAAATAGAACAAGCAATACCTATAATGCAGGGCTTGAGTTGTGGAGAAGTAATAAAGGGTCAAAAAAGGGGGTATGGACCCACAAAATGCAAACATGGAAAAAATTTGGGTCAAGAATAAAATGATTTGCTTTAAGTTGTTGGTTGACTAAGAGATATGATAAGAGGAATAAGAGGGAAACAGTAAAAAGGGGGAAAAATTAAAAAATTACTATTGTATTTCTTGGAAAAAGAACTAGATAAAATAGAGAGCCAGGGATGGGAGCACTGCTCATGAGTTAAAAAAGTGAAGTAAAAACCCCCCTAAGTGCCACAAACATAAATTTGACTCCCAGATAAAATAATTTGTTTGTTATTGAGGATTGAATGAGTGGAGACGTAAAGGGGAAAGGAAGAAACTAATATAGAGGAAGAAAAGAAAGAGAAAAAAAAGAGGGAACCACTGAAAGAAGAAAAAAGAAAAAAAGGAGAGAGAGAGAGAGAGAGAGAGTTAAGGGTTTTGGAGTGCAACCCTCATAGAAAGAAAGGAAGAAGAAAGAAAATATAATGGGAGATGTAACACTTATGGGTAGTGTAGTTCAAGGAGAGGAGAGAGTAAGACTGTCAGAGAATTAAACGAACAAATTGGAAGAGGAAAAAAATAATCAAGACATGAAGATAAGAGAAATAGACGAACAAATATAATAAAATGGAATAGGTTATAAAGTCTGGGGATTATTCTTGATTTTGAGAGGTTATCTTCTTGCTTTTTCTTTTCTCTCCCTCTTCCTGGTTGGTGACTCTGTACCCCGGGTTCTGCCCCTTTGGCACGCTCAGGTAGAGGTTTGCAGTTGATAAGTCTCTATGGTGATGTCATATATTGCGCTTCACTCTTGTTGGCAGTCGAGGCTCATTAGCATTTGTAGGTTCTGACAGTGAGAGAGTCCGTATTCCTGGAGCCTCTCTCCTAGTCTTTCCTTCCTGAATTAGTAGCCTGATGGTCCAGCTATGGGGTTGCTGCTGCCTCTGCCTGGAGAGCAAGAGGCTCAAAGAGCTGGCAACTCCTCACTCTATTCCCACTCCTCGCAGGGCTCTGGGTAAGACTCAATTAGTCAGAGCTGCTAGCATAATCAGGCAGGGCTTCTGCCCACTCAAAGACCTCTGACTCTGCCCCTCTGTCCAGTAACACAGGCAGGTGCCCACTCCTGGGGAGCTTGGAGGAATCTCTCGCTCACTATCTGCACGTGCGGACCAGGATATGAAGCAGGCCACCTCTCACTCCGAATGAGACCCCACCCGCACAGAAAAGTTCCAACATTGGAATTAGCTCTCGCTCCCTCCCCATGCGTGGCTTTTTCAGGGTGCTGGGGCGGCCCCGAGATTCTGCTTTTGGCCCACACAAAGGCCCCTGACTCTGCCCCTCTGTCCGGGAACAAGGGTGCCCCTCCTGAGGCACTGGGAGGAATCTCTCGCCCACTCTCTGTGCGCACAGACCAGGAGATCGGGGCAGATAGCTGTCCCAAGTGCCTTTCTTTGTCTGGGTTTGGCGTGAGCGTTAGCTTGTATTGACTGGGTTGCCACAAGCACAGTTTTTCCTCGGCTTGGATGTCCATGTCACAGCCTGGTTTGGCCGTTTGTGCTGCGGCCTGGATCTATTCACCCCCTTTGCCCACCTTAGTTCCTATAATCTCAGTTCCCAGTGAAAGCAGCCCTTATTTAGGTTAGTGAGGGAGGCGGAGTGTTTCTTCCTCCTTATTTCCTTCAGGATTTGATTATATATTTAGCCAATTTTTCGCTCGACCATACCTTTGCGTGTAGTGCAGAACATCTGGAGGCTCCAAGGACAGATTTTTCTGTTTCTGGTTGAAGATCTTGTTGAGTTTTGGGGGAGATTTACCAGTATTGCTCCTTACAATGCCATTACTCTGACATCATATTCCTGCTTATTTTTCATTACAGGTTTTTTCACATTTGTTTTCATTTTACCGTTTGTTTTCACTTTTTATGTATTGTGTTTTAAAACATTTTATTAAAATCTATTATGTAAAATATTTATATGATTCTCAGGAGAAAACTATTAAATAACACACATCTGTCTAGTTTTTTTTGGTCACTCTCAACCCTCACTTTGCTTCACAAGTAACTATCATTTTTAAATTCTTCATTGTTTCCATTGACAAATGTAAGGAAAGAGAATAGCAGGGAGAGAGAATGTGTATAGCAATATATTTCCATTCTCTTTTTTTTTTAAGTATCACATGTTGTGCACTATGCAAACACTCTTGTATATTGTTTCAAACACATTTGGAGACTATTCCCTAGCAGGGTATTCTCACGTTTTTTTCTACTGCAGATTATCTCATGGTTTGATGCACATCACTGGATTCACACATTCACTTCTTTCCCAGCATTGTCTCTGACTGATGCTAATGTGAGAGCCATCCAAGATTTTCCTATGACAGACACCGAGGTTGTAACACACCTGGAAGGCCCCAGAAGTACACCTTTTCCACTAAAATAGCACCTTTGTCCTGATGGACTCTGAGACATGTTTATTGGCAAAAGGAATATCTCAAGGGAAAGAGTCAGCATAGCACTGATTTTTATCTGAGACACAGAAAGAGACTGAAGTATTGAAACACCATTAGTCTATAAAAGATACTTCAAGAAGGATCCAGGATTAGATAATCTTTTTAGTCAGTGAAAAAGAGACAAAAGAACATGGTATAAAATTGGTGAAGGCAAAACATTTTTAAAAGTGACCTGCATTTCCTATGGTTGTTGTCCCCTTTCTGTCCCCACGGGGCAGAGGACCATGTGTCTGTCTTTCAGAAAAAAAGACGTAGGAGACACCATGTCTGGTTCACTGCAGGCTCCTCGCAGCTCAGGGAGCCGGGCCTGGTTACAGAATCTAGAAAGACCAGGAAAAAGCACAGAGGGAAACAAGGACACCTTCCAGATCCCCCTGCGGCCAAAATGCAAGCATGTAAGTGAACAGTGTCCTTGTACAGAGATGACACCCTCTTTCTCTTTTCTTTCTAATTCCTGTCCTAGAAGCTGTTTGAAGCAGACGAGATTGACTCCATATTTAATTGAGAAAAATTTTATAAAGAAATGTGGCAGAAGGCGGATTCAGGGGCACAGGGGACGGTAGGGTGACCACACAGGGACCAGGGAAGACATGAGATCAGGTACTGCTATCAGCATGGGGACTTCCGGGTCAAGTGCGGGCTGAGGAGGCCACCAGGGAGGACGTGTTCTGCAGGGTCACTGATCCGGGGACAAACCAGAGCCCGAGGAAGCGCTCTCTGTGGAATAAGAGCCGAGCAGGAAACCTCATGCTGCGATGACGCTGGGACAGGGCTCTTTGTCCTCCGTGTCAGCGTGGTCACGTCAGCTCAGGAGCCCTGCAAACAGAGGGGATGCTATATCCAGTCCCAGCCACAGGAAGGTTCATTCCCTCCCCCCCAGGGTGTCCTGTTACAGCTCTGATGTCAAAAGAAAAATGCTCCTATGTCACCTGGAGCCAAAGCTACTGCAGAGTGGGCCTGTCCTAACTGAACAGAGGAGGCTTTAGTGCACACTGCCTGACCACAAGTCACAGCCAGAGTCCTCCCATTATTCTGTCCCTGTCCTGTCACCTCCACATCCTGTGCTAGGGACCATGTCTCTAAAGGAGGATTAAAGAGCATTACCTGTTGGCTGAAGTCCAGAGTGTCCTGGAAAAGAGAAGGAAGACACACACTCAAAGATATGAATGTAAATCTGTCCCCAAACACATTGTCACAGCCCCAGAGCACCTGAGATTTCTCTACCCCACCACCCACCTCACCCGACACCAAGAGGACGGGGGAGCAGACACTGAGAACAGTGACCTATGAAGCTCCCCTCACACACATCCAGTGTCTGCTCCTCATTACTCCAGGGTCCTGACCCAAGTCTCCTGCATGCTAACCCTTCTCTTCCTCTTTAGGCCATAATTCCTTATGTTTCAGCCATAAGCACCATGAGATATTATTTCTGAATTGCCAGAAAATTTGAGATTGACCAGGGAAAGAAAGTCTTTATACAGGGCCATTTTAAAATAGAACTAACTCTATCAAAGTCACTTCTCCCACCATAGAGTCTGAGGGGATCTTCAGCTGCCAGCAGGTGCCTTACCTTTCTGACCCCTGAAGTAGACGCACAGCCCCGCCCCCAGGAAGAGCAGGCCCAGCACGAAGCCCCCGACTCCACTCAGCATCTTGCTCTCTGCAGATTCAGACTGTGCTCCTGAGAGAAGAAACATGTTGGTGATTTTAATCCAAAATTCAGCTTGTCTATATGAGACCCTGAGACTGAGCTTTGAGAACGGGGGAAGGAAACTCTCTAAAGGAACCAGAAAAATTAGCCATTTCTGGAAAACACCTAAAACTCACACCGAGTAGATACAAGGTTCAGGCACTGAACTCATTTAAACATCACAGCCCTGACATCAGGCCACTACTTCACGATCTGACAGATGTGGAGCCTGGGACTCAATGAGGTTGAACCCTCGTCCACGGGGACAAAGCTAATAGACACAGAGCAGGGACTGCTCCCCTCATCTCAAGAGGCCCCACATTGTAGAGAATGTGCCTCTTCTCAGATCACAGAGGACAACTCAGAGCAGTGTGTGGAAGGACCAGCACAGCCTGACGCAGGGGACTGGTGCCCAGGACCAAGGGCCTTGATCTGTGACATCGTGGGGAAGTTCAAAGCAAGGACAGCCTCTCTTCTGCCTGCAGAGAACAACTGTCTCCTCAGAAAGTAGAGGTGTTTATAGAATTATCACAGGGACACCCCAGGACCTGTGCTGAAGGAGGGACATGAACAAATGAGAACACGGTGTGGGGAGGGGGAACCCCACCCTCAGGGAGAAGCAAGGTCCCCTGTGCTGGGTGAGACACGGGTGAGGTCAGAAAGCTTCTCACTCCATTCCACGGTGACAGGGCTCGTCAGGCTTGGGTGCTGCACTTGGCAGGTGTAGACCTCTCCACTCTGGGGCACTGTTTCCAGCATCACCAGCATCTGGAAGGTCCAGTCCCCGTTCCGGATCAGGCCTGTGGAGCTGACCCCAGCCTCCTCTTCCTGGCCATTGCGGAACCAGCGGACTTCAACGTGGCCTGGATAGAAGCCAGTGACAGAGCAGACCAGGAGGTTGTGGTGCTGCAGGCGCTCGGTCTTTGCAGGATACACAGTCACTGTGGGCACAGCTGGGAGAGAAAAGGGGGGGACGTGAGGAAGACAGAAGGAGGCTCCTTGGTTGGCTCCCTGTCGGCCTCCAGTCTCCAGTCTCAGGCTATGTCCTTGGGCAGCTCCCTCAGAGCTGGCCCTGTGGCCCAGCGGGAGTTAGTGCCCTGAGCCTTGAATCTATCCCTACAGCATGGGGTCTCTAGATTTGAGAGATACTGTGAAAATTTGGAGGACTATTTCATATCTTGAAACATTTATTCCTTGTTGACTTGTTTACAAATATTTGCATGACATGTACGGTATTAAAGTGTGATCTTGAGCAGGCTGCCTGGGTTCAAATCCCGGTTCTGCCTCCTGGGAGAATTTTTACATTCCTTTGTGTCTCAGCTCTCTCACGTATAAAAGGGGGTAATAATATTAATTTTCCTCCTAAGGATATGGGAGTTTCAATGGGCCTAAATATGTAAAACCATGGCTGGAACTTAGCAGCAATATGTGTTAGCTAGTTAGTATCCTTGTTCATTGGGAGAGAAAAGATAACTCAAAGCAGTGTGGACAAATTGAGAAGCAGTGTGGGAGAGACGGGGACACAGGGTGTGACAACCTGGGAATGTGACACCCACACCTGAGAACCCCACAGACATGGTCCCACCTGGGCAGCAGGAAAGACAGGTGGGTCCCTGACTCTGAGATCTGAGCCCAGAAAGGCTGAGTCCTGAAGGAGAGGGGGAGGAGCCCGGGAGTCAGTCATTAGAAATACTGATAATCACTCTCTGTGGATCAATCCTCCCCTTTTCAAAAGAAGTATATGTATTATTGGAATTGTAATCAGTTGATAATTATCCCCTTTTTAAAGTTGACACTTGAGCTCAGAGCTGGGTCTGAGACTCATTAATATGTCTGCTTCCTACCTGAGACCAGCCTCAATACATACAATTCTGGAGGAAGAGGAGAAGGACTAGGGAAAACATTGTTATAATACCACAAAATGGTAAATTTAAGACTGGTGGTAAGTCATTGCTAACAGCTTTGCGGTGAATTTCATAACATTAAAGGTGTTGAAATTATTTTGAGACAGAGAGTAACAGAACAGAATTGAGAGACAAGCCCGGAGCTGGAGAAACTGCTGAGTCAAATATTCTCAAAGTGAAAATATTCAGGAACCTTAGGAATCAGAGAAGCATAAATTAAAAATAAACAACCAAAATTGTCAACCGAGTATTTGGCAATATTGAATAAAGATTTAACAAAACATAACGTGAAGAGAACTGCCGCAACTAGCATTATAAAAATAGTAACATCAGTATTTTAAGTAACAATTATAATTTAAATATCTTGTTTCACAAGCATTTCAACATACACACTGAGGGGAAAAAGCAAGAAGCTGAGGCCTGGAAGGAGCCTCAGAAGGAGCAGAGCCGGGAGCCCCGCCCTCTCGTGGAGGACACACCCGTGCAGAAACACGTGACTGTCCCGGGTAAGGAGGACGTGCCCCGCACAGACATGACTGCTCACACCCCCATGTCACCTCCGTCACCTCTGATCCCCGAGCCTCCACCCCAGCCCGACACCCCGGAAACGTCCCCTCTGCAGGATGGGGTCACACGATGTCCCGGTGTCCCCACAGCCACTCACAGGGCCCCGCTCTCCCTGAGGGTCCTCTTCTCCTTCCCTCTCACACACAAGTACATGCACACACAGACACGCACACACACACATGCAAACACTCAGGGACACGAACACTCGTACACACCCCGCCCCCCCGCCGCGCTCACTTTGCCGATGCAGCAGGAATCCATCAAACACCCCGTAGTTGTGTCTGCAGAACCTGTCCTCCTCGGCCCGATACCGCTCCAGGAGCTCCTTCTGCCGGTTCCAGCCCTCGGCACTCGGCCGCCCCAGCTCGGTCACCGCGCGGAACTCCCCCACGTCGCTGTCAAAGTGCACGAACTCCTGCCCGTTGTGGATGTATCTGTTCAGGTACCGCACCCGCTGTGTCCCGTTGTAGAAATGACACTCGCACTTACCCTGCTCCAAGAAATGTGCTGCGGGGACAGAACCATCCGGTCACACTGATTAGAGACAGACTGTGGCACAGCCTTGTGTGGGGCACTCAAGACGGTGGGGACAGAAGGACACAGGCACCCCGACTGACCGCACACATGGTCCCCTTTCGTCTGGGGCCCAGCGTCAGGGGAGAACCATCGGGTCCTAAGTCACTGTAGATCCCCTGGGCTTCCCTGCAGAGCTGAAGGACCTCCAGCTGCTGAGCATTTCCCTAATCTCCACCTCCTTCTGGAAGCTTCCACCCCCCTCCATTCACCCCCTCTTCCCCTTTCCTTAAACACGTCTTCCTCCTCCTGTGAGCACGTGGTTGGTGGGACCTCCTGTCGCCCTGCTGCCCTGGGCGTCCACAGAAGGAGAACAGACTCCCCTCTGCCTGGAGCTTAAAGTTTAGTGACAGTGACTGTCGCAGCCCAGGAACACAGAGTTCATACAGGAGTGAGAGATGTCAGAGGAGAAGTGTGGAGTCCAGAACAGAGAGGAATAACGTGATCTAAGTTACATTCGGGGCCAAGAAGCCGCCTCTGAGTGACACTGAAGATGTGACAAGAAGCTGAGTTGGTGTGAGCGGAAGGAGACGGGTGTGTGTGTGTGTTTGGGGAAAGAAAAGCACATTTCAGGTAAAGGTAACACCACCTGCAAAAGCCTGAGAAAACCATGAGTGCCCTCCAGACAGGAGAGGGAACAGTGCTCTGAGGCACAGACAGTGACAGGGGAGGGGGGGGGGGACAGGACAGGTCAGGTGGAGCCCGTGCTGAAAACCTGGGGGAGGGGGGGGTTAGGATGGGACCTTATTCTAATGTAACGGAGACCACGGACGGGTTTTAGGGAGACTAAACCTCAATCCTAACAGGGCTGCATCTCCTTTCTGCGTTTCCACATCCAGAAAGCTCAGAAAACCAGAGGACTAAGCCTGTGGTTAAAAGTGAGATGAATAAATGGAAGCTTCTGGTGTCATCAATAGTGTGGAGAAGAGAATTACTGCAGAAATTGAGACACTTTACTGAAAAATGATTGGGACTTAAAAAGACAGTTGTTGAAAATTTATACAGATGTGATGACCAAGAAATTGTGAAACTTGGGAAAACACTGCAAAAGGCAAAAAATAAAAATTTTAAATTTTGATTGATTGATTTCCACAAGAAAGTGGTGACTTTGTACCATTGATTCTATTTCTCTTTTTGGTAATAAAACAAGCTAAAATGAATGAGTAATAACTGAATTGGAAGGTGAGTCTGTGTAAAAAGTGCGAATCTAGAATTATAGGAACATTCAGTGTAAAGCAGCGTTTACAACCACAATATTGTTGATATTTAGACCAGGTAATTCTTGTGGTTGGGGGAGGTGGGCTGTTCTGTGCACAGAAGGCTGTACTCAGTATCGCTGGTCTCTCTACGTAGGAGTTCACAATCCCAGGGTGACAACAAAAATGACTTCAGATATTGCCAGATGTTCCAGAGGTGGTGGCCCTCCCAGGGTGACCTCCACTAGTGTGAACCATCTGAAACAGCTGTGGTGATAAAGCCACTGTTAATGATGCATTAGCTGAGAATTACATAGATATTCCTACTGATAGTGTACCTATTGAACCTATCAGTCCTATATGAAATTCGTATTTCCTAGGTATCTGGTCTGGGTGCAGACGTTTTCCAGTGAAATAAAGTTGTTAAAGACCAAGGTTGACCTGTTTCTTGGCCTTGCTGACCAATCACCAAGTCAGATAATTTATTCCTCACATAATCCTCTCTCTTACCTTCTCTGCCACTGGTCCCCTATTATCTACAGGAGGAAACAGCAGCACAGCCGTCTGATTCCTGTTCCGTGTACCAACCAGCTCACTTTCTGTGTCTCCCGCTGCCAGAAATGCCAATCGGCATCGAAATACCAGCCTCAGCCAGATGTGGAATTCTCATTTCTATAATCAGGTCCCCTCAGAAGGGGAAAAACTAAGAAGATGACATTGTCATGTGAACAGTTCACCAAAATGAGCAGGTCCCCAAACTCTTAGTAGAGACCATCATATAGAAGTGATGGCAGAGACAGGGGGCTATGGTAAGACCAGGTCTATCTTATTGTCCACAAATTCTCTAGTAACTTCTTGACAAATGAGAAAATTGAAAAATGAAAATGTGTGAAGCTGCTGTAGCCTGTAGGGTTAGCATTGTCTATCCTTGTTCACTGTCCAACTTAAGGTTTTCAAATACACTGAATAAAAATCCAGGGTATCCAACCCTGGCCGGTTGGCTCAGTGATAGAGCATCAACTCAGTGTATGGTAGTCCCGGGTTTGATTCCCGGCCAGGGCACACAGGAGAAGCGCCCATCTGCTGCTCCACCCCTCCCCCTCTCCTCCCTCTCTGTCTCTCTCTTCTCCTCCCACAGCCAAGGCTCCATTGGAGCAAAGTTGGCCTGGGCACTGAGGATGGCTCCATGGCCTCTGCCTCAGGTGCCGGAATGGCTCTGGTTTCAATAAAGCAACACCCCAAATGAGCAGAGCATCGCTCCCTGGTGGGCATGCCGAGTGGATCCCAGTTGAGCGCATGTGAGAGTCTGTCTGAATGCTACCCCGCTTCTCACTTTGGAAAAAAAAATACAGGGTTTCCAGTTAAAGTTGGATTTCAGTCAAATTATTGCTGTTTCTCTGAAATACAGATTGAGTCGGGCATCCTGTGTTTCTCTGGCAGCCCTAGCTCCACACTGACAAGATCTGAGATGGAGGAGCATAGCTTACACTTCCTGTGTTCTTCCTCACGTGCCCTCCATAGTCCGCACTAGTGTGAGCTCAAATGGAACTTTTCAAATTATAAATGCAAATGAATGTGAATTTCTTCTATATTGGAACTAGAAGCTCTTGTATCTCCCTGCCCCCAACCCTAAGACACACTGGCACATGTGAGTATCAGATACTCTTCCAGTAATTAAGACACAACCTAGCCACTGTCACCAGGGTAGAAGCTCATACTCTAGATTTAGAAAGTCTACATTTTAACGAGCTCTTCCATTTTGGTCATTTTGTGAAATCTTTGATTCTTTTTTCTTTCTCTCTAATATAGATTGTTTTTTAAGAGACAGAGAGTCAGAGAGAGGGATAGACAGGGACAGACAGACAGGAATGGAGACATGAGAAGCATCAATCATTAGTTTTTCATTGCACATTGCAACACCTTAGTTGTTCATTGATTGCTTTCTCATATGTGCCTTGAGCACGGGCCTTCAGCGGACCAAGTAACCCCTTGCTTGAGCCAGCGACCTTGCGTCCAAGCTGGTGAGCTTTTGCTCAAACCAGATGAGCCTGCACTCAAGCTGGTGACCTCAGAGTCTTGAACCTGGGTCCTCCGCATTCCAGTCTGATGCTCTATCCACTGTGTCACCTACTGGTCAGGCTCTCTCTAAAGTAGATTTAATAATAGTAAGTTCCTCACAGGATATTGTTAAGGGTGAAATAAAAAAGTGATTCTTCCTATTGTTGATTATATAATAAATACTTAATACACACCAGGGTATTTTAATTATTATAATGCCTATGAAATTAAGCTCACCAGACCTTTTTATGCTTTGTCGTTCTAAAGCCAATAATATCTTCATCATCATTTGCTAATTTTCTTTAATTAATATGTTCAGTAAATATTATTTTAAATGCAAGGCCAGAAACATTGGTTTATGTATAATAACAGAATACACATGAATCTATAGGAAAAGATTATGCTGATGTAGAGGAGAGGGACTTTCTAGATACTGAGATTTAGACCATAGCCTCTGGGATCTACAACTAACTGTGACTCTAGGTAAGTTAAACATTTTTATTTATTTCCATAGATTATTACATTTTTAACTGTTGTAGTTAAGATAGGATAGTTATGAGAACTGCACACTGAAACGTATAACCCTAGTACATTAGTAATTGTACAGTACTATAATTATTCATTCATGCTGATGGAGACTAGATTTCTTTTGTTATTGACCCCATTCTCATTACTGAAGGAGACAACTGGTCCATCCTGAGTCACTAATAAATACCAGCTGTATAATGAATGGCTCTCTGCTTAACCGTCACCTCTGCATTCAAGGTCACTCAGCGGTTCCTTACTGGTGACCGAGCCTCTCTGGTTCTCAAGTGCTTGCAGCTTCTTCTCGGGCTCATTCATTCTGACACTTTAGGTCCTGCTGACCCGTGACCCAGACCACGGTCTCTCCCTGATGTCAGCTGCTCAGAAGAGTCCCTGTGATCTGTCCCTCACGTCTCCAGCTCCTGTTCTCTCTTCACACACTCCAGTCCCACGTCCATCTTGTTCATACTCTACTGTGGCCTTTATGTCCATCACACCCAGTGCTCACTTCCCCACATGTTCTCACTTCCCTGCCGCCTAGTGGTTCTCAGCACACCTGACCACTCCATCATTCTGGAAAAATTTATCTCCTTCACCTCCATGCGTCACATGCTATTGATTTTCCTCAATGCCACTGGCACCCTCTTCGGTCCCCTTTGATGACTCATTAGTCCTTAGCCCTCTGAGTGTGACCCTGGCCATCTGGTCTGCCACACTCTCTCTGTCCCTGTGCACTTCCTCCACGTGCTGGAATTCCACTCAGTGCAAGTGTCAGTGACACCAGCATGCACACCTCCAGGCCTGGCCACCCCTGAACTCCAGGATCCTGTATTTGACTGACCTCTTCACAGCTCCACATAAATGTCACAAAATCATTTAAAACGTAAAGAAAATATTTATTCCTAACCACCCACTTCAAATAAATTTATTCCACAGTCTTCCCTATCACAACACACAGCGCCGCCGTGTTCATTCAGATCACTGAAGACAAATCCTTAGGGATAAGCTTGCTTTTCCTACACCGCCCCAACTTGATTCATTCATAGTTTATACAAATGTATCTCCCACATCCATCCACTCCCCCTTCCCCACTGTCTCCTCCAGCCCTCACTACATGAGCCCAAGTGCACCTGCCCTGAGAACTCTTCCTGCTCCTAAATGGCCTCCCAACTCCACCTGTGAACCCCTGAAATCCAGTCTCCACGTGCTGGCTAGAATTATTATTAAATATAAATATAAATAAGTTCTTCTTATAACCCTCCCGTAGTTCACATATCTCCTCAGATAATATTCAGATTTCTCACCCGGGCCGTCAGTGCCCAACACGCACCCTCTCCTGTCCTCTCCACCCTCTTCCTGTGTCAGGGTCACAGCCCAACGGGCTCGCTGGGCTTCAGCCATTCCTGCCTCCTCTCTGTCCCGTAAACACGGCAAACACGTCCCCACACTGTGTCCTTTCCTGCTCCTCTCCCTGGAACACCTGTCCCTTGTTTCCTTCACAGGGTGGGTTCTCTCCTCACTCAGGTCTCAAATGTCTCTCAGTGTCACTGTCACAAGGAGAGGTCCCTAACCACCTGAATGAAGTCAGGTGAATCCAATTCTCTCTGCCCTATAACCCTGGTATATATTTTTGCTGGTATATATAATTATTGCTCTCTGAATTTTTTTTTTCTTAAATGTTTACTGTGTTATTGTCTTTCCTGACATTAGCAAAGTTCCATCATAATAGGGAACTTTTTATCCTATTCAGATAAGATTCTCTGAGCCTAGAATAGAGCAGAGTATAACACAGTCACTCAGATAAGTAGCTGTGGTCTAAGTGAACACACCCAGAGTTCTGGGACCTGATTATTGTGGGGATCCTGGAACAACAGGGGCTTAAGCTCCTAGACTCTTTGTTTAGATGACACATTATATTTATTTCATTTCCTGTGAGAAATTCAGAGACCCTTATTCCTTCTCCTCCTACTAGTTGGAAGAAATACGGCAGGGAAGAAAAGGTGATTTAAGAAAGAGGGAAAGTATCACTACATTGTATCCTGTCTACAATCTGGTCTAGTGCTGAGGCCTGGGGGGACTGTGGGATCCAGGAATGGTGTTGACGTAGCTGGGGAGAGAATAGGGAGGAACCAGAAGTGGAGATAACCAAACAGTTAATTCAGGGAAACAGAGGGCACAGTGAAAGGACCTGTGACAATTGCGGCCAAAATTCTAAGAGGCTGGTGAGTTCCCTTGACTTTCAGCCTCGTGGGATGTAAATAACCTTCATACCCTCTGGGTCCTGTTCAGGGTTTATAGTTTTTACTTATGAAATTGCTTGTATTAGACTATTTTTTTCTTAATTCAATTTTTTTTTTTTTTTTTTTTTTTTTTTTTTTTGCTTATGAAGACAGGATTTCATAGTTTATCTATCTTAGTTGAATCCCTACTTGTGGGCTCAGGCCCAAGAAAGGTGATGTAGGAGAATCTGATAGTACAGAAATGTTCAAGATAAACAGTGAACACGAACCTTGCAAGACATTCAGAGAAACTTTGAGTTCTCTAAGGCATCAGAGACATTGACCCCATAGATGCTGGTTGTCTGCGGGGTCACTCTAAGGACCAAGAGTCTCTGTTCAGCCTCGGGGACTTTCCACAGGAGGAATGGAGAGCACTGACCCAGCATCTGTCAGGGGACCTCCGTTACAGGGACCAGGCCTTATGGACACTGAGTTCAGGAGGGAAGGAAGGGAGACAGTAGGGAGGCCCCTTAACACATCCTCACCTATTAGGGAGACACACCAACATCACAGATGCTGTTGAGGACATAACACAGGATTTTATAATTCCTTTTGAATTACCATGGAATTTTAAAAGGAACTTGCCCCTTTTATGTAATAACTCAATATTATAAAGGGATTAGGATTTATTTTGACATTATTATTTCTGAATCCCATGAAGACCCTGAGGGAATGGGACACGAGGCTGGAGAGGTTTATTGCAGGAGAGAGGAGAAGAAATGGTCTCTACACAGGGAGTCCCTGACACGGCTCTCGTAGGGCGAGCACCAGGCAAAGAATCGGAATCCACAGGATGAAGACAGGGGGTCACTGAGGAGAATGTCACAGTTCTCTAAGGGACATGGCCTGGACACAGTGACAAAGCTCATCCTTCCTTCTCTCACCCACAGCAGCTCACCCCCGAGGTGCACTTACGTGGTGTGTCCCTGGCCCCATCCAGGAGAGGGCTCAGTACTGTCACTGTCACTGTCAGAGCTGCCACCCAGGAGCCTCCAGGAAACCACAGACGCTCCATGCTGAACAGAGAGGACGGGTGCAGAGAGCAGGGAGTCCCACTCTGTGAGGATCATGACCCTTCCTCACCCACATCCCACATAATGTGAACCAAAGAACTCGTTTTCTGTTCCTTGATTGGGTGATGCCGGCGCTGAGAACCAATCATCGTCAGAGACAAACAGCATCATCAGTTGCTAGTTAGAGACTCAGTATGAAAGTCCTTTTCTGAAACTTAGAATTTCCTGAATGAAAAAGACTGTTTTAATTCAGTGCTTTGAAGGTTTGATTCAGCTGCATCAGAAACAGTTTATTGGGCCCCTGTTGTAAGCCAGTTCTGTGATGGTCAGTGATGTGTGTCCAAGTTGGAGCCTCTTAGGAGTGTCCAGTCCTGACACCTGCTGACAGAGCTGTTCTGACACATGTGTGTGAGTGTGTTTAAGAGTTGAAGGGACGGAGGGGAGAGGATGGCCATTGAGGAGACTTTCAGTTGTGTCCCTATGACACCACAACCTTGTGTGTGCATCTGGGGAATTACTTAAGCTCTTAGTTAATGTCGCTGTGATCATTCAGGTGTCTCAGGACAGAAAATGACTATGGTTCTCTGGACACTTCAAGGAGCAGCCTCCCCTGATAACTGATGTGACAGACTGACAGCTATTGATTGGAGAGCATGATCTCTCTTCATAGAGAAGCATGACTGAAGAAAATTAAAACTTATCCACTAATTTAACCTGAGTTAATCAGTTATCCAGAAAGGGTTTAAAGGAGGCTATGTATACATATATAGGAATGGGGGGAAAGTACCTTTGGAGAGCACTTATCCTAACAGTGAGATAGAACCACCTGTCTAAACAAAGCATCCAGGGAAATGAGAGGTAAGGACTCAGGTCAGCCTTTGTCACAACTCTTCTTTAAAATAATTAATAATTCATGTGAAGAAAATATTTAAATCCTTACTTCTGGTCCCCATGGTGTCCTTTTTTTTCTTTCTTTTCTTTTTTTTTCTTTCTTTTTATTTTTTGAAGGGATGTCCTCTTCTTTATTCAACTTCTCTTGCTTTATTTTAAGAAAGCTTAAAAGAAGACCTTGTTGTTCTAATACAATTTTCTAATACAATTGTTATGTAGTGCTCAGGAAATGGAAGACTATTGAAAAACTATGAATTATATCTTTTGTTGTACTTATATAATTTTAAACATATTTTTCTACTTTAAATAATTATTACACATACTTTTAATATGAATATATAGCTCAGAACCTGAATAGACTGTTAAGGACAGCTCTCTATCTAAATTTTTGCATTTTGCATTGTCATTATTTCATAGTTCAACTATACTTTTTATTTAGACATTAAATTTAATGGGGTGACATGGATCAATAAGAGTACATAGGTTTCAGGTGAACATCTCTATAGCATTTGAACTGTTGATTGAGCTGGATGTCTATCACCCAAAGTCACATCATTTTACATCACCTGATATTTGTCCCTCTTTACTCCCCTCCCCTGGTCACCCTTACCACCAGTAACCACTTCACTTTTATCTATGTCTGTGAGTCTCAGTTTTGTATCCCAACTGCGAGTGAAATCACATAGTTCTTAGCTTTTTTCCTATTTACTCATTTCACTCAATATAATGCTCTCAAGGTCCATTCATGTTGTCATAAATGGCAATATGTCATCATTTATTATGGCTGAAGAATATTCCATTGTATATATGTACCACATCTTTTTTATCTATTCCTTTATCAAGGAACACTCTGGTTTTTGCCATTGTCAATGATGCTGCAATGAACATAGGGGTGCATGTGTTTATTCGTACCAATGTTTTTGAGTGTTTTGTGTAGACACTCAGTAGAGGGATTGCTGGGTCATATAGTAGTTCTATTCTTAATTTTTTTAAGCATGGGCATACAGAAAGGGACAGAGAGACAACAGGAAGGAAGAGAGATAAGAAGCACCAATTCTTCATTGCAGCACCTTAGTTGTTCATTGACTGACTTTCATATGTGCCTTGACTGGGGATCTCCAGCCAAGCCAGTGATCCCTTGATCAAGCCAACTACCTTGGGCTCAAGCCAGTGACCTGGGGGTTAAGCCAGTTACCTTTGGGCTCAATCCAGCTGCCGTGGGGTCATGTCTATGATACCAAACTCAAGCTGGTGAGCCCGCCCTCAAGCCCGCAACCTAGAGAGTTCAATCCTGGGTTCTCAGCATCCCAGGCCAATGCTTTATCCACTTTTCCACATCTGGTCAGGCTGTATTCTTAATATTTTGAGTAACCGCCATAATTTCTTCCATAATGGCTGTGCAGTTTACATTCCCACCAGAAGTAAATGAGCATTTCTTTTTCTCCACAGCCTTTCCAACACTTGTCATTATCTGTCTTGTTGATAATATTTGGATAATCAAACAGGTTTGAGGTGGTATCTTTATGATATCTGTGGTAACTTCTCTTTAATTTTGGATTTTGTTTATATTTCTTTCTTTCTTTTTGTTCATTTTTTTTGAATTTTTCTGAAGCTGGAAAAGGGAGGCTGTAAGACAAACTCCAGCATGCACCCGACTGGGATCCACCCGGCATGCCCTCAAGGGGGTGATGCTCTGCCAATTTGGGGCATTGCTCCATTGTGACTAGAGCCATTCTAGCACCTGAGGCAGAGGCCATGGAGCCATCCTCAGTGCCAGGGCCAACTCCGCTCCAATGGAGCCTTGGCTGCAGGAGGGGAAGAGAGAGACAGAGAGGAAGGAGAGGGAGAGGGGTGGAGAAGCAGAGGGGTGCTTCTCCAGTGTGCCCTGGCCGTGAATCGAACCTGGGAATCCTGCACACCAGGCCGATGCTCTACCACTGAGCCAACCGGCCAGGGCCGGGTAACACTTTTTAATCGTCCTTTAGAGACATAGTCCCTAGCACAGGATGTAGAGGTGACAGGACAGGGACAGATTAATGGGAGGACACTTATACTCATGAAACTTTTTCTCAACGACTTAATAGTAACCACCTACACACACACACACACACACACACACACACAACTAAAATACGTAGCTGAAAAAAGAAGATATAGAGGAAATAAATAAGGAATATCAGAAAACAAAAGCAACTGTCAGAAAATAAAGGAGAAATACCAAAGTAGACACAGAGCTACCAGAACACAGATCATAAAATGGCTACAGGAAACACTCGTGCATCAGTAATTGCCCTAAATGACAATAGATTGAATTTAACAATAAATAGGCACAGAAGAGCAAATTAGGTCAAAAGGTAAAACCAAGTACAGGCTGCCTTCCGAAAAACCATCTAAGCTGCAGGGACAAATGGCCAACAGATATATGAAAAGATGCTCACCTTCATTAGTTATTAGAGAAATGCAAATCAAAACTACAATGAGATACCACCTCTCACCTGTTAGATTAGCTATTATCAACAAGACAGGTAATAGCAAGTGTTGGAGAGGCTGTGGAGAAAAGGAACCCTCATTCACTGTTGGTGGGACTGTAAAGTAGTACAATCATTATGGAAGAAAGTATGGTGGTTCCTCAAAAAACTGAAAATAGAACTACCTTATGACCCAGCAATCCCTCTACTGGGTATATACCCCCAAAACTCAGAAACATTGATACATAAAGACACATGCAGCTCCATGTTCATTGCAGCATTGTTCACAGTGGCCAAGACCTGGAAACAACCAAAAAGCGCTTCAATAGAAGACGGGATAAAGAAGATGTGGCACATATACACTATGGAATACTACTCAGCCATAAGAAATGATGACATGGATCATTTACAACAAAATGGTGGGATCTTGATAACATTATATGGAGTGAAATAAGTAAATCAGAAAAACCAAGAACTACATGATTCCATACATTGGTTGGACATAAAAATGAGACTTAGTGACATGGACAAGAGTGTGGTGGTTACCAGGGGTGGGAGGAGGGAGGACATGCGAGGGAAGGAGGGAGAGGGGAAGGGGGAGGGGGAGGGGCACAAAGAAAACTAGATAGAGGGTGATGGAGGAAAATCGTACTCTGGATGTTGGGTATGCAACATAATTGAATGACAAGATAACCTGGACATGTTTTCTTTGAATATATGTACCGTGATTTATTGCTGTCACCCCATTAACATTAATAAAAATTTATTTAAAAAAAAACAATATAAGAGGATTCAGAATCTTATAAAGCCATACATTTTTCATGTGTCTTTTTTCAAAGTTTTTCATGAAAAATATATTTTTCCACGTAATATTATCAGCCTAATAAGCTCTAAATACTAATTAAAAATCTTGGTAGCTTATTTGTATTTTGCACGTAGGTGTGTGGCTGACATTTAATACTCAATGTTAAATTTAACAAAATGCTCATATCTTGAACTGATGCTGCTCATAATGAATGTATCATCTAGTATGAAGAAGTCATTAAAAATGTATACAATCCAATGGTGCCAGAAACAATAGTTTCTGTACCCTACATTAGTCTTCTATACCCCATCTACTATTTCTTTCTTTTCAAAAAAAATTATATATGAGATATATATATCTATATATATATCTATATATAATTATATATAGATATATATATAGATATATATATATAATTTTGCTCCTTTCCTTCCGTGTACAGCAGGAGAGCCCACCACCCTGCAGGGTGAGTCCTGGGTTGTCTGGGTCCAGCGCTGTCACCCCAGGGTCCTCCTCACGTGAGGGTAGCAGGTGCACTGGAGGGGCACTGGGAAGTGTGGCTGTTCCTTATAAAAGCACCGAAGAGGCCCTGGCAGGTTGGCTCAGTGGTAGAACGTCGGCCTGGCGTACAGAAGTCCCGGGTTCGATTCCCAGCCAGGGCACACAGAGGAAGCTCCCATCTGCTTCTCCACCTCTCCCCCTCTCCTTCCTCTCTGTCTCTCTCTTCCCCTCCTGCAGCCAAGGCTCCATTGGAGCAGAGATGGCCCGGGCCTGGGGATGGCTCTGTGGCCTCTGCCTCAGGCGCTAGAGTGGCTCTGGTCGCAACATAGCGATGCCCTGGATAGGCAGAGCATCGCCTCCTGGTGGGCAGAGCATCGCCCCCTGGTAGGTGTGCCGGGTGGATCCCGGTTGGGTGCATGTGGGAGTCTGTCTGACTGTCTCTCCCCGTTTCCAGTTTCAGAAAAATACAAAAAAAAAAAAAAAAAAAAAAAAAAAAAAAAAAAAAGCACAGAAGAGGAAATAGTCTCTTTTTCCATCTTTGGAGGTTGTTGTGAGACAAGATGAAGCCTAAAGCTGCTTCAGACCTCCTCCTACCGTCTCAGGTGAGCTGACGTGAGTAACAGAGGTAGGGGACACCGAGTCCCGGGTTCCCTGCTAAGGACACTGGCCCGAGGAATTGACCGACTCTGGAGATGTCCCATCTGAGGTCTGTCTTCTGTGTCAGATAGTAAGTTATAGAAAAATAATGAGGATGAGGTTGAATTTTCTTTTGGTGGCAGAAACCACCTTCATTAAAATAGTCATACCGTACACTGTAATTCTGCCATATAATTTCACAGCACAGTTCTCACTCCTTCCTCTTAGAGAATAAAACGAGAGGAAAGTGCCACCCTGGATTGAATCAGAATTTATCTCCAACTGCACGCTTATTGCAAATGTTGTTATCAGTTTTTAAAATTTCTACACGACAATAACCTATTTCTCACAGCTAATACATAATATAGTTAAAATATGCATGAAATAAGCCCTGGCCGTTGGCTCAGTGGTAGAACGTTGGCCAGGCACGTGCATGTCCCGGGTTTGATTCCCTGTTCGATTCCTCTCTGTCTCTCTCTCTTCAGCTCCCGCTGCCATGTTTCGATAGGTTAGCACACATCGGCCCCAGGTGTTGAGAATGTCTCCATGGAGCTTCCACGTCCAGAGCTTCAAATGGCTCAATTGCAGCATGACCCCTGTGCACAGACCCTCGGTCCCAAACAGGGCTGGCCGGATGGATCCTGGTCCGAGCACACGTGAGAGTCTGTCCTTGTCTCCCCTCCTCTCACTTAGAAAAAGAAGGGAAAAAATGCCTGAAATAATCTTCAAATTTGCTTAAACATTAAATAGTTTTCTGTAACAGGAACGTGTGTTCAAATGACTATTCCTCTGAAATAAACTTCTGAATCAATTATCTACGCTTTAGATTTTAGATTCACACTGAAACTGACCATTCAGATGAAAACCGAGAGCAGAACCCACCATCTTCTAACCATGTGAGTTGTCTTTCCCTGAAGCCCATCAGCTCTGTGTGTTGTTACAGTCTGTGGACGAAGAACTACATACTGATTTACAATTAGAGTTTCAGTGTTCTATGCAAGAGTTTTGATTTACTATTCTTGCTTATTTTTCATTATATATATTTTGTCATATTTACATTTTTTATTTTAATTAAGTGACATGAAGGGTACAGAGACCGAATCCTGCATGCACCCAGACCTGCATCCACCTGCAGGCCCCCTATGTGGTGAGGCTCTGCCCATCTGGGGCATTGCTCGTAGATCAGCAACCGAGTTATTTTAGTGAGTGAGGTGAGGCCATGAAGCCATCCTCAGCATCCAGGGTCAACTTGCTCAAACCATTTGGCCATGGCGGCAGGAAGGGAAGAGAGAGAGAGAGAAAGAGAGAGAGAGAGAGAGAGAGAGAGAGAGAGAGAGAAAGAGAGAGAGAGAAAGAGAGAGAGAGAAAGAGAGAAAAGTGAGAGGAGGAGGGGTGGAGAAGCAGATGGTCACTTCTCCTGTGTGCCCTGGCCGGGAGTAGAACCCGGGACTTCCACACGCCTGTCCAATGCTCTTCCACTGAACCAACCAGAGAGTTGCTTATTTTTTATTATATGTTTTCCAAGGTTTACTTCTATTGTTATTTTATTTTCAGTTTTTATGCATTGTGTTTTAAAGCATTTGGTTAAATTTCCTATTATATAAAATACTTATAGAATTCTCAAGACAAAACTATTAAATTATATATGTCTATCGAGGTTTTTTTTGTCACCCTCAACCCTTATTTTGAAACATAGGTAACCATTCATTAAAATTCTTTTTTGTTTCCATTTACACATATAAGGAGAAAGAGGGAGGAAGAGAGAATGTGTACTGCTCTGTTTCTATTCTCCTCTACTTTATATTTTAAAATATCACATGTTGTGCAAACACTCTTGTAGTTTCTTCCAAACACATTAGGAGATTGTTCCCAGCAGGATTCTCAATCTCTCTTCCAGTGCAGAGTCTCTCACTGTTTGCTGCACATCAGTGGATCCACACATTCCCTTCTTTCCCAGCACTGTCTCTGACTGATGCTAAGGTGAGAGCCATCCAGGATTGTCCTGTGACAGACACTGAGGTTGTCACACAACCTGGAGGGTGCCAGAAATCCACCTTTCCACTAAAGTTGCATTTTTGTCCTCATGGACTCAAAAATATAAGTGGGGAAAGGAACATCTCAAGGCAAAGAGTCAGCCCAGCACTGACTTGTATCTGAGACACAGAAAGACGGAAGTATTGAGGCCCCATTAGTCTATAAAAGGGGACTTCAAGAAGTATGAAGGTTAAGATAATTTCTTTTTTTTTTAATCAGGGAAAAAGAGACAAAGGAACATGGTACAAAAATGGTGAAGGCACCACATTTTTACATGTGATCTGTATTTCCTATGGTAGCTGTCCCTTTTCAGTCCCCACGGGAAGAGGAACCATGTGTCTGTCCTTGAGAAACACAGACGTAGGAGACACCATGTCTGGTTCAGTGCAGGCTCCTCCCAGCTCAGGAACCCGGGCCTGGTTACAGAATCCAGAAAGGTCAGGAAAAAGCCAGAGGGAAACAAGGACACCTTCCAGATCCCCTGTGGCCAAAATGCAGGCGTGGAAGTGAACAGTGTCCTTGTACAGAGATGACACCCTCTTTCTCTTCTCTTTCTAATTCCTGTCCTAGAAGCTGTGTGAAGCAGACGAGATTGACTCCATATTTAATTGAGAAAAATTTTATAAAGAAATGTGGCAGAAGGCGGATTCAGGGGCACAGGGGACGGTAGGGTGACCACACAGGGACCAGGGAAGACATGAGATCAGGTCCTGCTATCAGCATGGGGACTTCCGGGTCAAGTGTGGGCTGAGGAGGCCGTCAGGGAGGACGTGTTCTGCAGGGTCACTGACCCGGGACAAACCAGAGCCCGAGGAAGCGCTCTCTGTGGAATAAGAGCCGAGCAGGAAACCTCATGCTGCGATGATGCTGGGACAGGGGCTCTTTATCCTCCGTGTCAGCATGGTCACGTCAGCTCAGGAGCCCTGCAGACAGAGGGGACGCTGTGTCCAGTCCCAGCCACACCCAGCTTTGCCCCCACCCCCCTCCGCCTCCTGTCACAGCTCTGAAGTCAGAACAGAAATGCTCCTATGTCACCGGGAGCCAAAGCTCCTGTAGAGAGGGCCTGTCCTAAGTGGTGAGAAGAGGCTTTACTGCACACTGCCTGACCACACGTGTTGTAGTAATATAAGGTTACAGTAATTAAATATATAGAAATATAAAAATATGGAAGATATATAAAAGTAATTAAAATGATATTAAAAATAATTATTAAAATTAAATAAAGTTAAGCCATTTGGATAGGAATTAATATAGTGGCTTCATGCCATAACTCTATAATGTGATAAACAGACTATGGCTTATAAGCAGGACCCAGTCAGTATGTGTGTGAATTTATACATAGATAAAAAGTGGCTTGGTGTTATTTATATTAACTTTGTAAGTTAATGTGAATAAGAACATCTTAAAAAGTGTTTTGATGTAAACATTTCAGTAGATTAACATAAGAGAAAATTCCCTGCGAGGAACTCCCAGAAAGGTGGTTTGAGGTGATAATCCTGTAGACCAGTGGTAGTCAACCTTGTCCCTATCGCCCACTAGGGGGCGCTCCAGCTTTCCTGGTGGGCGGTAGCGGAGCAACCAAAGTATAAATAAAAAGATAGATTTAAGTATAGTAAGTTGTTTTTAAAGATTTATTCTGCCAAACTTAGCAAAAATCTGACATAAAGTACTTGGTAAGTAATTATTATTATATGCTTTAACTTGCTGTAACTCTGCTTTATAAATTTTATAAAGTAAAGTGACTTCCCTACTTTATAAATCACCATTACTGTGGAACCGGTGGGCAGTTAGAAAATCTTACTACTAACAGAGAAACAAGAGTAGGCGGTAGGAATAAAAAGGTTGACTACCCCTGCTGTAGATTGACACCTGTCAGAAGGTAGGTTGAGGTGATAATCCTGTTGATTGACACCTGTTAGAAGGTGTTGGCTAGAAAAGGTACTAAAGCTGAGGGGCCCCTGCTGTGATAGTCCCCCAGACTCTAATGTTGATGTGGACTGTCTCCACGCCACTCTGAGCTCTGACAAAAGACAGTCAAGAGGAGCACACCGACGGGGTTCCCTTAATCTGTACCCAGGCACCCCAAAAGGATTTGTGAGTAAAAAATTGCCTGTGTTATCATTGCAACTAATTTGTGTGTCAGTCCTATCTTTCCTCTGGTGGCACTTAACGGTAGCATCCTCATAGCCACCTCAAGAATAGTTTCAGAGAGGCTGCCAGCCCTGCTGATAAGCAGGAGTGTCCCACTGCACGGGGACGTCGAATCAGGGACGCTTGATCGACGTAGAGCTTGGGCTCTACTAAGACAACAAGTCACAGCAAAAGTCCTTCCATTATTCTGTCCCTGTCCTGTCACCTCCACATCCTGTGCTAGGGACTGTGTCTCTAAAGGAGGATTAAATAGTGTTACCTGTTGGCTGAAGTCCAGAGTGTCCTGGGAAAGAGAAGGAAGACACACACTCAAAGATAGGAAGGTAAATCTGTCCCCAAACACATCGTCCCCAGCCCCAGAGCACCTGAGATTTCTCTACCCCACAACCCACCTCACCAGACACCGGAGAGGACAGGGGAGCAGACACTGAGAGCAGTGACCTATGAAGCTCCCCTCACACACATCCAGTGTCTGCTCCTCATTTACTCCAGGGTTGTGACTCAAGTCCCCATGCATGTTTACCCTTCTCTTCCTCTTCAGGCCATAATTCCTTATGTTTCAGCCATAAGCACCATGAATTATTATTTCTGGAATTCCAGGAAATTTGAGATCGACCAGGAAAAGAAGGGCTTTATACAGGGTCAGATATACACAGAATTAATGAGCAAAGTCATTTCTCCCCCCATAGAGTCTGTGGGATCCTCAGCTGCCAGCAGGCGCCTTACCTTTCTGACCCCTGAAGTAGACGCACAGCCCCGCCCCCAGGAAGAGCAGGCCCAGCACGAAGCCCCCGACTCCACTCAGCATCTTGCTCTGTGCAGATTCAGACTGTGCCCCTGAGAGAAGAAACAATTTGGTGATTTTAATCCAAAATTTAGCATGTCTGTATGAGACCCTGTGACTGAACTTTGAGAACGGGGGAGGAAGGTTGCCTACAGGAACCAGAACAACTGGCCATTTCTGAAACACAGACCTAAAACTCACACTGAGTAGATACAGGATTCAGGCACTGAACTCATTTCAACATCACAGCCCTGACATCAGGCCACTACTTCACGATCTGACGGATGTGGAGCCTGGGACTCAATGAGGTGCAGCCCTCGTCCAGGGGGACAGAGCTAATAGACACAGAGCAGGGACTGCTCCCCTCATGTCGGGAGGCACCCACATTGTACAGGATGTGCTTTTTCTCAGATCACAGTGGACATCTCAGAGCAGCAGTGTCGAAGGACCAGCCCAGCCTGACGCAGGGGACTGGTACCCAGGGCCAAGGGGGCCTTGATCTGTGACCTCGTGGGGAAGCTCAAAACAGGGACAGCCTCTCTTCTGCCTGCAGAGACAACTGTCTTCTCAGAAAGTTTTTATAGAATTATCACAGGGACACCCCAGGACCTGTGCTGAAGGAGGGACATGAACAAATGAGAACACGGTGTGGGGAGGGGGAACCCCACCCTCAGGGAGAAGCAAGGTCCCCTGTGCTGGGTGAGACACGGGTGAGGTCAGAAAGCTTCTCACTCCATTCCACGGTGACAGGGCTCGTCAGGCTTGGGTGCTGCACGTGGCAGGTGTAGACCTCTCCACTCTGGGGCACTGTTTCCAGCATCACCAGCATCTGGAAGGTCCAGTCTCCGTTCTGGATCAGGCCTGTGGAGCTGACCCCAGCCTCCTCTTCCTGGCCGTTGCGGAACCAGCGGACTTCAATGTGGCCTGGATAGAAGCCAGTGACAGAGCAGACCAGGAGGTTGTGGTGCTGTAGGCGCTCGGTCTTTGCAGGATACACAGTCACTGTGGGCGCAGCTGGGAGAGAAAAGGGGGGGGACGTGAGGAAGACAGAGGGAGGCTCCTTGGTTGGCTCCCTGTCGGCCTCCAGTCTCCAGTCCCAGGCTCTGTCCTTGGGCAGCGTCCCTCAGAGCTGGCCCTGTGGCCCAGAGGGAGTTAGTGCCCTGAGCTTGAATCTATCCCTACAGCATGGGCTCACTAGATTTGAGAGATATGATGAAAATTTGAGGGCCTTTTTTATATCTTGGAACAGTTATTCACTGTGGACGTGGTCACAAATCTATGCAGGGCACGTAGTGTATTCATTAAAAGTGTGCTATCTGGGGCTGGGCTTCCTGGATTCAAATCCTGGTTCTGCCTCTTACTGGTTACTCCTGGGAGAATGTTTACATTCCTCTGTGTTTCAGCTCTCTCACCTATAAAGGGGTAATAATACTAACTTCCCTTCTAAGGATATGGGAAGATCAATGGGTCTAATTATGTAAAACAATGGCTGGAACTTAGCAGCAATATGTGTTAGCTAGTTAGTATCCTTGTTTATTGGGAGAGAAAAGATAACTCAAAGTCGTATGGGTAAACTGAGAAGCAGTGTGGGAAAGACGGGGACACAGGGTGTGACATCCTGGGAACGTGACACCCACACCTGAGAAACCCACAGACATGGTCCCACCTGGGCAGCAGGAAAGACAGCTGGGTCCCTGACTCTGAGAGCTGAGCCCAGAAAGGCTGAGTCCTGAAGGAGAGGGGGCGGAGCCCGGGAGTCAGTCATTAGAGATACTGATAATCACTCTCAGTGGATCAATCCTCCCCTTTTCAAAAGAAGCATTTTTATCATTGGAATTGTTATCATTTGAGAAGTATCTCTCTTTTTAAGCTGACATTTGAGCTCAGAGCAGGGTCTGGGGTTCATATATGTGTGCATTATTCCCGCCTGAGACCAGGCTCAAAAATACAATTTTAGAGCAAGTGGAGGAGGAACCGGGGAAAACATGTACACATTACCACAAAATAATAAGATTCATGGTAAGTCCTTGCTGACATCTTTGTGGTGAATTTCATTACATTAAAGGTGTGTAAAGTCTCAACATGGACAGTAATAAAGGAGAATCATAACACAAACCAGGAGCTGAAGAAAATGATGAATTAAATATTCTCAAAGTGAAAATATTCAGGAGTCTTAGGAATCAAAAAACCATAAATTAAAAATTAAAAAAACCTTAATTTTCAACCAAGTATTTGGCAATAATGAAAAAAGATTTAACAAAACAGAATGTGAAGTAAAATGTCACAACTATAGGAAGATATGTAACTACTTAAATAGCACCAGCATTGTAGAAATATCAATAGTAATATGGGAATATTAAGTAAGAATTATAATTTAAAGACTTTGTTCGCAATCACTTCAACCATGTAAAAATATACACACTGAGGTGGAAAAAAAGTAAGAAACTGAGAGACCTGGAAGGAGCCTCAGAAAGAGCAGAGGCGCCGGGAGCCCCGCCCTCTCGTGGAGGACACACCCGTGCAGGAACACGTGACTGTCCCGGGAAAGGAGGGTTTGTCCAGCAGAGATGTGACTCTGCTCACACCCCCGTGTCACCTCCGTCACCTCTGCTCCCCGAGCCTCCACCCCAGCTCTACAGTCCCAGAAACGTCCCCTCCGCAGGACGGGGCCACACTCTGAACCGGTGTCTCGACAGCCACCCTCGCAGGGCCTCCCGGTCCCTTGTCCCCCCTCGTCCCTTCCCCCACTCCTCTTACACACACACCCCGTCCCCCGCCGCGCTCACATTGCCGATGCAGCAGGAATCCATCAAACACCCCATAGTTGTGTCTGCAGAACGTGTCCACCGCGGCCCTCGCGTACTCCAGGCGCTCCTTCTGCCGGTTCCAGCTCTCGGCGTCCGGCCGCCCCAGCTCCGTCACCGCGCGGTGCTCCCCCACGTCGCTGTCGAAGCGCACGATCTCCTGCCCGTTGTAGATGAATCTGACTAGGAACTGCACCCGCTGTGTCCCGTTGTAGAAATGACACTCGGCCTTATGCTGCCACAAGAAATGTGCTGTGGGGACAGGAACCATCAGGTCACACTGGTTAGAGACAGACGGCGACCCCGCCCAGTGCGGGGCGCTCAGGTCAGAGGGGACACAAGGACCCGGGGACCCTGATTACCCGCACCCAGAGGTCCCCTCTCTTTTGGGTCCGGCGGGGGGCGGGCGGGCAGGGTTGACCCCTCTGGTCCTAAGTCACTGGTATCCACTCGGCTACGCTGTGGAGCGGCTGGACTCCCATTTCCTGAAGATTTGCTTCCTTTTCACCTCCTTTCAGAAGCTTCCACCTCCCTCCTCTCATGACCTCTTTCCCTTTCCTTAAACACGTCCTCCTCCTCTTGTGAGCACGTGGTTGGTGGGACCTCCTGCCGCCCTGCTGCCCTGGGCGTCCACAGAAGGAGAACAGACTCCCCTCTGCCTGGAGCTTAACGTTTAGTGACAGTGACTGTCGCAACCCAGGGACACAGAGTTCATACAGGAGTGAGAGATGTCAGAGGAGAAGTGTGGAGTCCAGAACAGAGAGGAATAACGTGATCTAAGTTACATTCGGGAACAAGAAGCCACCTCTGAGTGACACTGAAAAGGTGACAAGAAGGCTGAGTTGGCGTGAACTGGAAGGTGTGTGTGGGTGGGTGTTTGGGGAAAGAAAAGCACATTTCAGGTCAAGGTAACACCACCTGCAAAAGCCTGAGAGAACCATGAACGCCCTCCAGACAGGAGAGGGGACAGTGCTCTGAGGCACACACAGTGACAGGGGAGGGGAGGGGACAGGACAGGTCAGGTGGAGCCCGTGCTGAAAACCTGGGGGAGGGGGTGTTTTAGGATGGGACCTTATTCTAATGTAACAGGAGACCATGGATGGGTTTTAGGGAGATTAAACCTCAATCCCAACAGGGCTGCTCTCCTTTCTGCATTTCCACATCCAGAAAGCTCAGAAAACCAGAGGACTAAGCCTGTGGTTAAAGTGAGATGAATAAATGGAAGCTTCTGGTGTCATCAATGTGGAGAGGAGAATTACTGCAGAGACTAGAGACACTTTACTGAAAAATAATTGGGACTTAAAAAGACAGGTTGTTGAAAACTTATAGAGATGTGATGAATGAGTAGTCATGAAACTTGGAAAAACATTGCAAAAGGCAAAAAATAAAAATAAAGATTTTAATTTCAGTTGATTGGATTCCACACGAAAGTGGTGAATTTGTACAACTGATTTTATTTCTCTTTTTGGTAATAAAGCAAGCAAAACTAAACCAGAAAAAACTGAATTGGAAGGTGAGTGTGTGTACAAAGTGTGAGTCTAGAATTTTAGGAACAGCCGGTGAAAGCAGTGTTCTCAACCACAACACTACTGACATTTGAACCTGGTAACTCTTTGCGGTTGGAGGAGGTGGGCTGTTCTCTACACAGAAGGCTGTACTCAGTATCCCTGGTCTCTCTATAGCTAGGAGTTCACAATCCCAGGGTGACAACAGAAATGACTTCAGATATTGCCAGATGTTCCAGAGGTGGTGGCCCTCCCTGGGTGACCTCCACTAGTGTGAACATTCTGAAACACCTGTGGTGATAAAGCCACTGCTAATGATGCATTAGCTGAGAATTACATACATAGTTCTACTGATAGTGTACCTATTGAAAATATCGGTCCTATATGAAATTCGTATTTCCTAGGAATCTGGTCTGAGTGCAGACGTTTTCCAGTGAAATAAAGTTGTTAAGGACCAAGGTTGACCTGTTTCTTTGCCTTGCCGACCAATCACCAGGTCAGATAATTTATCCTTCACATCATCTTCCCTCTTATCTTCTCTGCCACTGGTTCCCTATTATCTACAGGAGGAAACTGCAGCACAGCCGTCTGATTCCTGTTCAGTGTCCCAACCAGCTCACTGTCTGTGTCTCCTGCTCCAGTAATACCAATTGGCATCGAAATATCAGAAATTCCACTCGGCCAGAAGTGGAACTCCCATTTCTATAGTCAGGTCCCCTCAGAGGGGGAGAAACTAGGAAGATGACATTGTCATGTGGACAGTTCACCAAAATGAGCAGGTCCCCAGACTCTGAGTAGAGACATTCATATAGAAGTGATGGCAGAGACCAGGGGACTATGGTAAGACAAGGTCTATCTTATTGTTCACAAATTCTCTAGTAACTTCTTGACACATGAGAAAATTGAAAAATGAAAATGTGTGAAGCTGCTGTAGCCTGTAGGGTCAGCACTGTCCGTCCTTGTTCACTGTCCAACTTAAGGTTTTCAAATACACTGAATAATAACACAGGGTGTCCAACCCTGGCTGGTGGCTCAGCAGTAGAGTGTCGACTTGGCGTGTGGAAGTCCCGGGTTCAATTCCCGGCCATGACACACAGGAGAAGCACCCATCTGCTTCTCCACCCTTCCCCCTCCCCTTTCTCTCTCTCTCTCTCTTCCCTTCCTGCAGCCAACACTCCATTGGAGCAAAGTTGGCCCAGGCGCTGAGGATGGCTCCATGGCCTCTGCCTCAGGCACTAGAATGACTCTGGTTACAGTGCAGCAATGCCCCAGATGGGCAGAGCATCACCCCCTGGTGGGCATGCCAGGTGGATACAAGTCTTCGCATGTGGGAGTCTGTCTGACTGCTACTCTGCTTCTCACTATGGAAAAAAATAATACAGGGTGTCCAGTTAAAGTTGGATTTCAGTCAAATTATTGTTGTTTCTCTGAAATACAGATTCAGTCGGGCATCCTGTGGTGGGTTTTTTTTTTGTTTTTTTTTGGCAGCGGTAGCCGCACGCTGACAAGATCTGACACAGAGGAGCGTAGTTAATACTTCCTGTGTTCTTCCTCACGTGCCCTCCATAGTCCGCACTAGTGTGAGCTCAAATGAAACTTTTTAAATTATAAATACAAATGAATGTGAATTTCTTCTATATTGGAACTGGAAGCTCTTGTATCTCCCTGCCCCCAACCCTAAGACACCATGGCACATGTGAGTATCAGATACTCGACCCTTAATTAAGACACAACCTAGCAGCTGTCTCCAGTCCTAGAAGCTCAAGCTCTAGAGTTAGAAGGTCTACATTGTAACGAGCTCTTCCATTTTGGTCATTTTGTGACATCTTTGAATTCTTTTTCTTTCTCTCTAAAATAGATTTAGTGATAGTAAGTTCCTCACAGGATACTGTTAAGGGTGAAATTCAAAAGTGATTCTTTGTAGTGCTGATTGTATAATAAGTACTCAATAAATACCAGGGTATTTTAATTATTATAACACCTATGAATGTAAGCTCACCAGATCTTTTTATGTTTTATCTTTCTAAAGCCAATAATATCTTCATCATCATTTGATAATTTTCTTTAATTAATATGATCAGTAAATATTATTTTGAACACAAGGACAGAAACATTGGTTTATGTATAATAACAGAATACACATGAACCTATGTGAAAAGATTATGCTGATGTAGAGGAGAGGGACTTTCTAGATACTGAGATTTAGACCATATGCTCTGGGATCTACAACTAACTGTAACTCTAGGTAAGTTAAACATTTTAAATTAGATTCCATAGGTTATTACATTTTTAATTGCTGCAGATAAGATAGGAGAGTTCTGAGAACTGCACATTGAAATGTAGAAGCCTAGCACATAGTAATTGTACAGTGCTATAATTCTTCATTCATGCTGATGGAGACCAAAATTGTTTTGTTATTGACCCCATTCTCATTACTTAAGGGGACAACTGGTCTGTCCTGGGTCACTAATAAATACTGGCTATATAATGAGTGGTTCTCTGCATAACCCGTCAACTCTGCATTCAAGGTCACTCAGCGGTTCCTTACTGATGACCGAACCTCTCTGGTTCTCAAATGATTGGCAGCTTCTTCTCGTGCTCGTTCATTCTAAAACATTAGGTCCTGCTGACCCCTGACCCAGACCACAGTCTCTCCCTGAGGTCAGCTGCTCAGAAGAGTCCCTGAGATCTGTCGCCCACGTCTCCAGCTCCTATACTCTACTGAAATGGTCTTGACTCATGTCCATCTTGTTCCTTACTCTCACTGCAAACATCACATCCACCAAACCCACTTTCTAGTGGTTCTCACCACACGTGGACAGACCCTCCTTCTGCAAAAATCTATCCCCTTCACATCCATGTGTCACATGCTCTTGGTTTTTCTCAACGCCACCTTCTCAGTCCGCCTTTGATGATTCATTGGCCGATGACCCCCTGAGTGTGACCCTTGCCATCTTATTATTTACATACACTCTCTGTCACTGTGTACTTCCTCCACTGTCCTGGAATTCCACTCACTGCAAGTGTCAGTGCCACCAGCATGCACACCCCCAGCCCTGGCCGCCCCTGAACTCCAGGCTCCTGTATTCAACTGACCTCTTCACAGCTCCACACAAATGTCACAGAATCATTTCACATTGAAACAAAATACGTATTCCTAACCACTCACTTGAAATAATTTTTTCCACAGTCTTCTCTATCACAACACACAATGCTACCGTTTTCATTCAGATTCCTGAAGACAAATCCTTAGGGATAAGCTTACTTTTCCTACACTGGCCCAACTTGATTCATCCATAGTTTATACATATGTATCTCCCTCATCCACTCACTCCCCCTCCCCACTGTCTGCTCCAGCCCTCACTACATGAGCTCAAGTGCACCTGCCCTGAGAACTCTTCCTGCTCCTAAATGGCCTCCCCAACTCCACCTGTGAACCCCTGACATCCAGTCTCCACATGCTGGCTAGAATTACTTTTTAAAAGAAAGAAAAATAAACTCTTATTATAACCCTCCAGTAGTTCACATATCTCTTCAGATAATATCTAGATTTCTCACCTGGGCCGTCAGTGCCCAACATGCACCCTCTCCTGTCCTCTCCACCCTCTTCCTGTGTCAGGGTCACAGCCCAACGGGCTCGCTGGGCTTCAGCCATTCCTGCCTCCTAACTGTCCTGTAAACACGGCAAACATGTCCCCACACTGTGTCCTTTCCTGCTCCTCTCCCTGGAACACCTGTCCCTTGTTTCCTTCACAGGGTGGGTTCTCTCATCACTCAGGTCTCAAGTGTCTCTCAGTGTCACTGTCACATGGAGAGGTCTCTAACTACCTGAATGAAGTCAGGTGAATCCAGTTCTCTCTGTCCTATAACGCTGCTATATTTTTTCTTTTAAGAGCAATTATTGTTCTCTGAATATTTTTCTTTTTTAAATGTTTATTGGGTTACTGTATTTCTCCACTTACATTGCCTAAGTTCCTTGAGAAAACAAACTTTCTATCATGTTCAAATAAGATTCTCTGAGCGTAGAATAGAGCATAGTATAACACAGTCACTCAGATAAACAGCTCTGGTCTAAGTGAACACACACAGGGTTCTGGGACTTGAACACTGTAGGGATCCTGGAACAAGAAGGGGCTTAAGCTCCTAGACTCTTTGTTTGGATGACACATTATATTCCTCTGTTTCCTGTGAGAAAATCAGAGACACTTACTCCTTCTCCTCCTACTAGTCGGAAGAAACATTGCCATTACGGAAAAGGTAATTTAAGAAAGAGGGAAAGTATCACTACATTGATTTCTGTCTACAATCTGGTCTAGTGCTGAGGCCTGGAGGGACTGTGGGATCCAGGAATGGCGTTGACGTAGCTGGGGAGAGAATAGGGATGAATCAGAAGTGGAAATAACCAAAAAGTTAATCCAGGGAAACAGAGGGCACGGTGAACGGACCTGTGATATTTGGGGCCAAAATGATAAGAGGGCGGGGAGTTCCCTTGACTCTCAGCCCCGTGGGATGTAAACAACCTTCACACTCTCTGGGTCTTGTTCAGGGTTTATATTTTGAACCTATGAAATTGCTAATATCTGACTAGGTTTTTTGTTTGTTTGTTTTGTTTTTGTTTATAAAAACAGGATTTCAGACAGTTTATCTCTCCTAGTTGAATCCGTACTTGTGGACTCAGACCCGAGAACGGTGATGTAGGAGAATCTGATAGCACAGAAAGATTCAAGATGGATTCACGATGAACATGAACCAGAAATTCAGAGAAGCTTTGAGTTCTTTAAGGCATCAGACACTGACCCAATAGATGCTGTTTGTCTGTGGGGTCACTCTAAGTACTGAGAGTCTCTGCTTCAGGCCTGGGGACTTTCCACAAGACGAATAGAGCACTGAGCCCAGCTTCTGCCAGGGGACCTCCGTTATAGGTACCGGGCCTTGTGCACACTGGGTTCAGGGGGAAGGAAGGGAGACAGTGGGGAGGCCCCTTGATACATCCTCACCTATTAGGGAGAGACACTAACAACACAGATGCTGTTGAGGCCATAACACAGAATATTTTAATTCTTTTGACTCCTCATGGAATTAACAAAGGAATTTTCCCCTTTTATGGAATAACTCAATATTATAAAGGGATAGGAAATTATTTTGACATCATTATTTCTGAATCCCTTGACGACCCTGAGGGAATGGGATACGAGGCTGGAGAGGTTTATTGGAGGAGAGAGGAGAAGAAACCGTCTCTACACAGGGAGCCCCTGACACGGCTCTCGTAGGGCAAGCACCCAGGCTCCTTCTGTTGTGAAAATAATCAGGATCCACAGGATGAAGACAGGTGGTCACTGAAGAGAATGTCACAGTTTTCTAAGGGACATGGCCTGGACACAGTGACAAAGCTCATCCTTCCTTCTCTCACCCACAGCAGCTCACCCCCGAGGTGCACTTACGTGGTGTGTCCCTGGCCCCATCCAGGAGAGGGCTCAGTATCGTCACTGTCACCATCAGAGCGGCCACCCAGGAGCCTCCAGGGAACCACAGACGCTCCATGCTGGAACAGAGAGGACGGGTGCAGAGAGAAAGGAGTCCCACTCTGTGAGGATCATGACCCTTCCTCACCCACATCCCACATAATGTGAACTAAGGAACTCGTTTTCTGTTCCCTGATTGGGTGATGTCAGTGCTGATAACCAATCAGCGTCCGAGACAAATAGCATCATCAGCTGCTGGTTAGAGACTCAGTATGAAAGTCCTTTTCTGAAACTTAGAATTTCCTGCATGAAAAAGACTGTTTTATTTCAGTGCTTTAAAGGTCCGATTCAGCTGCATCAGGTACAGTTTATTGGGCCCCTATTTTAAGCCAGTTCTGTGTTGATCAGTGATGTGTGTCCAAGTTGGAACCTTTAGGAGTGTCCAGTCCTGACACCTGCTGACAGAGCTGTTCTGACACATGTGTGTGAGTGTGTTTAGGAGTTGCAGGGACAGAGGGAAGAGGGTGGCCAGTTAGGAGACTTTCAATTGTGACCCTATGACACCATAACCTTCTGTTCTCATCTGGGAATTACTTAAGCTCTTAGATAACGTCTCTGTGATCGTTCAGGTGTCTCTGTACTGACAACGTCTGTTGTTCTCTGAACACCTGAAGCGGCAGCCTCCCTGGTAACTGCTGGGCCAGACTGACAGCTATTGATTGGAGAGCATGATCTTTCTTTACAGAGAAGAGTGTCTCTGAGGAAAACTGAACATTGTCCAGTAATTTAACCTGAGTGAGAAGGATTATCAGAGTTACTTGGAAAGGGGTTTAGAGGAGGCGATCTATAGGGAATGGGGGAAAAGTACCTTTAAGGACCAGTTAAGCTAACAGTGAGATAAAGGACTCAAAGTTAGCCTTTAAGACATCTCTTCTATAAAATAATTAATAATTATTCATGTAAAAAGTTTAATTCCTTACTCCTGGTTCCCATTTTGGTTCTTTTCCTTGAAGACATGTGCTCATCTTTATTCAACTTCTCTTGATTTATTCTAAGAAAAGATAACAGAAGACCTTGCTAATACAATTGTTATACAGTGCTCAGGGAATGGAAGACTATTGAGAAATGATGGATTACATCCTCTGATGGAATTATAATTTTAAACATATAATTTTACTTTTACATAATTATTACACATACTTTTAATATGAATGTACAGCTCAGATCCTAAATGGTCTCTATAGGACAGCTCTCTAACTAAATTTCTGCAATTCTTATTGTCAGTATTACATATTTCAACTATATTCTTATTTAGACATTAAATTTAATGGGGTGACATTGGTCAATAAGATTGCACAGGTTTTAGGTGAACATCCGTTTAGCATCTGAACTGTTGATTGTGTTGGATGTTCATCACCCAAAGTCAAATCATTTTACAACACCTGATATTTGTCCCACTTTACTCCCCTCCCCCCCGTCACCCTTACCCCAGTAACCACTTCACTTTTATCTATGTCCACGAGTCTCAGATTTGTATCCCACCTGCATGTGAAATCATATAGTTCTTAGGTGTTGGAGACTGCAAGTTGACAGGTCCTTGTGGTTTAGATTTTGGGGAACAGGTGTGGGGGACTGGCAGTCAGCTGACAGGGTCCTTGCTTGCATGCCCTTCCCCACACCTCCCTGTTAGCTGTGATGCTGGACTGTTTCCACTCATCTCATCTCCCGTGTCCCCTCCCTCCTCCATGGAGGCAGTTTTCTTTTGACCCTTTGTTCTATGAAGTTACGGTGTTTTGCAGAAGGGAGAGAATTCTGCACTGGGGAGAATTCTTGGATTACTTGGGAAGTGTGACGATGTTTCAGAGATCTCTTTGATTTGCTAATGACTTTACTCTGCCCTATACATAAAGCGGTTTGAGGGAGGAGACTTGCTCTTGCAAGCCATCAGCCATGCAAACAGACTTCCTGATACCAATCTTTTTCTTTCTGAGCTTATTTCTTCATTCTGCACCATTCTCACTCAGGATCTGGACAATTACTAGCTGCTCTGGTCCACGGCACTTAAGTTTTTCTATTTACCTATTTTATTCCACATAATGTTGTCAAGGTCCATCATGTTGTTGTCAATGGCAATATGTCATCATTTCTAATGGCTGAGTAGTATTCCATTGTATATACGTACCACCTCTTCATTATCCAATTCTCTAACTAAGGACACTGGTTGTTTCCATGTCTTGGCCACTATGAATAATGCTGTGATGAACATGAGGGTGCATGTGTCTTTATGTACTAATGTTTCTGAGTGTTTTCAGTAGATAGTTGAGGGACTCCTGGGTCATATGGTAGGTAGTTCTAGTCATAATTTATTTTAATGTGGGGTGATTGACAGGGACAGACAGACAGGAAGGGAGAGAGATGAGAAGCATCAATACTTCATTGCAGCACCTCAGTTGTTCATTGATTGCCTTCTTATATGTGCCTTAACCGGGGGTCTCCAGCCAAACCAGTGAACCCTTGCTCAAGCAGGCTGCTTTGGGCTCAACCCAACAACCTTAAGCTTCAATCTAGTTACCCTTGGGCTCAAACCAGCTACCGTGGGCTCTTGTTGATAACAGACAATCTAACAGGTGTGAGTTGGTATCTCTGTGATATCAGTGGTAACATTTCTTTAATTTTGGAGTTTTTTTTATCAGTTCTTTCTTTTTGTTTCTTTGTGAGTCTAACCCAGAGTTTCTCAATTTTATTGATATTTTCAAAGAACTACTACTTTATTGTGTTATTTTTTTTCTATGCATTTTTGTTGTTTATTTCATTTAGTTGTGCTCTAACTTTCATTATGTTTGTTTTTCTGCTCACTCTGGGTTTCTTTGTTCTTTTTTTTTCTAGTCCTTTAAGATGCGATGTTAGGTTGTTTACTTGAGATCTCTCTTGTTTCTTGATATAACAGTACAATGATTTAAACTTCCCTCTTATCACTGCTTCACTGCATTCCAGAATTTTGATAGGTTGTGTTGTCATTCTTATTTGTCTGCATGTATCTTTTGATCTCTGCTTTTTTTTCTTCTTTGGTCATCAATTTTTAGACATACGTTGTTTAAGTTACACATTTTTGAGAGTTTCTTTACTTTCTTTTTGCAAATGAATTCCAATTTCAAAGCCTTATGGTCAGAATATATGCATGGTATAATTTCAATCATTTTAAATTTGATGATGTTAGTTTTGTGGCCCTACATATGATCTATCCTTGAGAATGCTCCATGTGCACTGGAAAGGAATGTATAATCTGAAGTTCAGGGATAAATTTCTGTAAATATCTATTACATTCTTTGGGTCTAGTGTTCATTTAAGATCAGTACTTCTTTTTTGATATTCTGTTTGGCTGATCTATCTAAAATTGTCAATCGTGTGCTGAGATCTCCAAAGATGATTGTGTTTTTGTCTATCTTTTTCCTGCTATTCCTGTGATAGTAGATTTATATGTTTTGGTGCTCCCTGATTCAGGGTATATATATTAAGACGTGTGATATTTCATTAATTTAACATGTGCTATACCAGTATGAAATGTCCATCTTTGTCTCTTGTTACCTTTGTTGTCTTGAAGTCAGTGTTATCAGATATTAGTATGACTGCATCTGCTATTCTTTGGCTATTACTTACTTGGAGAATTGTTTCCCATCTTGTCCCTTTGAAACTACTGTTGTCCCTGCAGCTTAAATGCTTTTCCAGAAGGCAAAATATACTTAGCTTTGCCTTTTCATCTAATCTGCTGCTTTGTGCTTTTATTGGTGAGTTCAGTCCATTATTTTTGTAGAGTAATTATTGAAGCATCAGCATTTTCTATAGCCACTTTATGTTCTGTGTTTTGGTAGCTCTGTGTTTCCTTTGGTGATTTTTCTTTTGTTTCTGACAGTTGCTTTTGTTTGCTGATATTCCATGTTTCTTTCCTCTATATCTTCTTTTCTAAGCTATGTCTTTTAGTTTGGTTATTTTTTGTTTGTTTCTGTGGAGTTTTTTGGTAGTTACTGTTAAGTAATTGAGAAAAGGTTTCATGTGTATAAATGTCTTTTGTGTTATGTGTGCTCTTCCATGCCATCCTCTTTGTGACTTTAGACGTTTATCCTCTCCCTTTTTATGTTATTGTTATCAAAGATTATCCTGTTTTATATTGTAAACTTGATAGAGGTTTTACTTGTAGTTTTGTGAGTTTTTTGCTTTGTGTCTGGCAGAATAACGTTGTCGAGTACTATCTTCAATGGGGACATTCTGCTGACAATTTTCCTCAGCTTCTGTATGTCTGAAAACTCTTTATTTCTCTTTTATATTTCAACGATACCTTTGGGAGATACAGTATTTTTAGCTGGTAATTCCTCTTTTTCTGTACTTTGACTGCTTAAATCTACTCTCTTTTGACATAGAGTTTCTGCTGAGATGTCTGATGGTAATCTAATGGCTCTTCCTTTATATGTTATGTTCTTAAGTATCCTAGCTACATTGAAGATATTTTCTTTGTAATTGATTTATTACATTTTTTTTTGTATTTTTCTGAAGCTAGAAACAGGGAGAGACAGTCAGACAGACTCCCCCATGCGCCCGACCGGGATCCACCCGGCTTGTCCACCAGGGGGCGATGCTCTGCCCCTCCAGGGCGTCGCTCTGCCGTGACCAGAGCCACTCTAGCACCTGGGGCAGAGGCCAAGGAGCCATCATCAGCGCCCGAGCCATCTTTGCTCCAGTGGAGCCTCAGCTGCAGGAGGGGAAGAGAGAGACAAAGAGGAAGGAGAGGGGGAGTGGTGGAGAAGCAGATGGGTGCTTCTCCTGTGTGCCCTGGCCAGGAATTGAACCTGGGACTTCTGCACGCCAGGCCGACGCTCTACCACTGAGCCATCCAGCCAGGGTGATTTATTACATTTTTAATACAATGTGCCTTTGTGATGGCCTGTTTAGGTATCTAGGTATTCCATTTGCTTCTTGACATTGAGGATCTAACTCTTACCATAAGCTTGGGAAGTTCTCCTCAACACTTTGCTTAAATAGGCTTTCTATTTCCCTCTCCCTCCTTTGTTCTTTATGAATTCCCATCATTCTTATATCAGTCTTTCCAATGAAGTCAGAGAATTCTCATAGAGCTCTCTCATTTTTTTAAATTTTGAATCTCTCTCTCCTTCTCTTTGTATCACTCTAGTTTCTTGTCTTTAAATATCTTTGATTCTGTTTTCTATCTGCCCTGTCCTATTAACTAAACTTGCTACCTCACTTTTCAATTTCTGTATTGAGTTCTTCATCTTCTTTTATAAAATTTCAATCTTCTTGGTGAGGTATTTTTTTTTGTTTACTGAGCTCATTGAGTTGCCTATTGGTATTTTCTTGCATGTCATTGAGTATTTACAAAACTCCAATCCTGAATTCTCTATTGTATAACTCCAAAGTTTTAAAGCCATTGAGATTGCTTCCTGAAGATTTCACATTTTCTTTTTGAGCTACATCTCTTTATTGGGCAGCCATAGTATTCATTTCTTTGTCTGGAGGGTATTTGCAAATGGTATTGTTAATAAATCAATCAAGAACCAACAATTAAAAATAAATAAAAATTGAAAATAAATAAAAGCATAATACAGGCAATAAAATAAATAAAGATAAAAATAAATACTGAAAAATTTAAGAGAAAATAACAGAAAATAAATGAAAAAGAATGCCCAGTATAAAATATTTGAAAACAGGAGAAATAACACCAAGAAAGAAAAACTAAAGAAAAAGAAAAAATAGAAGAAAAGACATAGCCACCCCACATATCCAAACAAAAAGAAAGTTTTCTATTTATTTCCAGTAGCTGGCACTGGATTAAAGATTTTAGCTTTGTGAAATTCTCAGGCTGGCCTCCACTGAGTAGCTGCTGTGGTGATGGTGGGTGGGGCTTGTTGTGAGGTTACAGCTTCAGCAATGGCGATCTCAGTCCTCTGAGCACTACTCCCCATGTCATACCACACCATGCAAGGTGACACTGAGCACTTCTGTTCCTCAGGGGAAAGAGTGACTCTGTAGAAGTAGCTGTGGGGAATGTCTCTGCCACTGTGCAGTACTCACAAGGGGAGAGAGGCAGAATCTGGGTGGCTGAGTTGGAGGTATACTTTGTATTTTTGTGTCTCTGTCCCAGTGCGGGCTGCTGGCAGACCATGAGAACATTGGTCCTGATCCCTCATTATGCTGCTTCTTTGGTTTAATATTGTCCAAAATTCCCCAATCTCTGCACTCCTCCTGGCAGAAGGAAATCCAGTCACGCTCAGTTTCTCCTGTCTCCAGACCCAGCAAACAAACATCCAGACAGCTCAGGCTTCTCTCTGGAGCCAACCACGAGTGTGTCTTTTCCACTTTCTTCTTCTCAGTGCTTCCCACCTTCAGTGCACTCAGTGTGCTGATCTTTCAGGCAAACCTGTGAGCCCAGCTGGGCTTTCTTCACTGAGTTATAGCTGTTCAGTTTGTTACAATTCAAGGAAAGAGGACAAGTGTATGTCTCCTGTCACCATTACTCTGATGTCAATTCTTAAACTATTTTTGTTGTAGTACATTGAAAAGTTCTTTTGCATTTCTCTAATTAAACATCATTAAATCAGCTTATATGCCATCTGGTGTATACTCTGCTAAAATGTCTCTTCATGTCTTATATCCATTTTTATATTAAGTATTTTTAAGTGTAAAATTATGAGAGTCCTTTATAGATTCTATAAAGGATGCCCTGTGTTATATTTAAGGATGCAAATAATTTTTCTCTGTGTATAGGTTATTTTTTTATTCTCTTGACAGGATTTTTGCAGAATATTTTTGAGTTTGATAAAGCCCCATTTATTGAAGTTTTTCTTTTATGGATTATGCTTTTAATGTCATGTCTAAAATGTCTTTACCAGCCAAAGAATTATTCCTATGTTTCCTTCTAAAAGTTTTATATTTTGCATGTAAATGTTTTATATAGTTTAAGTTAATCATTTTAAAAAGTGTGATAATTTGAAGGGTGGTTTATTTCATAGAAGTAGATAATAAAATATTGGTTGACAAAGTATTTTAACTAAAATGTCAAATCTACTTATCCAAACTTCTTTACTATATTCTTAGTGTTTTTATGATGTCTTTAGGATCTGTAGCAATGTCATATTTCTCCTTCCAGATGTTAACAATTTATGACTAGAATTTTTTTCTTATCAATTTTGTAGGTGGTTATCTAAAAAAAATAAAACCAAAGAGAAAAGCAATGAACCTTCTGGCTGTGTTGATTTTCATTATTTTATATCTATTATCAACTGTATTAATTTCTTCTTTAACTTTTATTACTTCCCTTCTTTCATTATTTTTTTTGGTTATATTTCCTTTGCCTAGATTCTTAAGTTAAAAGTTTAGATGTCTGATTTTTATGTATTTTTTTATTTATATCATATACATATAATAAATTTTGAGAGTGTTGAAATATTTTCTTATTTTAAAATCTTTAGTTTTTCATCTGATAACTCTGATAAACAATAAATTGTTTAGAAGTGTATTATATCCCTTCAAAAAAGTTGGCTGTTTTCTCAATCTTATTGACTTGTAATTTAATAAGAATGTGAACAAACAATACATTTTGTGTGATTTCAGTCCTGTGAAATTTACTGAGACTTGCTTTGCAACCATGATATAGCATCTATTCCATGGATATTCTTTGTGAAATTTAAAGAAATATTTATTCTTTGATTATACAACATCATCAATAAACATGTCAGTTATAATATTAAGATGATTGAAAGTATTGTTCATAGCTTTGATTTCCTTACTGATGTGTGTTTGCATAAAATTACAGGGAAGCTTTTCTGCCTTCTATCTACCTCCCAAGTTCCTGCATCACCACCATGGACTCAGTGAGAGTTCTGGGAGGAGAATCAGCTGGCAGGGACAAAAGCTCATATTATACCCCTCAGCTCTATGGTCTCCAGTCCATCACATGAAACCACAGTGTTATTTAGAGTTAGCTGGTTTCTTCTTATCCATCCTCTCTCTTCTGTGCCAAGCCCAATGTCTACCAATCTGATGCTCAGCACATGACCCAAGAGATGGACGTGGGCACCCGTCCCTGCTACAGAAGCAGAAGTCGTCCACCTCCATGGTTTGGCATTGTTAGACTTCTCCGCATCTCTAGCTTTTTTTTTAACTCCTTAAATATACTACTTTCCCAGTTTAGTTTAGAAATATTATTTCTGTTCTTATGATGGCAGTGATGGCTCTTGTAATTTTCATCATCTTAACTGGCACTAAGACTATTTGTATTTTTCCTATTTGTGTTGATATCACTGGTTGATTTATTTAAAGTTTGATATATTACTTTTATCATTATATGATAATTTATTGTAATCTATAAAAATATGGACTGTTTCTTTCCTCTTTTGTTACATTTTTTTGTATTTCTTTTATCTGAGATGTGAGGAAGCAGAGAGCAGACTCCTATGTGTTCCTGACCAGGATCCACCCGGCATGCCCAATTGGGGGCCATGCTCTCTCAATCTGGGTCTTTGCTCCATTGCAACTGGAGCCATTCTAGCTCCTGAGATGGAGACCATGGTGCCATCATTACTAACGTGGCACACTAGCTTCAATAAAGCTTTGGTTGCAGGAAGGGAGAGACAGAGAAAAAGAATAGCAGTAAGGGTGTAGAGGCAGATGGGTGCTTCTACTGTGTGCTCTGACTGGGAATCAAACTTGGGACATCCACATGCCAGGCCGACGCTCTACCACTCAGCCAACCAGCCAGAGTTTCTTTCATTACATTTTATATGTTATCTTGGGCATGTATGTGAGAATTTATCTAGAGTGTGAACACTTGGAATGGAGATATTAAATTATCCAAATGATCCAGACAGGTGAACTAACTTTTGCTCATACCACCACGCACCATTCCCAAGTACCACCTTACAGCATGAAGACTTTTCACATATTTTAGTCTTTTGATGTACAGAATTTTTATAGTCATGCCAAACTTGTTAGTTTTTCTTTTAGAATTTAAATGTTTTTGTTATTCCAAACACTGGTGCAACAAATATTAAATTTTTGTTCTAGGTCATATAGCACTTGCATTTTAAAATATGACAGTTCCTGCCAGGCTGCCGCTGATTCATGATCCTCACAGCAGTATCTGAGAGAATCCACTCCCACAGATGTTTCTAACCCATGACTTAACTACTATATTTGCTAATTTGTAATAAACATTTAATTTCATTTTTCTTTGAAATTCCATTTTTGGGATTATTCGTGAGTTTTGATAAATAGTATATGTTTATTGACCAATGATTTATTCATTTCTGTAAATGATGTATATCCATTGCCCAATTTTTGGTTGGGTTTTTGCTAGTTTCTTTATTGACCCATTGGACATTTTACATAATAAAAAACTGCCATGACTGCCTTGTGTGTTGTATATTTTCCCGAGTTCTACATATTTCCTTTTAATTTTATTTTCTTTATGCAATAAAAATTTTTATATAAATTTTTATTAATGTTAATGGGGTGACAATAATAAATCAGGGTAAATATATTCAAAGAAAACATGTCCAGGTTATCTTGTCATTCAATTATGTTGCATACACATCACCCAAAGTCAGAATGTCCCCGATCACCCTCTCTCTAGTTTTCTTTGTGCCCCTCCCCCTCCCCCTTCTCCTCTCCCTTCTTCCCTCCCGTGCCCCTGCTCCCCCCACCCCCGGTAACCACAGAATTCTTGTCCATGTCTCTTAGTCTCGATTTTATGCCCCACCAATGTACGGAATCATGTAGTTAGTTCTTGGTTTTTTCTGATTTACTTATTTCACTCCATATAATGTTATCAAGATCCCACCATTTTGTTGTAAATGATCCGATGTCATCATTTCTTATGGTTGAGTAGTATTCCATAGTGTATATGTGCCACATCTTCTTTATCCAGTCTTCTATTAAAGGGCTTTTTGGTTGTTTCCATGTCTTGGCCACTGTGAACAATGCTGCAATGAACAAGAGGCTACATGTGTCTTTACGTGTCAATGTTTCTGAGTTTTGGGGGTATATACCCAGTAGAGGGATTGCTGGGTCATAAGGTAGTTCTATTTTCAGTTTTTTGAGGAACCACCATACATTCTTCCATAATGGTTGTACTACTTAAAGTCCCACCAACAGTGAATGAGGGTTCCTTTTTCTCCACAGCCTCTCCAGTATTTGCTATTAACTGTCTTGTTGATAATAGCTAATCTAACAGGTGTGAGGGGGTTTCTCATTGTAGTTTTGATTTGCATTTCTCTAATAACTAATGAAGGTGAGCATGTTTTCATATATCTGTTGGCCATTTGTATTTCTGTCTGGGAGAAGTGTCTGTTCATGTCCTCTCCCTATTTTTTTATTGGATTGTTTGTTTGTTTGTTGTTGAGTTTTATGAGTTCTTTGTAAATTTTGGATATGAGACCCTTAGCTGAGCTGTTGTTTGAAAATATCATTTCCCATTTAGTTGGCTTTCTGTTTATTTTGTTATCAGTTTCTCTTGCTGAGCAATAACTTTTTAGTCTGATGTAGTCCCATTCATTTATCTTTGCCTCCACTTCTCTTGCCTTTGGAATCAAATTCATAAAATGCTCTTTAAAACCCAGGTCCATGAGTTTAGTACCTATGTCTTCTTCTATGTACTTTACTGTTTCAGGTCTTATGTTTAGATCTTTGATCCATTTTAAGTTAATTTTAGTACAGGGGAAAAACTGTAGTACAGTTTCATTCTTTTGCATGTGGCTTTCCAGTTTTCCCAGCACCATTTGTTGAAGAGGCTTTCTTTTCTCAATTGTGTATTGTTGGCCCCTATATTGAAAATTATTTGACCATTTATATGTGGTTTTATTTCTGGACTTTCTATTCTGTTCCATTGGTCTGAGTGTCTATTTTTCTGCCAATACCATGTTGTCTTAATTGTCGTGGCCCTATAGTATAGTTTGAAGTCAGGCATTGTAATGCCCCCAGCTTCATTCTTTTTCCTTAGGATTGCTTTGGCTGTTCAGGGTTTTTTATAGTTCCATATAAATCTGATAAATTTTTGTTCTATTTCTTTAAATAATGTCATTGGAATTTTGATGGGAATTGCATTAAATTTATATATTGCTTTGGGTAATATGGCCATTTTGATTATAGTTATTCTTCCTATCCACGAAGAAGGATTATTTTTCCATCTCATTGTATCTTTTTTGATTTCCCTTAACAATGCTTTGTAGTTTTTGTTATATAGGTCCTTTACATTCTTTGTTATGTTTATTCCTAGGTATTTTTGTTGTTGTTGTTGCAATCATGAAGAGGATTATTTTTTTGAGTTCATTTTCTAATATTTCATTGTTGGCATATAGAAAGGCTATGGACTTTTGTATGTTAATTTTGTATCCTGTGACCTTACTGTATGGGTTTATGGTTTCTAGTAATCTTTTTGTGGAGTCTTTCGGGTTTTCGATGTGTAGGATCATATCATCTGCAAAAAATGATACCTTTACTTCTTCTTTTCAAATATGGATGCCTTTTATTTCTTTGTCTTGTCTAACTGCTATGGCCAGAACTTCTAGCACAACATTAAATAAGAGTGGAGAGAGTTTACAACCCTGTCTTGTTCCTGACTTAAGGTGGAAAGTCCCCAGTTTCATGCCATTTAATATGTTGGCTGATGGTTTATCATACATGACCTTTATCATGTTGAGATATTTTCCTTCTATGCCCATATTGTTCAGTGTCTTAAACATAAAGCTGTGCTGTTTTTTATTGAATGCTTTTTCTGTATCTATTGATAAGATCATGTGGTTTTTGTTCTTTGTTTTCTTGATATGGTGTATTATGTTAACCGTTTTACGTATGTTGAACCATCCTTGAGAATCTGGGATGAATCCCACTTGATCATGATGTATTATTTTTTTTAATATGTTGTTGTATTCGATTTGCTAGTATTTTGTTTAGTATTTTAGCATCTGTATTCATTAGAGATATTGGTCTGTAGTTTTCTTTTTTTTGTGCCATCCTTGCCAGGTTTCAGTATGAGGGTTATGTTGGCCTCATAAAATGTGTTTGAAAGTATTGCTTCTTCTTTAATTTTTGGGAAGACTTTGAGTAGAATAGGAACCAAGTCTTCTTTGAATGTTTGATATAATTCACTAGTATAAGCGTCTGGGCCTGGACTTTTATTTTTGGGGAGGTTTTTAATATTTTTTTTCTATTTCCTCCCTGCTAATTGGTCTGTTTAGGCTTTCTGCTTCTTCATGACTCAGTCTAGGAAGGTTGTATTTTTTTAGGAATTTATCCATTTCTTCTAGATTGTTGAATTTGGTGGCATATAGTTTTTCATAGTATTCTACAATAATTTTTTGTATATCTATGATGTCTGTGGTGATTTCTCCTCTTTCATTTTAGATTTTGTTTATATGAGTCCTTTCTCATTTTTCCTTGTGAGTCTTGCCAAGGATTTGTCAATTTTGTTGATCTTTTCATAGAACCAGCTCCTTCTTCTATTAGTTTTTTCTATAGATTTTCTGTTCTCTATTTCATTTATTTCTGCTCTGATTTTTATTATTTTCTTTCTTCGGGTGGTTTTGGGTTTCCTTTGTTCTTCTTTTTCTAGTTCCTTAAGGTGTGAAGTTAAGTGGTTCACTTGGGCTCTCTCTTTTTTGTTCATATGGGCCTGAAGTGATATAAACTTTCCTCTTATTACTGCTTTTGCTGCATCCCAGAGATTCTGATATGTTCTATTGTCATTTTCATTTGTCTCTATATAACTTTTGATCACTGAGCTTATTTCTTCCTTGACCCATTTTTTAAAAGTATGTTGTTTAGTTTCCACATTTTTGTGGGTTTTTTTCTTCTTTTTTGCAGTTGAATTCTAGTTTCAAGGCTTTATGATCAGAAAATATCTTGGTACAACTTCAATTTTTCTGAATTTGCTGATGTTGTTTTTGTGCCCAAACATATGGTTAATTCTTGAGAATGTTCCATATACACTAGAGAAAAATGAATACTCTGTCACTTTGGGATAAAGTGTCCTGTAGATGTCATTAATATCCAGGACCTCTAGAATTTCATTTAAGGCCAATATATCTTTATTGATTCTCTGTTTGGATGACCGATCTAGAGCCGTCAGCGGTGTATTGAGGTCTCCAAGTATGATTGTATTTTTGTCAGTTTTCTTTTAAGGTCAATAAGTAGCTGTCTTATATATTTTGGTGCTCCTTGGTTTGGTGCATATATATTAAGGATTGTTATGTCTTTTTAATTCAGTGCCCCCTTAATCATTCTGAAATGACCATTTTTGTCTCTGAGTACTTTTGCTGTCTTGTAGTCGGCACTTTTAGATATGAGTATTGCTACGCCTGCTTTTTTTTTGGATGTTATTTGCTTGGAGTATAGTTTTCCAGCCTTTCACTTTGAATTTGTTTTTATCCTTGTTGCTTAGATGTGTTCCTTGTAGGCTGGATACAGCTGGATTTTCATTTTTTTAAAATAATTTAATTTTTTTAATGGGGTGGTATCAAAAAAATTAGGATACATATATTCAAAGATAACATGTCCTGGTTATCTTGTCGTTCAATTATGTTGCATACCCATCATCCAAAGTCAGATTGTCCTCTGTCACCTTCTATCTAGTTTTTTTTGTGCCCCTCCCCCTCTCCCTTTCTTTCTCACTCTCCCACCTCCCCCTGTAACCACCACACTCTTATCAATGTCTCTTAGTCTCACTTTTATGTCCCACCTATGTATGGAATAATGCAGTTTCTGGTATTTTCTGATTTACTTAATTCACTCCATATAATGTTATCAAGTGCCCACCATATTGTTGTAAATGATCCGATGTCATCATTTATTATGGCTGAGTAGTATTCCATAGTGTATATGTGCCACATCTTCTTTATCCAGTCATCTATTGATGGGCTTTTTGGTTGTTTCCATGTCTGGGCCACTGTGAACAATGCTGCAATAAACATGGGGCTGCATGTGTCTTTACTTATCAGTGTTTCTGAGTTTTGGGGATCTATACCCAGTAGAGGAATTGCTGGGTCATAAGGTAGTTTTATTTTCAGTTTTGTGAGGAACCACCATACATTCTTCCATAATAGTTGTACTACTTTACATTCCCACCAACAGTGAATGAGGGTTCCTTTTTCTCCACAGCCTCTCCAACATTTGCTATTACCTGTCTTGTTAATAATAGCTAATCTAACAGGTTTGAGGTGGTATCTAATTGCACATTTGATTTACATTTCTCTAATAACTAAAGAAGATGAGCATCTTTTTATATATCTGTTGGTCATTTGTATTTCTTTCTGGAAGAAGTGTCTGTTCATGTCCTCTTCCTATTTTTTTATTGGATTGTTTGTTTGTTTGTAGTTGAGTTTTATGAGTTCTTTGTATATTTTGGTATTAGGCCCTTATCTGAGCAGTTGTTTGAAAATATCATTTTCCTTTAGTTGGCTTTCTGTTTATTTTGTTATCAGTTTCTCTTGCTGAGCAAAAACTTCTTTGTCTGATGTAGTTCCATTCATTAATTTTTGCCTCCACTTCTCTTGCCTTTGGAATCAAATTCATAAAATGCTCTTTAAAACCCAGGTCCATGAGTTTAGTACCTATGTCTTCTTCTATGTACTTTATTGTTTCAGGTCTTATGTTTAGATCTTTGATCCATTTTAAGTTAATTTTAGTACAGGGGGAAAAACTGTAGTACAGTTTCATTCCTTTGCATGTGGCTTTCCAGTTTTCCCAGCACCATTTTTTGAAGAGGCTTTCTTTTCTCCATTGTGTATTGCTAGCCTCTTTATCAAAAATTATTTGACTATATATATGTCTAGGTTTTATGTCTAGGTTTTCTATTCTGTTCCATTGGTCTGAGTGTCTGTTTTTTTGCCAATACCATGCTGTTTTGATTGTCGTGGCCCTATAATATAGTTTGAAGTCAGGTATTGTAATGCCCCCAGCTTTATTCTTTTTCTTTAGTGTTGCTTTGCCTATTCGGGGTTTTTTATAGTTCCATATAAATCTGATGATTTTTTGCTCCATTTCTTTAAAAAATGTCATTGGAATTTTGATGGGAATTGCATTAAATTTATATATTGCTTTGGGTAATATGGCCATCTTGATTATATTCATTCTTCCTAACCAAGAACAAAAAATATTCTTCCATCTCATTATATCTTTTTTGATTTCCCTTAACAATGCTTTATAGTTTTCATTATATAAGTCCTTTACATTCTTTGTTATGTTTATTCCTAGATATTTTATTTTTTTTGTTGCAATTGTGAAAGGGATTATTCTTTTGAGTTCGTTCTCAAATGTTTCATTGTTGGCATATAGAAAGGCTATGGACTTCTGTATGTTAATTTTGTATCCTGCGACCTTACTGTATTGGCTTATTGTTTCTAGTAGTCTTTTTGTGGATTTTTTGGGGTTTTCGATGTATAGGATTATATCTGCAAAAAGTGATACCTTTACTTCTTCTTTTTGATATGGATGCCTTTTATTTCTTTGACTTGTCTGAATGCTCTGGCTAGAACCTCTAATACCACATTAAATAAGAGTGGAGAGAGTGGACAACCCTGTCCTGTTCCTGATTTAAGGGGGAAAGCCTTCAGTTTAGTGTCATTCAATATGATGTTAGCTGATGATTTATCATATATGGCCTTTATCATGTTGAGATATTTTCTTCTATACCCATTTTGTTGAGAGTCTTAAACATAAAATTGTGTTGTATTTTATCAAAAGCCTTTTCTTCGTCTATTGATAAGATCATGTGGTTTTTGTTCTTTGTTTTCTTGATATGGTGTATTATGTTAACTGTTTTACGTATGTTGAACCATCCTTGATATTCTGGGATGAATCCCACTTGATCATGATGTATTATTTTTTTAATATGTTGTTGTATTTGATTTGCCAGTATTTTGTTTAGTATTTTAGCATCTGTGTTCATCAGAGATATAGGTCTGTAGTTTTCTTTTTTTTTGTGCCATCCTTGCCTGGTTTTGGTATGAGGGTTATTTTGGCCTCATGAAATGTGTTTGGAAGTACTGCTTCTTCTTCAATTTTTTGGAAGACTTTGAGTAGAATAGGAACCAAGTCTTCTTTGAATGTTTGATAGAATTCTCTGGTATAGCTGTCTGGATCTGGACTTTTATTTTGGGGGAGGTTTTTAATGGTTTTTTTTTTTTATTTCTTCTATACTAATAGGTCTGTTTTGGCTTTCTGATTCTTCTTGACTCAATCTAGGAAGGTTGTATTTTTCTAGGAATTTATCCATTTCTTCTAGGTTGTTGAATTTAGTGGCATAAAGTTTTTCATAGTTTTCTACAATAATTCTTTGTATATCTATGGTGTCTGTGGTGATTTCTCATCTTTCATTTTGGATTTTGTTTATATGAGTTCTTTCTCTTTTTTCCTTGGTAAGTCTTGCCAAGGATTGGTCAATTTTGTTGATCTTTTCAAAGGCCCAGCTCCTTCTTCTATTATTTTTTTCTATAGTTTTTCTGTTCTCTATTTCATTTATTTCTGCTCTGATTTTTATTATTTTCTTTCTTCGGGTGGTTTTGGGTTTCCTTTGTTCTTCTTTTTCTAGTTCCTTAAGGTGTGAAGTTAAGTGGTTCACTTGGGCTCTCTCTTTTTTCTTCATATGGGCCTGAAGTGATATAAACTTTCCTCTTATTACTGCTTTTGCTGCATCCCATAGATTCTGATATGTTGTATTGTCATTTTCATTTGTCTGTATATATCTTTTGATCTCTGCACTTATTTCTTCTTTAACCCATTCATTTTTTTAAAAGTATGTTGTTTAGTTTCCACATTTTTGTGGGTTTTTTTCTTCTTTTTTGCAGTTGAATTCTAGTTTCAAGGCTTTATGATCAGAAAATATGCTTGGTACAACTTCAATTTTTCTGAATTTGCTGATGTTGTTTTTGTGGCCCAACATATGGTCAATTTTTGAGAATAATCCATGTACACTGGAGAAAAATGTATACTCAGTCGCTTTGGGATGAAATGTCCTGTACATGTCTATCATATGCAAGTGCTTTAGTGTTTTGTTTAAGGCCACTATATCTTTGTTGATTCTCTGTTTGGATGACACATCTAGAGCCGTCTGTGGCGTATTGAGGTCTCCAAGTATGACTGTATTTTTGTCAGTTTTTGTTTTACGGTCTTAAGTAGCTGTCATATATATTTTGATGCTCCTTGGTTTGGTGCATATATATTAAGAATTATTATGTCTTCTTGATTCAGTGTCCCCTTAGCCTTTATGAAATGGCCTTTTTTGTCTCTGAGTAATTTTGCTGTCTTATAGTCAGCATTATCAGATATATGTATTGTTACGCCTGCTTTTTTTTGGATGTTGTTTGCTTGGACTATTGTTTTCCAGCCTTTCACTTTGAATTTGTTTTTATCCTTGTTACTTAGATGAGTTTCTTGTAGGCAGTATATAGTTGGATTTTCTTTTTTAATCCATTCTGCTACTCTGTGCCTTTTTATTGGTGAGTTTAATCCATTTACATTTAGTGTAATTATTGACACTTGTGAGTTCCCTATTGCCATTTTATACATTGCTTTCTGTTAGTTTTGTGTCTTGTTTGATCCTTCTCTTTCGTTTTTCTATGTTTATTTTTATTTTGTTGTATTCCATACATCTTTCCTCTGTTGCTTTCTTTTTAAAATCATGTTCTTCGGCGGTGGTTTTTTCAATGGTGGTTACCATTAAGTAATTAAAAGGGTTCCTACCCTGTTCATTTTATTGCACTATTTTGTGAGTACTTTTGCACTCCATCGTCCTTTGCTACTGTTAATCTTCATTTTCTCTCCCCCTTTCTTTTTGTTGTTGTCACAGTTTAAATTTGGTTTTATTTTGTTCTTCTTGGAGCTTTTACTTGTGGATTTTTTTTTTTTGTTCTTTGTATCTGATTGGAGAACCCCCTTTAGTAATCCTTGGAGTGGGGGTTTTCTGATGATAAATTCCCTCGTCTTTTCTGTATCTGTGAATGTTTTTATTTCTCCTTTGTACTTGAAGGATAGCTTTGATGGGTATAGTACTCATGGCTGAAAGTTCCTCTCTTTCAGGACTTTAAATATTGGGGTCCACTGTCTTCTAGCTTGTAGAGTTTCTGTTGAGAAATCTGATGATAATCTAATGGGCCATCCTTTACATGTTGTATTCTTTTTTTCCCTGGCTGCCTCGAGAATTTTTTCTTTGCCTTTGGTTTGTGCCAATTTCATTATGATGTGCCTTGGAGTAGGTTTTTTGGGGTTAAGGAAACTCAGAGTTCTGTTTGCTTCTTGAATTTGAGGCTTTAGTTCTTACCACAGGCTTTGGAAGTTCTTGTCTATTATTTGTTAGAGTATGTTCTCCATTTCATTTTCTCTCTCTTCTCCCTCTGATATACCTATTATTTTTATTTTATTCTTTTTGATGGAGTCAGATAATTCCTGTAGGGCTATCTCACTTTTTTTTAATTTTTGAGTCTCTTTCTCCTTCTCTCTGTTGTGCCTGAAGTTGCTTGTCTTCTATTTTACTAATCCTATCTTCTATCTGGCCTGTTCTATTAGCTAAGCTTGTTACCTTGTTTTTCAGCTCGTGAATTGAGTTTTTCATCTCTGTTTGATTTGTTTTTATAGTTTCAATTTCCTTGGAAATATATGCTTTGTGTCCATTGAGTTGTTTTCTGAGCTCCCTAAATTGCCTTTCTGTGTTTTCTTGTATATCTGAGTATTTTTAGGATTTCTACTTTAAATTCTCTGTCATTTAACTCCATGGTTTCCAATATATTAAATTTTTTCTTCATAGATTTTTCCTCATCTATCTGTGTTATTTCTCTTTCTTTTGTATCCATGATATTCAATTTTCTCTTCCTTAGTGGCATCTGAAAGTGGTTTTGTTGATAGTTTTAATGAGATTTAATAAAGAATAAAAAGTTAAAAAAAGCAAAATTTTTTTAAATTAATAATTAAATAAGAAAACATAAAATAATAATTTTAAAAAAGAAAATTATTTTCCCCCCCCCTTTTTTTTCCTCTTCTCTCCTCTCCCCTCTTTCTTGAGAAAATCTTGTGGTGAACTGTGAATTATATTGTACTAAATAGAACAAACAATGCCTGTAATGGAGGGCCTGAATTGGGGAGAAGTAATAAAAGGCTAAAAAAGGGGGGGGGTATGGATCCACAAAAAGTAAATAAGGAAAATATTTGGGTCAAGAATAAAATGATTTGCTTTTAGGTGTTGGTTGACTAAGAGTTATGATGAGAGGAATAAGAGAGAAGCAGGAAAATAGGGGTAAAAGTTAAAAAAAATTACTATTGTATTTAGTAGAACAAGACCTAGATAAAATGGAGAGCCAGGGATGGGAGCACTGCTAGTGAGTTAAAAAGGTAAAGTAAAAAAACCCCAAAATGCCACAAACATAAGTTTGAGTCCCAGATTAGATAATTTGTTCATTATTGAGGTTTGAATGAGAGGAAGAAAGGAAGAAACTAATATAGAGGGAGAAAGAAAGAGAGAGTGAAAAAAGAGGGAACCACTAAAAGAAGAAAAAAGAAAAAGGAGAGAGATAGAGAGAGAGAGTTAAGGGTTTTGGAGTGCAACCCTCATAGAGAGAAAGAAAGAGGAAAGAAAAGATAATGGGAGATGTAACACTTATGGGTAGTGTAGTTCAAGGAGAGGAGAGAGTAAGACCGGCAGAGAGTTAAACGACCAAATTGGAGGAGGAAAGAAAAAATCAAGAATGAAGATTAGAGAAACAAATGAACAAATATAATAAAATGGGATAGGTTATAAGGTCTGCAGATTATTCTTGATTTTGAGAGGTTATCTTCTTGCTTTTTCTTTTCTCTCCCTCTTCTTGGTCGGTGACTCTGTACCCTGGGTTCTGCTCCTGTGGCATACTCAGGTAGAGGTTTGCAGTTGATAAGTCTCTTGGTGATGTCATGTATTGGGCTTCAGTCTCATTGGCAGTCGAGGCTCATTAACATTTATAGGCTTCAACAGTGAGAGAGTCCGTGTTCCTGGAGCCTCTCTCCTAGTCTTTCCTTCCTCAATTAGTAGCCTGATAATCCAGCTATGGGGTTGTTGCTGCCTCTGCCTGGATAGTAAGAGGCTCAAAGAGCTGGCAACTCCTCACTCTATTCCCACTCAGCACAGGGCTCTGGGTAAGGCTCAGTCAGTCAGAGCTGCTAGCATAATCAGGCGGGGCTTCCATCCACTCAAAGACCTCTGGCTCTGCTACTCTGTCCGGTAACACGGGCGGGCCCCTGCTCCCAGGGTGCTCGGAGGAAACTCTCGCTCACTCTCTGTGCGCAGACCAGGATATCAGGCCGGCAGTCTCACACTCTGAGTGAAACCCCCGCCTGCACGGAAAAGTTCCAGCGTTGGAATTGGCTCTCACTCCCTCCCTGTGCATGACTTTTTCAGGGCGCTGTGCGCGGCTTTTTCAGGGCGCTGGAGCAGACTGGAGATTCTGCTTTCAGCCCACACAAAGGCCCCTGACTCTGCCTCTCTGTGGGGTAACACGGGCGTCCACTGTGGAGGCACTCGGAGGAATCTCTTGCCCAGTCTCCATGCCTGCCGACCAGGATATCAGGCCGGCCGCCTCTCACTTTGAGTGAAACCCACGGAAAAGTTCCAGCATTGGAATTGGCTCTGGCTCCCTCCACGTGTGTGGCTTTTCCAGGGCGCTGGGGCGGCCCTGAGATCCTGCTTTTCAGCCCACACAAAGGCCCCTGACTCTGCCTATCTGTGAGTTAAAACAGGTGCCCACTCCCAGGGCTTTCCAAGGAATCCCTCACCCACTATCTGCACGCGCCAACCAAGAGATCGGGGTTAATGGCTGCCCCACTTGTCTTTCTTTTCTGAGTTTGGCATGAATGTTAGCTTGTATTGCCTGGGTTGCCACAGTACCAGTTTTTCCTTGGCCTGGATCTCCGTGCCAAAGCCTGGTTTGGCCGTTTGTGCCACAACCTGGATCTATTTACCCACTTTGCCCGCCTTAGTTTCTATACTCTCAGTTCTCAGTGAAAGCAGCCCTATTTAGGTTAGTCAGGAAGGCAGAGCATTTCTTACTCCCTATTTCCTTCCAGGTTTGATTATATATTTAGCCAATTTTTTGCACAATTATACCTTCGGTGTATTGCGAGACATCTGGAGGCTCCAAGGGTAGGTTTTTCTGTTTCTAGTTGAAGATCTTGTTGAGTTTTGGGGGAGATTTATTGGTATTGCTTCCTACCATGCCATTACTCTGACATGATCCCCAGATTTTCATTTTTAATCCATTCTGCTACTCTGTGTCTTTTTATTGGTGAGTTTAATCCATTTACATTTAGTGTAATTATTGACACTTGTGGATTCCCTATTGCCATTTTATAAATTGCTTTCTGTTAGTTTTGTATCTTGTTTGATTCTTGTTTGTTTGTATTCCATACTTCTTTCTTCTGTTGCTACCTTTTTTAAGTCATGTGCTTTTCTGGGTTTTTTTAAGGGGGGTTACCATGAAGTAATGAAAAGTGTACCTACCATATTCATTGTAGTACCCTATCTTATGAGTGTTTCTGCACTTCATCATCCTTTGCTACTGTTAATCTCGGTCTTATCCCCCCCCCCTTTTTTTTTGCTTTTGTTGTCACAGTTTAAGTTTGGTTTTATTGTGTTCTTGGTGGAGCTGTTACTTGTGGTTTTGTTTTGTTCTTTGGATCTGGTTGGAAAACCCCCTTTAATATTTCCTGGAGTGGAGGTTTTCTGATGATAAGTTCCCTCACCTTTTCTGTATTTGTGAATGTTTTTATTTCTCCTTTGTACTTGAAGGATAGTTTTGATGGGTATAGTATTCTTGGATGAATGTTCCCTCTTTCAGGGCTTTAAATATTGGGTCTACTCTCTTCTAGCTTGTAGAGTTTCTGCTGAAAAATCTGATGATAATCTAATAGGCCTGCATTTATATGTTGTATTCTTCTTTTCCCCGGCTGCCTTGAGAATTTTTTTTTTGTCGTTGGTTTGTGCCATTTTCATTATGATGTGCCTTTTAGTAGGTTTGTTGTGATTAAGAAAACTCAGTGTTCTGTTTGCTTCTTGAATTTGAGGCTTTAGTTCTTTCCACAGGCTTAGGAAGTTCTTGTCTATTATTTGTTTGAATATATTCTCCATTCCATTTTCTCTCTCTTCTCCCTCTGATATACCTATTATTCTTATGTTATTCTTTTTGATGGAGTCAGACAATTCCTGTAGGGCTTTCTCATTTTTTTTTTTTAAATTTTTGAGTATCTCTCTTCTTCTTTCTGTTGTGCCTGAAGTTGCTTGTTTTCTATGTCACTAATCCTACCTTCTATCTGGCCTGTCTTTTAGCTAAGCTTGTTACCTCGTTTTTCAGTTCATGAATTGAGTTTTTCATCTCTTTTTGATTTGTTTTTATAGTTTCAGTTTCCTTGGAAATATATTCTTTGTGTTTGTTGAATTGTTTTCTGAGCTCCCTAAATTGCCTTTCTGTGTTTTCTTGTATATCTCTGAGTATTTTTAGTATTTATATTTTAAATTCTCTTTCATTTAGCTCCAATGTTTCCAATACGTTAAATTTTTTCTATATAGATTTTTCCACATCTATCTGTGTTACTTCTCTATCTTTTGTATCCATGATATTTGATTTCCTTTTTCTTAGTGGCATCTGAGGGTGGTCTTGTTGATAGCACTAATGAGAATTAAAGAATAAAAAGTAAAAAACATGAAAAAAATTGGAAAAAAAACACAAAAAACCCAATAATAATTTATTATTTCCCCCCCTTTTCTTTTTTCTCTTCCCCTCCTCTCCCTTCTTCCTTAGGAAAATATCATGATGAACTGTGAATTATATTATGCTAAATGGAACAAAAACTGACTAAAATGGAGGGTTTGAGTTGGGGGGAAGTGTTCAAGGGGCAAAAAAGGAAGTAGGGACCCACAAAATACAAAAAAGGAAAAAATTTGGGTCAAGTATAAAATGATTTGCTTGTAAGCGATGGTCAACTAAGAGATATAATGAAAAAGATTAGAGGCAAACAAGAGAAAAGGGGGGGAACTATTGTATTAAGTGGAGCAAAGACTCAATAGAATGGAGATCCTGAGTCAGGAGGAATGCTAATGAGTTAAAAAGCAAAGTAAAAAGCACCCAAAATGCCACAAAAAACCCCCAAAAACTTGAGTCCCAAATTCAATAATTTGTTTGTGATTGAGGATTGAATGAGAAGAAAATTAAAGGGAGAAAAGAAGAAACTAATAGAAAGGGAGAAACAAGGAAAAGGGGAAAAGAAAAGGAAGAAAAAATAGAAAAAAAAACAAAAAGAGAGAGAGAGAGTTAAGGGTTTTGGATTATAACCCTCATGGAGAGTAAGGAAGAAGAAAAGAAATAAAATGAAACTCTTATGGGTAGTGTAGTTCAAGAAAAAAAAAGAGTAAGATGGGCAGAGAATAAAAGGACCAAGGTGGAGGAAATAGAAATAATACCAATGAAGGCAAGAAGGTGAAAGAAACAAAAAAATAGTGGAACAAATTATAAAGTCTGTGGATTTTTCTTGAATTTGAGACATTATCTTCTTCTTCCGTTTTCTTTTCTCTCCCTCTTCCCGGACAGTGACTCTGTACTCCAGGTTCTGCCCCTGTGGCATGCTTAGGTAGGGATTTGTAGTTGATGAGATTCTATGGCAGTGGTTCTCAACCTGTGGGTTGTGACCCCGGCGGGGTCGCCTAAAGCCATCAGAAAATACATAATGTATATCAGATATTTACATTCCGAATCATAAATGCAGCAAAATTACAGTTATGAAGTAGCCACCAAAATTATTTTTTGGTTTGGGGTCACCGCAACATGAGGAACTGTATTGCAGGGTCACGGCATTAGAAAGGTTGAGAACCACTGCTCTACGGCAATGTCATATATTTGGCTTCAGTCTCATTGATAGTCAGGGCTTGTTAATGTTTGCAGGCTCCAACAATGAGAGAGTCTGTTTTTCCAAAGCCTCTCTCCTAGTCTCTCCTTCCTGAATTAGCAGCCTGATGATCCAGCTATGAGGCTGCCACTGCTTCTGCCTGGGGAGTAAGAGGCTCAAAGAGCTGGCAAATCCCCACTCTATCCTTACTCAACGCAGGGCTCTGGGTAAGGCTCTGGCAGTCAGAGCAGCCAGCGTAATCAGGTGGGGCTGGGAGCCAATTGCTCTCAAGGTGACTTTCTATTAGCCTCCTGGCCTGTTCAGCATGCCTAGCACTCTGTGGGACCACTCTCCCCAGGCTTTTTGCACTTTGTAACCTGTTTTGGCTGGGAAGAAGATACCCTAGTCGCTGCCTGCAGAACAGGAGGTCTTAACACTGCCAAGTCCCTCTTTTTAGCCTATATCCCTGAGTATGAAAGCTCTGCCAATCAGAAGTTGCCCCCTCCCCTTTAGCAAGAGGCACTAAAAAATATTATGCCTCTTGTCTTGGATCGCTGAACTGAGAGAGATCTTGTCAATTAGAGCCGCGTAGGTCAGTTGGGAAGTTAGCAGCCTGTGAGTTGAGCTAATTTCAGCGATTGGATCCCAATGATCTGCTCCAGAAAGGACTGCAAGTTCCCTGCATGCCCCTCCCCTGACTCTTGATTGTTGGCTTGAATGGCTGGGTGAGGCACCTCGACTGCCTAGAGAAACTCGGGCATAGAGAAGTTCGCTTTGGCGTGCCACTGGCAGCTGCTACTCGTGGCACGGGTGGTTGCTCGCTCGCGGGTGGTTGCTCTCGGCATGCGCAGGCTGTTGGACTGCTCACGTGCACGCAGGTTGGACTGCTGGCGGCGCAGCATGTGGGAGGCTGGGCTGCTCACAGCCTGATGCGTGGGCGGCCGCTCGCGTGGGCTGATTCACCACAGGCACACTCTTTCCTCGGCTTGAACAAACTTCTGTGCTGCAGCCTTGCTTCCTCTACACACTTACCCCCCCCCCCCACACTACCACTCTCAGTTCCAAGTTAAAGCAGCCTTTGCTCAGGTTAGTGAGGAAGGCAGAGTGTTTCTTTGTCCGACTTATTTCCTTCGGGGTTGAGTATATATTTAGTCAATTTTTTCCTTGACCTTACCTTCGCCTTCAGTGTGTGGAACTCTCGGATGCTCCAAGGATAGATTTTTCTGCCTCCGGTTTATGAACTTGTTGAAATTTTGGGGAGATTTGTCAGTGGCAGTCCTCACAGCGCCATTTCTCTAACGTCACCATCGCAATAAAATTTTTTTATTCAAATTTCATTTTCTGATATATCTGGAGATTGGTCTTGCTTAGAAAGACTGCATTTTTAAAAATGATTATGTCATTTTCACCACGATTATTGAAGTATAACTTATGTACCAAAAAATTCATTTGTTGTTTTTTCTTTTAATTTATTGGATGACAGTAGTTCACAGGTGTCAAGTGTACAACTCTGTATGCCTCCATATGCACACGGCATCTGCTCCCCTCACCCCAAGCAGAGTGTCTTTCTGTTCCCTCCCCCCACTGTGCCCACCTCCACCTTGCTGTACCCTCTTTCCTCTGGCTATTCCAGCTCTCTTGTCTGTGTCTATGTAAAATTGACTCCATGTGGAAATTTCATTGATTTTAGTACATTTATAGATGTGTGCAGTTATTGCTACAATCTGGTTTTAGAACATGCCTACAACACCCAAAATTCCCTATTCTCAGTCAACCTTCACCCCCTCCCAGCTGTAGACACCCACATATCTGCTCCCTTCTCTGAGACTATGAAGTTTCTTTTTACAGATACTTTATGGGGAAGAAATCATATGACACATAGTATTTGTCTCCTGCTTATTTCAGTTAGTATGTTTTCAAAGATCATCCTTTTTGTAGCATCTATCTTCATTTTCTTTTTATGTTTTTCAGTTGTTCCTTTGAATTGCTAAATAGTGTTTCCATATGTGCATACAGTACATTTTTTCAACCATTCACTAACTCATGGATATTTGGGCTGTTTCCAGTTTGGGGTTATTATGAGTAATAATTCTATTAAGATTTTCACCCATACAGGGTGGGGCAAAAGTAGGTTTCCAGTTGTGATTATGCAAAAAACAATGTTTATTCTTGTATTATTATTTATTAATTTTTATTTATTTTCCATACAAACAACTGTAAACCTACTTCTGCCCTACCCTGTATAATTATGAGAATATATGTTCTCATTTCTCTTGGGTAGAGTCCAAAGAAAGGAATGGTTGGGTCATAGGGTAATTGCATCCTTAATTTCCTAAGAAATGGCCCCAGAATTCTCTGAAGTAGTTATAATATTGGGCATTCTCATCAGTAATGCATCAGAGTTTTAAAAGGCTTTGTGTCCACAAATATAATATTAACAATTATGATAAAATAATGCAATGTCAATAATAAACCTTATTTTGCTAATGTTTTACTTTAGTTCTCTTTTATTCTATTGATTTTTGAGAGAAAGAAACAAACATGGATTTGTTGGTCCATTTATTTATGTATTCATTGGTTGATTCCTGTATGTGCCCTGACCAGGGATCAAACATGCAACACTGGTGTATCAGCATGACACTCTGACCCACTGAGCTACCTGATCAAGGTTTATACTTTCTGAATTTTTTACTTTTATTCATTAGAATTCCATTTTGTTAAAAGGAATGAATTACAAACAACTTGAAACTCTCTATCTTAAAAAAACCTCAACCGTTCACAAGTTTACTTTAGGACTCTCTTACTGATCTTATATAACCAATAATTAATCAATGCAAAAAAAGTGCTTGTTAAAACAAATATATAATAAATTTTAGACTCTTATAAAGCCAGACATTTTTCACATGCCTCTTTTTCAAAGTTTTTCATAAGAACTATATTTTTTCACATAAAATTATCAGCCTAATATGTTATCATACTAATGAAACATCCTGCTTGTTTATTTGTTTTTTGCAAGTATGTGTGTGGCTGATATTTAATAGTTAATGTTAAATTTAACAAAACCTTCATAACCTTGAACTGATGCTGCTCATAAAGAATGTATAATCTTGTATGAGGAAGTCATTAAAAATGTAAACAATTCAATGGTGCCAGAAACTAGAGTTTCTTTATGCTATGTTAGTCTTCCCTACCTCATCCACCATTTCTTTCTTTCAAAAAAATATTTATATATCTGACGTTGCTCGTTTCCTTCCTGTGTGCAGCTGGAGAGAACCCACCCGACAGGGTGAGTCCTGGGTTGTCTGGGTCCAGCGCTGTCACCCCAGGGTCCTCCTCATGTGAGGGGAACGGGTGCACTGGGGGGAGGGGGCTCTGGGGAAGTGTGGCTGCTCCTTATAAAAGCACAGAAGAGGAAACAGTCTCTTCTCCTGCCTTTGGAGGTTGTTATGAGACAAGACGAAGCCTAAAGCTGCTTCAGACCTCCTCCTACCGTCTCAGGTGAGCTGACGTGAGAAACAGAGGTAGGGGACACCGAGTCCCGGGTTCCCTACTGAGGACACTGGCCCGAGGAATTGACTGACTCTGGAGATGTCCCACCTGGGGTCTGTCTTCTGTGTCAGATAGTAACTTATAGAAAAATAACGAGAATGAGGTTGGATTATCTGCTGGTATCAGAAACCATCTTCATTAAAATAGTCATACTGTGCACTGTAATTTTCTATTATAATTTCACACCACAGCTCTCACTCTTTCCTGCTAGAGAACAAATAGAGAGGAATGTGCAACCCTGGATTGAAACAGAATTTATCGCCAACTGCATGCTTATTGCAAATGTTGATATCAGCTTTTAAAATTCCTACAGGAAGATACCCTGTTTTACACAGTGAATGCATCATATAACTAAAATATGTGTGAAATAAGCCCTGGCTGGTTGGCTCAGTGGTAGAGCATTGGGTTAGCGTACGGATGTCTCCATTCTATCAAGATTTCAGGGCACACAGGAGAAGCGACTGTCTGCTTCTCCACCCCTACCCCCATCTCTCTGTCTCTGTCTCTCTCTCTTCAGCTTCCGCTGCCATGGCTTGATTAAAGCATATTGGCCCCGGGCGTTGAGAATATCTCCATGGAGCCTCCACCTCTGGCACTAAAAATGGCTCATTTGCAGCATGGACGACGATGGGGAGAGAATTAGACACAGACAGGGGTTGCCAGATGGATCCTGGTCTAGCACATGCAGGAGTCTGTCTCTATCTCCCCTCGTCTCACTTAGAAAAATGAAGAAATGCATGAAATAAATTTAAATTTCCTTGAACATTAAATAGTTGTCTGTGACAGTAAAGTGTGTTCAAATGACTATTCCTCATAAATAAACTTCTGAATCAATTATCTACGCTTTAGATTTTAGATTCACATTGAAACTGACTATTCAGATGAAACCCGAGAGCAGAACCCACCGTCTAATAACCATGTGAGTTGTCTTTCCCTGAAGCCCATCAGCTCTGTGTGTTGTTACAGTCTGTGCACATCAGAACTGTACACTGATTGACAATTAGAGTTTCACAATGATTTATTCAAGGAACAAAAAACCTTTTGATTTATTTTTCATTATATATTTTTTTCACGTTTACTTTTTTAAATTAAGTGAGAAGCAGGGTGCAGACACTGAATCTCGCATGCGCACCAACCCGGATCCACCTACAAGTTCCCTGTGCGGTGATGCTCTGCCCATCTGGGCATCGCTCATTGCTCAGCAAATGAGCTATTTTAGCATCTGAGGTGAAGCCATTGAGCCATCCTCAACACTCGGGGTCAACTTGCTCAAATCATTTGAGCCATGGCTGAACGAAAGGAAGGGAGAGAGTGAGAGAAGTAAGAGGGGACGGTTTGGAGAAGCAGACAGGCACTTTTCCACTGTGCTCTGACCAGGAGTGGAACGTGGGACTTGAACATGCTGGGCAGACGCTCTGCCACTGAGTCAACCGGCCTGGGCCATGTTTACTTCCATTGTTACAGTTTATTTTCGGTCTTTCTATGTTGTCTTTTAAAACATTTCATTTAAGTTGCCTATTCTATAAAATATTGATATGCTTTTCCAGAGAAAACTATTAAATACTATACATCTGTCTAGTTTTTCTCTGTCACTCTCAACTGTTATTTTGCTCCACAGATAATCATTTTTTTTTAAATTCTTCATAGCTTCTATTTACAAATATAAGGAAAGAGACAGACAGAGAGAGAATGTGTACAGCTATATATTTTGACTCTGCTCTACCTTATTTTTAAAAATACCATATGTTGTGCACTATGCAAACACGCTTGTAACTTGTTTCAAAAACTTTTAGGACACTGTTCCCAGCAGGATTCTCATTCTTTCTTCCAGTGCAGAGTCTCTCACTGTTTGCTGCACATCAGGGGATTCACACATTCCCCTCTTTCCCAGCATTGTCTCTGACTGATGCTAAGGTGAGAGTCACCCAGGATTTTCCTGTGACAGACACTGAAGTTGTCACAAAACCTGGAGCACTCAGAACGGCACCTTTTCTACTAAACCTACAACGTTGTCCTCATGGCCCTGAATCCTATTTATGGGGAAGAGGATATCTCAAGGCAAAGAGTCAGCATAGCATTGATTTGTATCTGAGACACAGAAAGACTGAAGTGTTATAGTCCACAATTATACGATAAAAGGGGACATCAAAAGTATCCAGGTTTAAATACTTTTCTTTTTTTTTAATCACAGAAAAGGAGACAAAAAGTTATGGTATAAACATTGAAAGCACCACATTTTTACAAGTGACGTTCATTTCTTATAGTCCTTGTCCCCTTTCTGTCCCCATGAGGCAGAGGAACTGTGTGTCTGTCTTTGAGAAACACAGACGTAGGAGACACCATGTCTGGTTCACTGCAGGCTCCTCCCAGCTGAGGGAGCTCAGCCTGGTTACAGAATCCAGAAACGTCAGGAAAAAGCACAGAGGGAAACAAGGACACCTTCCAGATCCCTCTGCGGCCAAAATGCAGGCGTGTAAGTGAACAGTGTCCTTATACCGTGATGACACCTTCTTTCTCTTTTCTTTCTAATTTTTGTCCTAGAAGCTGTGTGAAGCAGACGAGATTGACTCCATATTTAGTTGTGAAATATTTATAAAGAAATGTGGGCAGACGGTGGACTCAGGGTCACAGGAGACGGTAGATTGACCACACAGGGACCAGGGAAGGCATGAGATCAGGTACTGCTCTCAGCATGGGGACTTCCGGGTCAAGTGTGGGCTGAGGAGGCCGTCAGGGAGGACGTGTTCTGCAGGGTCACTGACCCGGGACAAACCAGAGCCCGAGGAAGCGCTCTCTGTGGAATAAGAGCCGAGCAGGAAACCTCATGCTGCGATGACGCTGGGACAGGGGCTCTTTATCCTCCATGTCAGCGTGGTCAAGTCAGCTCAGGAGCCCTGCAGACAGAGGGGATGCTGTGTCCAGTCCCAGCCACAGGCAGGTTCATTCCCTCCCGCCGGTCCTCCTGTCACAGCTCTGATGTCAGAGAGAAATGCTCCTACGTCACTCAGAGTCAAACCTCCTGCAGAGCGGGCCTGTACTAAGTGGTGAGAAGGGGCTTTAGTGCACACTGCCTGACCACAAGTCACAGGCAGAGTCCTCCCATTATTCTGTCACTGTCCTGTCACCTCTCCATCCTGTGCTAGGGACTGTGTCTCTAAAGGAGGATTAAGGAGCGTTACCTGTTGGCTGATGTCCAGAGTGTCCTCGAAAAGAGAAGGAAGATACACACTCAAAGATATGAAGGTAATTGTGTCCCCCAACACATCATCCCAGCCCCAAAGCACCTGAGATTTCTCTACCCCACAACCCACCTCACCCGACACCGGAGAGGACAGGGGAGCAGACACTGAGAGCAGTGACCTATGAAGCTCCCCTCACACACATCCAGTGTCTGCTCCTCATTTACTCCAGGATCCTGACCCAAGTCTCCTGCATGTTAACCCTTCTCTTCCCTCTTTAGGCCATAATTCTTTATGTTTTGGCCATAAGCACCATGAAGTGTTATTTCTGGATTTCCAGAAATTTTGAGATCGACCAGGGAAAGAAGGGTTTATATGGAGTCACTGATAACAGAGAACTAATTCCCTGAAAGTCACTTCTTCCCCCATAGAGTCTGTGGGGATCCTCAGCTGCCAGCAGGCGCCTTACCTTTCTGACCCCTGAAGTAGACGCACAGCCCCGCCCCCAGGAAGAGCAGGCCCAGCACGAAGCCCCCGACTCCACTCAGCATCTTGCTCTGTGCAGATTCAGACTGTGCCGCTGAGAGAAGAAACAACTTGGTGATTTTAATCTAAAATTCAGCATGTCTATATGAGACCCTGTGACTGAACTTTGAGAACGGGGGAGGAAGGCTGCCTAAAGGAACCAGAACAACTGGCCATTTCTGGAAAACAGACCTAAAACTCACACTGAGTAGATACACTGTTCAGGCACTGAACTCATTTAACCATCACAGCCCTGACATCAGGCCACTACTTCGCGATCTGACGGATGTGGAGCCTGGGACTCAGTGAGGTGGAGCCCTCGTCCAGGAGGACAAAGCTAATAGACACAGGGCAGGGACTGCTCCCCTCATGTCGGGAGACCCCACATTGTAGAGGATGTGCTTCTTCTCAGATCACAGAGGACAACTCAGAGCAGCAGTGTGGAAGGACCAGCCCAGCCTGACGCAGAGGACTGGGACCCAGAGTTCAGGGGATCTTGACCTGTGACATCGTGGGGAAGCTCAAAACAGGGACAGCCTCTCTTCTGCCTGCAGAGAACAACTGTCTCCTCAGAAAGTAGAGGTGTTTATAAATTATCACAGGGACACCCCAGGACCTGTGCTGAAGGAGGGACATGAACAAATGAGAACACGGTGTGGGGAGGGGGAACCCCACCCTCAGGGAGAAGCAAGGTCCCCTGTGCTGGGAGAGACACAGGTGAGGTCAGAAAGCTTCTCACTCCATTCCACGGTGACAGGGCTCGTCAGGCTTGGGTGCTGCACTTGGCAGGTGTAGACCTCTCCACTCTGGGGCACTGTTTCCAGCATCACCAGCATCTGGAAGGTCCAGTCTCCGTTCCGGATCAGGCCTGTGGAGCTGACCCCAGCCTCCTCTTCCTGGCCATTGCGGAACCAGCGGACTTCAATGTGGCCTGGATAGAAGCCAGTGACAGAGCAGACCAGGAGGTTGTGGTGCTGCAGGCGCTCGGTCTTTGCAGGATACACAGTCACTGTGGGCGCAGCTGGAAGAGAAAATGGGGGGGGGAATGTGAGGAAGACAGAGGGAGGCTCCTTGGTTGGCTCCCTGTGGGCCTGCAGTCCCCAGTGCCAGGCTCTGTTTTTGGGCAGCGTCCCTCAGAGCTGGCCCTGTGGCCCAGTGGGAGTTAGCGCCCTAAGCCTTGAATCTATTCCTAAAGAAGTGGCTCACAAGGGCTGAAAGGTAATTGGAAAATTCTGGGGAGCTTTCATATCTTGAAACAGTTATTCATTGTTGACGTGTTTACAAGTCTATGCAGGGCATGTCATGTATTAATTAAAAGCATGATTTCTGGAACAGTGCTGCCTGAATTCACATCCCAGTTCTGCCTCTTACTGGTTGCTCCTGGGAGAATATTTACATTCCTCTGTGTCTCAGCTCTCTCAGGTATAAAAAGGGAATAATACTACTTTCTTCTTAGGGATATGGGAGGATCAATGGGCCTAAATATGCAAAACAATGGCTGGAACTTAGCAGCAATATGTGTTAGCTAGTTAGTATCCTTGTTCATTAGTAAAGAAAAGATAACTCAAAGCAGTGTGGGTAAACTGAGAAGCAGTGTGGGAGAGACAGGGACACAGGGTATGACATCCTGGGAACGTGACACCCACACCTGAGAAACCCATAGACATGGTCCCACCTGGGCAGCAGGAAAGACAGGTGGGTCCCTGACTCTGAGAGCTGAGCCCAGAAAGGCTGAGTCCTGAAGGAGAGGGGGAGGAGCCCGGGAGTCATTCATTAGAAATACTGATAATCACTCTCTGTGGATCAATCCTCCCCTTTTCAAAAGAAGTATATGTATTATTGGAATTGTAATCAGTTGATAATTATCCCCTTTTTAAAGTTGACACTTGAGCTCAGAGCTGGGTCTGAGACTCATTAATATGTCTGCTTCCTACCTGAGACCAGCCTCAATACATACAATTCTGGAGGAAGAGGAGAAGGACTAGGGAAAACATTGTTATAATACCACAAAATGGTAAATTTAAGACTGGTGGTAAGTCATTGCTAACAACTTTGCAGTGAAATTCATAACATTAAAGGTGTTGAAATTATTGAGACAGAGAGTAACAGAACAGAATTGAGAGACAAGCCTGGAGCTGGAGAAGATGCTGAATCAAATATTCTCAAAGTGAAAATATTCAGGAACCTTAGGAATCAGAGAAGCATAAATTAAAAATAAACAACCAAAATTGTCAACCGAGTATTTGGCAATATTGAATAAAGATTTAACAAAACATAACGTGAAGAGAACTGCCGCAACTAGCATTATAAAAATAGTAACATCAGTATTTTAAGTAACAATTATAATTTAAATATCTTGTTTCACAAGCATTTCAACATACACACTGAGGGGAAAAAGCAAGAAGCTGAGGCCTGGAAGGAGCCTCAGAAGGAGCAGAGCCGGGAGCCCCGCCCTCTCGTGGAGGACACACCCGTGCAGAAACACGTGACTGTCCCGGGTAAGGAGGACGTGCCCCGCACAGACATGACTGCTCACACCCCCATGTCACCTCCATCACCTCTGATCCCCGAGCCTCCACCCCAGCCCGACACCCCGGAAACGTCCCCTCTGCAGGATGGGGTCACACGATGTCCCGGTGTCCCCACAGCCACTCACAGGGCCCCGCTCTCCCTGAGGGTCCTCTTCTCCTTCCCTCTCACACACAAGTACATGCACACACAGACACGCACACACACACATGCAAACACTCAGGGACACGAACACTCGTACACACCCCGCCCCCCGCCGCGCTCACTTTGCCGATGCAGCAGGAATCCATCAAACACCCCGTAGTTGTGTCTGCAGAACCTGTCCTCCTCTGCCCGATACCGCTCCAGGAGCTCCTTCTGCCGGTTCCAGCCCTCGGCACTCGGCCGCCCCAGCTCGGTCACCGCGCGGAACTCCCCCACGTCGCTGTCAAAGTGCACGAACTCCTGCCCGTTGTGGATGTATCTGTTCAGGTACCGCACCCGCTGTGTCCCGTTGTAGAAATGACACTCGCACTTACCCTGCTCCAAGAAATGTGCTGCGGGGACAGAACCATCCGGTCACACTGATTAGAGACAGACTGTGGCACAGCCTTGTGTGGGGCACTCAAGACGGTGGGGACAGAAGGACACAGGCACCCCGGCTGACCGCACACATGGTCGCCTTTCGTCTGGGGCCCAGCGTCAGGGGAGAACCATCGGGTCCTAAGTCACTGTAGATCCCCTGGGCTTCCCTGCAGAGCTGAAGGACCTCCAGCTGCTGAGCATTTCCCTAATCTCCACCTCCTTCTGGAAGCTTCCACCCCCCTCCTCTCACCCCCTCTTCCCCTTTCCTTAAACATGTCCTCCTCCTCCTGTGAGCACGTGGTTGGTGGGACCTCCTGTCGCCCTGCTGCCCTGGGCGTCCACAGAAGGAGAACAGACTCCCTTCTGCCTGGAGCTTAAAGTTTAGTGACAGTGACTGTCGCAGCCCAGGAACACAGAGTTCATACAGGAGTGAGAGATGTCAGAGGAGAAGTGTGGAGTCCAGAACAGAGAGGAATCACGTGATCTAAGTTACATTCGGGGCCAAGAAGCCGCCTCTGAGTGACACTGAAGATGTGACAAGAAGCTGAGTTGGTGTGAGCGGAAGGAGACGGGTGTGTGTGTGTGTTTGGGGAAAGAAAAGCACATTTCAGGTAAAGGTAACACCACCTGCAAAAGCCTGAGAAAACCATGAGTGCCCTCCAGACAGGAGAGGGGACAGTGCTCTGAGGCACAGACAGTGACAGGGGAGGGGAGGGGACAGGACAGGTCAGGTGGAGCCCGTGCTGAAAACCTGGGGGAGGGGGGGGGGTTAGGATGGGACCTTATTCTTTTTTTTATTATTATTTATTTATTTATTTATTTTTTTTTGATATTTTTCCGAAGCTGGAAACGGGGAGAGACAGTCAGACAGACTCCCGAATGCGCCCGACCGGGATCCACCCGGCACGCCCACCAGGGGCGACGCTCTGCCCACCAGGCGGCGATGCTCTGCCCCTCTGGGGCGTCGCTCTGCCGCGACCAGAGCCACTCTAGCGCCTGGGGCAGAGGCCAAGGAGCCATCCCCAGCGCCCGGGCCATCTTTGCTCCAATGAAGCCTTGGCTGCGGGAGGGGAAGAGAGAGACAGAGAGGAAGGAGGGGGCGGGGTGGAGAAGCAAATGGGCGCTTCTCCTATGTGCCCTGGCCGGGAATCGAACCCGGGTCCCCCGCACGCCAGGCCGACGCTCTACCGCTGAGCCAACTGGCCAGGGCCATGGGACCTTATTCTAATGTAACGGGAGACCACGGACGGGTTTTAGGGAGATTAAACCCCAATCCCAACAGGGCCGCATCTCCTTTCTGCATTTCCACATCCAGAAAGCTCAGAAAACCAGAGGACTAAGCCTGTGGTTAAAAGTAAGATGAATAAATGGAAGCTTCTGGTGTCATCAATAGTGTGGAGAAGAGAATTACTGCAGAAATTGAGACACTTTACTGAAAAATGATTGGGACTTAAAAAGACAGTTGTTGAAAATTTATACAGATGTGATGACCAAGAAATTGTGAAACTTGGGAAAACACTGCAAAAGGCAAAAAATAAAAATTTTAAATTTTGATTGATTGATTTCCACAAGAAAGTGGTGACTTTGTACAATTGATTCTATTTCTCTTTTTGGTAATAAAACAAGCTAAAATGAATGAGTAATAACTGAATTGGAAGGTGAGTCTGTGTAAAAAGTGCGAATCTAGAATTATAGGAACATTCAGTGTAAAGCAGTGTTTACAACCACAATATTGTTGATATTTAGACCAGGTAATTCTTGTGGTTGGGAGAGGTGGGCTGTTCTGTGCACAGAAGGCTGTACTCAGTATCGCTGGTCTCTCTACGTAGGAGTTCACAATCCCAGGGTGACAACAAAAATGACTTCAGATATTGCAGATGTTCCAGAGGTGGTGGCCCTCCCAGGGTGACCTCCACTAGTGTGAACCATCTGAAACACCTGTGGTGAGAAAGCCACTGTTAATGATGCATTAGCTGAGAATTACATAGATATTTCTACTGATAGTGTACCTATTGAAAATATCAATCTTATTGAAATTCGTATTTTCTAGGAATCTGGTCTGGGTGCCGACGTTTTCCAGTGAAATAAAGTTGTTAAAGACCAAGGTTGACCTGTTTCTTGGCCTTGCTGACCAATCACCAAGTCAGATAATTTATTCCTCACATCGTCTTCTCTCTTACCTTCTCTGCCACTGGTCCCCTATTATCTACAGGAGGAAACAGCAGCACAGCCGTCTGATTCCTGTTCCGTGTACCAACCAGCTCACTTTCTGTGTCTCCCGCTGCCAGAAATGCCAATCGGCATCGAAATACCAGCCTCGGCCAGATGTGGAATTCTCATTTCTATAATCAGGTCCCCTCAGAAGGGGAAAAACTAAGAAGATGACATTGTCATGTGAACAGTTCACCAAAATGAGCAGGTCCCCAAACTCTTAGTAGAGACCATCATATAGAAGTGATGGCAGAGACAGGGGGCTATGGTAAGACCAGGTCTATCTTATTGTCCACAAATTCTCTAGTAACTTCTTGACAAATGAGAAAATTGAAAAATGAAAATGTGTGAAGCTGCTGTAGCCTGTAGGGTTAGCATTGTCCATCCTTGTTCACTGTCCAACTTAAGGTTTTCAAATACACTGAACAATAATGCAGGGTGTCCAACCCTGGCCAGTTGGCTCAGTGATAGAGCATCAACTCAGTGTATGGTAGTCCTGGGTTTGATTCCCGGCCAGGGCACACAGGAGAAGCGCCCATCTGCTGCTCCACCCCTCCCCCTCTCCTTCCTTTCTGTCTCTCTCTTCTCCTCCCACAGCCAAGGCTCCATTGGAGCAAAGTTGGCCCGGGCGCTGAGGATGGCTCCATGGCCTCTGCCTCAGGTGCCGGAATGGCTCTGGTTTCAATAAAGCAACACCCCAAATGAGCAGAGCATCGCTCCCTGGTGGGCATGCCGAGTGGATCCCAGTTGAGCGCATGTGGGAGTCTGTCTGAATGCTACCCCGCTTCTCACTTTGGAAAAAAAAATACAGGGTTTCCAGTTAAAGTTGGATTTCAGTCAAATTATTGCTGTTTCTCTGAAATACAGATTGAGTCGGGCATCCTGTGTTTCTCTGGCAGCCCTAGCTCCACACTGACAAGATCTGAGATGGAGGAGTGTAGCTAACACTTTCTGTGTTCTTCCTCACGTGCCCACGACAGTCTGCACTAGTGTGAGCTCAAATGGAACTTTTCAAATTATAAATGCAAATGAATGTGGATTTCTTCTATATTGGAACTAGAGCTCTTGCATCTCCCTGCCCCCAACCCTAAGACAACATGGCACATGTGAGTATCAGATACTCTACCAGTAATTAAGACACAACCTAGCCACTGTCACCAGGGTAGAAGCTCATACTCTAGATTTAGAAAGTCTACATTTTAACGAGCTCTTCCATTTTGGTCATTTTGTGAAATCTTTGATTCTTTTTTCTTTCTCTCTAATATAGATTGTTTTTTAAGAGACAGAGAGTCAGAGAGAGGGATAGACAGGGACAGACAGACAGGAATGGAGACATGAGAAGCATCAATCATTAGTTTTTCATTGCACATTGCAACACCTTAGTTGTTCATTGATTGCTTTCTCATATGTGCCTTGAGCGCGGGCCTTCAGCAGACCAAGTAACCCCTTGCTTGAGCCAGCGACCTTGCGTCCAAGCTGGTGAGCTTTTGCTCAAACCAGATGAGCCTGCACTCAAGCTGGTGACCTCAGAGTCTTGAACCTGGGTCCTCCGCATTCCAGTCTGATGCTCTATCCACTGTGTCACCTACTGGTCAGGCTCTCTCTAAAATAGATTTAATAATAGTAAGTTCCTCACAGGATATTGTTAAGGGTGAAATAAAAAAGTGATTCTTCCTATTGTTGATTATATAATAAATACTTAATACACACCAGGGTATTTTAATTATTATAATGCCTATGAAATTAAGCTCACCAGATCTTTTTATGCTTTGTCATTCTAAAGCCAATAATATCTTCATCATCATTTGCTAATTTTCTTTAATTAATATGTTCAGTAAATATTATTTTAAATGCAAGGCCAGAAACATTGGTTTATGTATAATAACAGAATACACATGAACCTATAGGAAAAGATTATGCTGATGTAGAGGAGAGGGACTTTCTAGATACTGAGATTTAGACCATAGCCTCTGGGATCTACAACTAACTGTGACTCTAGGTAAGTTAAACATTTTTATTTATTTCCATAGATTATTATATTTTTAACTGTTGTAGTTAAGATAGGATAGTTATGAGAACTGCACACTGAAACGTATAACCCTAGTACATTAGTAATTGTACAGTACTATAATTATTCATTCATGCTGATGGAGACTAGATTTCTTTTGTTATTGACCCCATCCTCATTACTTAAGGAGACGACTGGTCCATCCTGAGTCACTAATAAATACCAGCTGTATAATGAATGGCTCTCTGCATAACCGTCACCTCTGCATTCAAGGTCACTCAGCGGTTCCTTACTGGTGACCGAGCCTCTCTGGTTCTCAAGTGCTTGCAGCTTCTTCTTGGGCTTGTTCATCCTTTAGGTCCAGCTGAACTCTGACCCAGGGCACAGTTTCTCCCTGAGGTCAGCTGCTCAGAAGAGTCCCTGTGATCCGTCCCTCACGTCTCCAGCTCCTGTTCTCTCTTCAATGGTCCAGTCCCATGTCCATCTTGTTCATACTCTCACTGTGGCCGTTACGTCCATCACACCCAGTGCTCACTTCCCCACATGTTCTCACTTCCCTGCCTCCTAGTGGTTCTCAGCACACCTGACCACTCCATCATTCTGGAAAAATTTATCTCCTTCACCTCCGTGCGTCACATGCTATTGATTTTCCTCAATGCCACTGGCACCCTCTTCGGTCCCCTTTGATGACTCATTAGTCCTTAGCCCTCTGAGTGTGACCCTGGCCATCTGGTCTGCCACACTCTCTCTGTCCCTGTGCACCTCCTCCACGTGCTGGAATTCCAGTCAGTGCAAGTGTCAGTGACACCAGCATGCACACCTCCAGCCCTGGCCACCCCTGAACTCCAGGATCCTGTATTTGACTGACCTCTTCACAGCTCCACATAAATGTCACAAAATCATTTAAAACGTAAAGAAAATATTTATTCCTAACCACCCACTTCAAATAAATTTATTCCACAGTCTTCCCTATCACAACACACAGCGCCACCGTGTTCATTCAGATCACTGAAGACAAATCCTTAGGGATAAGCTTGCTTTTCCTACACCGCCCCAACTTGATTCATTCATAGTTTATACAAATGTATCTCCCACATCCACTCACTCCCCCTTCCCCACTGTCTCCTCCAGCCCTCACTACATGAGCCCCAAGTGCACCTGCCCTGAGAACTCTTCCTGCTCCTAAATGGTCTCCCAACTCCACCTGTGAACCCCTGATATCCAGTCTCCACGTGCTGGCTAGAATTATTATTAAATATAAATATAAATAAGTTCTTCTTATAACCCTCCCGTAGTTCACATATCTCTTCAGATAATATTCAGATTTCTCACCTGGGCCATCAGTGCCCAACACGCACCCTCTCCTGTCCTCTCCACCCTCTTCCTGTGTCAGGGTCACAGCCCAACGGGCTCGCTGGGCTTCAGCCATTCCTGCCTCCTCTCTGTCCCGTAAACACGCAAACACGTCCCCACACTGTGTCCTCTCCTGTTCCTCTCCCTGGAACACCTGTCCAGGTGTTTCCTTCACAGGGTGGGTTCTCTCCTCACTCAGGTCTCAAATGTCTCTCAGTGTCACTGTCACAAGGAGAGGTCCCTAACCACCTGAATGAAGTCAGGTGAATCCAATTCTCTCTGCCCTATAACCCTGGTATATATTTTTGCTGGTATATATAATTATTGCTCTCTGAATTTTTTTTTTCTTAAATGTTTACTGTGTTATTGTCTTTCCTGACATTAGCAAAGTTCCATGATAATAGGGAACTTTTTATCCTATTCAGATAAGATTCTCTGAGCCTAGAAAGAACAGAGTATAACACAGTCACTCAGATAAGTAGTTGTGGTCTAAGTGAACACACCCAGAGTTCTGGGACCTGATTATTGTGGGGATCCTGGAACAAGAAGGGGCTTAAGCTCCTAGACTCTTTGTTTAGATGACACATTATATTTCTTTCATTTCCTGTGAGAAATTCAGAGACCCTTATTCCTTCTCCTCCTACTAGTTGGAAGAAATACGGCAGGGAAGAAAAGGTGATTTAAGAAAGAGGGAAAGTATCACTACATTGTATCCTGTCTACAATCTGGTCTAGTGCTGAGGCCTGGGGGGACTGTGGGATCCAGGAATGGTGTTGACGTAGCTGGGGAGAGAATAGGGAGGAACCAGAAGTGGAGATAACCAAACAGTTAATTCAGGGAAACAGAGGGCACAGTGAAAGGACCTGTGACAATTGCGGCCAAAATTCTAAGAGGCTGGTGAGTTCCCTTGACTTTCAGCCTCGTGGGATGTAAATAACCTTCATACCCTCTGGGTCCTGTTCAGGGTTTATAGTTTTTACTTATGAAATTGCTTGTATTAGACTATTTTTTTCTTAATTCAATTTTTTTTTTTTTTTTTTTTTTTTTTTTTTGCTTATGAAGACAGGATTTCATAGTTTATCTATCTTAGTTGAATCCCTACTTGTGGGCTCAGGCCCAAGAAAGGTGATGTAGGAGAATCTGATAGTACAGAAATGTTCAAGATAAACAGTGAACACGAACCTGGCAAGACATTCAGAGAAACTTTGAGTTCTTCAAGGCATCAGAGACATTGACCCCATAGATGCTGGTTGTCTGCGGGGTCACTCTAAGTACTGAGAGTCTCTGTTCAGCCTCGGGGACTTTCCACAGGAGGAATGGAGAGCACTGACCCAGCATCTGTCAGGGGACCTCCGTTACAGGGACCAGGCCTTATGGACACTGAGTTCAGGAGGGAAGGAAGGGAGACAGTAGGGAGGCCCCTCACCTATTAGGGAGACACACCAACATCACAGATGCTGTCGAGGACATAACACAGGATTTTATAATTCCTTTTGAATTACCATGGAATTTTAAAAGGAACTTGCCCCTTTTATGTAATAACTCAATATTATAAAGGGATTAGGATTTATTTTGACATTATTATTTCTGAATCCCATGAAGACCCCGAGGGAATGGGACACGAGGCTGGAGAGGTTTATTGCAGGAGACAGGAGAAGAAATGGTCTCTACACAGGGAGCCCCTGACACGGCTCTCGTAGGGCGAGCACCCAGGCAAAGAATCGGAATCCACAGGATGAAGACAGGGGGTCACTGAGGAGAATGTCACAGTTCTCTAAGGGACATGGCCTGGACACAGTGACAAAGCTCATCCTTCCTTCTCTCTCCCACAGCAGCTCACCCCCGAGGTGCACTTACGTGGCCCCATCCAGGAGAGGGCTCAGTACTGTCACTGCCACCATCAGAGCTGCCACCCAGGAGCCTCCAGGGAACCACAGACGCGCCATGCTGGAACAGAGAGGACGGGTGCAGAGAGCAAGGAGTCCCACTCTGTGAGGATCATGACCCTTCCTCACCCACATCCCACATAATGTGAACTAAGGACCTCGTTTTCTGTTCCTTGATTGGGTGATGCCTGTGCTGAGAACCAATCATCGTCAGAGACAAACAGCATCATCAGTTGCTAGTTAGAGACTCAGTATGAAAGTCCTTTTCTGAAACTTAGAATTTCCTGAATGAAAAAGACTGTTTTAATTCAGTGCTTTGAAGGTTTGATTCAGCTGCATCAGAAACATTTTATTGGGCCCCTATTGTAAGCCAGTTCTGTGATGGTCAGTGATGTGTGTCCAAGTTGGAGCCTCTTAGGAGTATCGAGTCCTGACACCTGCTGACAGAGCTGTTCTGACACATGTGTGTGAGTGTGTTTAGGAGTTGAAGGGACGGAGGGGAGAGGATGGCCATTGAGGAGACTTTCAGTTGTGTCCCTGTGACACCACAACCTTGTGTGTGCATCTGGGGAATTACTTAAGCTCTTAGTTAATGTCGCTGTGATCATTCAGGTGTCTCAGGACAGAAAATGACTATGGTTCTCTGGACACTTCAAGGAGCAGCCTCCCCTGATAACTGATGTGACAGACTGACAGCTATTGATTGGAGAGCATGATCTCTCTTCATAGAGAAGCATGACTGAAGAAAATTAAAACTTATCCACTAATTTAACCTGAGTTAATCAGTTATCCAGAAAGGGTTTAAAGGAGGCTATGTATACATATATAGGAATGGGGGGAAAGTACCTTTGGAGAGCACTTATCCTAACAGTGAGATAGAACCACCTGTCTAAACAAAGCATCCAGGGAAATGAGAGGTAAGGACTCAGGTCAGCCTTTGTCACAACTCTTCTTTAAAATAATTAATATTTCATGTGAAGAAAATATTTAAATCCTTACTTCTGGTCCCCATGGTGTCCTTTTTTTTCTTTTTTTTCTTTTTTTTTCTTTCTTTTTATTTTTTGAAGGGATGTCCTCTTCTTTATTCAACTTCTCTTGCTTTATTTTAAGAAAGCTTAAAAGAAGACCTTGTTGTTCTAATACAATTTTCTAATACAATTGTTATGTAGTGCTCAGGAAATGGAAGACTATTGAAAAACTATGAATTATATCTTTTGTTGTACTTATATAATTTTAAACATATTTTTCTACTTTAAATAATTATTACACATACTTTTAATATGAATATATAGCTCAGAACCTGAATAGACTGTTAAGGACAGCTCTCTATCTAAATTTTTGCATTTTGCATTGTCATTATTTCATAGTTCAACTATACTTTTTATTTAGACATTAAATTTAATGGGGTGACATGGATCAATAAGAGTACATAGGTTTCAGGTGAACATCTCTATAGCATTTGAACTGTTGATTGAGCTGGATGTCTATCACCCAAAGTCACATCATTTTACATCACCTGATATTTGTCCCTCTTTACTCCCCTCCCCTGGTCACCCTTACCACCAGTAACCACTTCACTTTTATCTATGTCTGTGAGTCTCAGTTTTGTATCCCAACTGCGAGTGAAATCACATAGTTCTTAGCTTTTTTCCTATTTACTCATTTCACTCAATATAATGCTCTCAAGGTCCATTCATGTTGTCATAAATGGCAATATGTCACCATTTATTATGGCTGAAGAATATTCCATTGTATATATGTACCACATCTTTTTTATCTATTCCTTTATCAAGGAACACTCTGGTTTTTGCCATTGTCAATAATGCTACAATGAACATAGGGGTGCATGTGTTTATTCGTACCAATGTTTTTGAGTGTTTTGTGTAGACACTCAGTAGAGGGATTGCTGGGTCATATAGTAGTTCTATTCTTAATTTTTTTAAGCATGGGCATACAGAAAGGGACAGAGAGACAACAGGAAGGAAGAGAGATAAGAAGCACCAATTCTTCATTGCAGCACCTTAGTTGTTCATTGACTGACTTTCATATGTGCCTTGACTGGGGATCTCCAGCCAAGCCAGTGATCCCTTGATCAAGCCAACTACCTTGGGCTCAAGCCAGTGACCTGGGGGTTAAGCCAGTTACCTTTGGGCTCAATCCAGCTGCCGTGGGGTCATGTCTATGATACCAAACTCAAGTTGGTGAGCCCGCCCTCAAGCCCGCAACCTAGAGAGTTCAATCCTGGGTTCTCAGCATCCCAGGCCAATGCTCTATCCACTTTTCCACATCTGGTCAGGCTGTAATCTTAATATTTTGAGTAACCGCCATAATTTCTTCCATAATGGCTGTGCAGTTTACATTCCCACCAGAAGTAAATGAGCATTTCTTTTTCTCCACAGCCTTTTCAACACTTGTCATTATCTGTCTTGTTGATAATATTTGGATAATCAAACAGGTTTGAGGTGGTATCTTTATGATATCTGTGGTAACTTCTCTTTAATTTTGGATTTTGTTTATATTTCTTTCTTTCTTTTTGTTCATTTTTTTTGAATTTTTCTGAAGCTGGAAAAGGGAGGCTGTAAGACAGACTCCAGCATGCACCCGACTGGGATCCACCCGGCATGCCCTCAAGGGGGTGATGCTCTGCCCATTTGGGGCATTGCTCCGTTGTGACTAGAGCCATTCTAGCACCTGAGGCAGAGGCCATGGAGCCATCCTCAGTGCCAGGGCCAACTCCGCTCCAATGGAGCCTTGGCTGCAGGAGGGGAAGAGAGAGACAGAGAGGAAGGAGAGGGAGAGGGGTGGAGAAGCAGAGGGGTGCTTCTCCAGTGTGCCCTGGCCGTGAATCGAACCTGAGAATCCTGCACACCAGGCCGATGCTCTACCACTGAGCCAACCGGCCAGGGCCGGGTAACACTTTTTAATCGTCCTTTAGAGACATAGTCCCTAGCACAGGATGTAGAGGTGACAGGACAGGTACAGATTAATGGGAGGACACTTATACTCATGAAACTTTTTCTCAACGACTTAATAGTAACCACCTACACACACACACACACACACACACACACACACAACTAAAATACGTAGCTGAAAAAAGAAGATATAGAGGAAATAAATAAGGAATATCAGAAAACAAAAGCAACTGTCAGAAAATAAAGGAGAAATACCAAAGTAGACACAGAGCTACCAGAACACAGATCATAAAATGGCTACAGGAAACACTCGTGCATCAGTAATTGCCCTAAATGACAATAGATTGAATTTAACAATAAATAGGCACAGAAGAGCAAATTAGGTCAAAAGGTAAAACCAAGTACAGGCTGCCTTCCGAAAAACCATCTAAGCTGCAGGGACAAATGGCCAACAGATATATGAAAAGATGCTCACCTTCATTAGTTATTAGAGAAATGCAAATCAAAACTACAATGAGATACCACCTCTCACCTGTTAGATTAGCTATTATCAACAAGACAGGTAATAGCAAGTGTTGGAGAGGCTGTGGAGAAAAGGAACCCTCATTCACTGTTGGTGGGACTGTAAAGTAGTACAATCATTATGGAAGAAAGTATGGTGGTTCCTCAAAAAACTGAAAATAGAACTACCTTATGACCCAGCAATCCCTCTACTGGGTATATACCCCCAAAACTCAGAAACATTGATACATAAAGACACATGCAGCCCCATGTTCATTGCAGCATTGTTCACAGTGGCCAAGACATGGAAACAACCAAAAAGCCCTTCAATAGAAGACGGGATAAAGAAGATGTGGCACATATACACTATGGAATACTACTCAGCCATAAGAAATGATGACATGGATCATTTACAACAAAATGGTGGGATCTTGATAACATTATATGGAGTGAAATAAGTAAATCAGAAAAACCAAGAACTACATGATTCCATACATTGGTTGGACATAAAAATGAGACTTAGTGACATGGACAAGAGTGTGGTGGTTACCAGGGGTGGGAGGAGGGAGGACATGCGAGGGAAGGAGGGAGAGGGGAAGGGGGAGGGGGAGGGGCACAAAGAAAACTAGATAGAGGGTGACGGAGGAAAATCGTACTCTGGATGTTGGGTATGCAACGTAATTGAATGACAAGATAACCTGGACATGTTTTCTTTGAATATATGTACCGTGATTTATTGCTGTCACCCCATTAACATTAATAAAAATTTATTTAAAAAAAACAATATAAGAGGATTCAGAATCTTATAAAGCCATACATTTTTCATGTGTCTTTTTTCAAAGTTTTTCATGAAAAATATATTTTTCCACGTAATATTATCAGCCTAATAAGCTCTAAATACTAATTAAAAATCTTGGTAGCTTATTTGTATTTTGCACGTAGGTGTGTGGCTGACATTTAATACTCAATGTTAAATTTAACAAAATGCTCATATCTTGAACTGATGCTGCTCATAATGAATGTATCATCTAGTATGAAGAAGTCATTAAAAATGTATACAATCCAATGGTGCCAGAAACAATAGTTTCTGTACCCTACATTAGTCTTCTCTACCCCATCTACTATTTCTTTCTTTTCAAAAAAAATTATATATGAGATATATATATATCTATATATATCTATATATAATTATATATATATATATAATTTTGCTCCTTTCCTTCCGTGTACAGCAGGAGAGCCCACCACCCTGCAGGGTGAGTCCTGGGTTGTCTGGGTCCAGCGCTGTCACCCTAGGGTCCTCTTCACGTGAGGGTAGCAGGTGCACTGGAGGGGCACTGGGAAGTGTGGCTGTTCCTTATAAAAGCACTGAAGAGGCCCTGGCAGGTTGGCTCAGTGGTAGAACGTCGGCCTGGCGTACAGAAGTCCCGGGTTCGATTCCCAGCCAGGGCACACAGAGGAAGCTCCCATCTGCTTCTCCACCTCTCCCCCTCTCCTTCCTCTCTGTCTCTCTCTTCCCCTCCTGCAGCCAAGGCTCCATTGGAGCAGAGATGGCCCGGGCACTGGGGATGGCTCTGTGGCCTCTGCCTCAGGCGCTAGAGTGGCTCTGGTCGCAACATAGCGATGCCCTGGATAGGCAGAGCATCGCCTCCTGGTGGGCAGAGCATCGCCCCCTGGTAGGTGTGCCGGGTGGATCCCGGTCGGGTGCATGCGGGAGTCTGTCTGACTGTCTCTCCCCGTTTCCAGTTTCAGAAAAATACAAAAAAAAAAAAAAAAAAAAAAAAAAAAAAAAAAAAAGCACAGAAGAGGAAATAGTCTCTTTTTACATCTTTGGAGGTTGTTGTGAGACAAGATGAAGCCTAAAGCTGCTTCAGACCTCCTCCTACCGTCTCAGGTGAGCTGACGTGCTTAACAGAGGTAGGGGACACCGAGTCCCGGGTTCCCTGCTAAGGACACTGGCCCGAGGAATTGACCGACTCTGGAGATGTCCCATCTGAGGTCTGTCTTCTGTGTCAGATAGTAAGTTATAGAAAAATAATGAGGATGAGGTTGAATTTTCTTTTGGTGGCAGAAACCACCTTCATTAAAATAGTCATACCGTACACTGTAATTCTGCCGTATAATTTCACAGCACAGCTCTCACTCCTTCCTCTTAGAGAATAAAACGAGAGGAAAGTGCCACCCTGGATTGAATCAGAATTTATCTCCAACTGCATGCTTATTGCAAATGTTGTTATCAGTTTTTAAAATTTCTACACGACAATAACCTATTTCTCACAGCTAATACATAATATAGTTAAAATATGCATGAAATAAGCCCTGGCCGTTGGCTCAGTGGTAGAACGTTGGCCAGGCACGTGCATGTCCCGGGTTTGATTCCCTGTTCGATTCCTCTCTGTCTCTCTCTCTTCAGCTACTGCTGCCATGTTTCGACTGGTTAGCACACATCGGCCACAGGTGTTGAGAATGTCTCCATGGAGCTTCCACGTTCAGAGCTTCAAATGGCTCAATTGCAGCATGACCCCTGTGCACAGACCCTCGGTCCCAAACAGGGCTGGCCGGATGGATCCTGGTCCGAGCACACGTGAGAGTCTGTCCTTGTCTCCCCTCCTCTCACTTAGAAAAAGAAGGGAAAAAATGCCTGAAATAATCTTCAAATTTGCTTAAACATTAAATAGTTTTCTGTAACAGGAACGTGTGTTCAAATGACTATTCCTCTGAAATAAACTTCTGAATCAATTATCTACGCTTTAGATTTTAGATTCACACTGAAACTGACCATTCAGATGAAACCCGAGAGCAGAACCCACCGTCTTCTAATCATGTGAGTTGTCTTTCCCTGAAGCCCATCAGCTCTGTGTGTTGTTACAGTCTGTGGACGAAGAACTACATACCGATTTACAATTAGAGTTTCAGTGTTCTATGCAAGAGTTTTGATTTACTATTCTTGCTTATTTTTCATTATATATATTTTGTCATATTTACATTTTTTATTTTAATTAAGTGACATGAAGGGTACAGAGACCGAATCCTGCATGTGCCCAGATCAGCATCCACCTGCAGGCCCCCTATGTGGTGAGGCTCTGCCCATCTGGGGCATTGCTCGTAGATCAGCAACCGAGTTATTTTAGTGATGAGGTGAGGCCATGAAGCCATCCTCAGCATCCAGGGTCAACTTGCTCAAACCATTTGGCCATGGCAGCAGGAAGGGAAGAGAGAGAGAGAGAGAGAGAGAGAGAGAGGAGGAGGAGGGGAGGAGAAGCATATGGTCACTTCTCCTGTGTGCCCTGGCCGGGAGTGGAACCCGGGACTTCCACACGCCTGTCCAACGCTCTTCCACTGAACCAACCAGAGAGTTGCTTATTTTTTATTATATGTTTTCCAAGGTTTACTTCTATTGTTATTTTATTTTCAGTTTTTATGCATTGTGTTTTAAAGCATTTGGTTAAATTTCCTATTATATAAAATACTTATAGAATTCTCAAGACAAAACTATTAAATTATATATGTCTATCGAGGTTTTTTTTGTCACCCTCAACCCTTATTTTGAAACATAGGTAACCATTCATTAAAATTCTTTTTTGTTTCCATTTACACATATAAGGAGAAAGAGGGAGGAAGAGAGAATGTGTACTGCTCTGTTTCTATTCTCCTCTACTTTATATTTTAAAATATCACATGTTGTGCAAACACTCTTGTAGTTTCTTCCAAACACATTAGGAGACTGTTCCCAGCAGGATTCTCATTCTTTCCTCCAGTGCAGAGTCTCTCACTGTTTGCTGCACATCAGGGATTCACACATTCCCTTCTTTCCCAGCACTGTCTCTGACTGATGCTAAGGTGAGAGCCATCCAGGATTGTCCTGTGACAGACACTGAGGTTGTCACACAACCTGGAGGGTGCCAGAAATCCACCTTTCCACTAAAGTTGCATTTTTGTCCTCATGACTCAAAAATATAAGTGGGGAAAGGAACATCTCAAGGCAAAGAGTCAGCCCAGCACTGACTTGTATCTGAGACACAGAAAGACGGAAGTATTGAGGCCCCATTAGTCTATAAAAGGGGACTTCAAGAAGTATGAAGGTTAAGATAATTTCTTTTTTTTTAATCAGGGAAAAAGAGACAAAGGAACATGGTACAAAAATGGTGAAGGCACCACATTTTTACATGTGATCTGTATTTCCTATGGTAGCTGTCCCTTTTCAGTCCCCACGGGAAGAGGAACCATGTGTCTGTGTATGAGAAACAAAGACGTAGGAGACACCATGTCTGGTTCACTTCAGGCTCCTCCCAGCTCAGGGAGCCAGGCCTGGATACAGAATCCAGAAACATCAGGAAAAAGCCCGGAGGGAAACAAGGACACCTTCCAATTCCCCTGTGGCCACAATGCAGGCGTGTAAGTGAACAGTATCCTTGTACAGTGATGACACCCTCTTTCTCTCTTCTTTCTAATTCCTGTCCTGGAAGCTGTGTGAAGCAGACAACTTTGACTCCATATTTCATTGAGAAAAATTTATAAAGAAATGTGGGCAGAAGGTGGACCTAGGGGCACAGGAGATGGTAGGGTGACTACACAGGGACCAGGGCAGGCATGAGATAAGGTACTGCTATCAGCATGGGGACTTCTGGGTCAAGTGCAGGCTGAGGAGGCCGTCACGGAGGACGTGTTCTGCAGGGTCACTGACCGGGGACAAACCAGAGCCCGAGGAAGCGCTCTCTGTGGAATAAGAGCCGAGCAGGAAACCTCATGCTGCAATGACGCTGGGACAGGGGCTCTTTATCCTCCGTGTCAGCATGGTCACGTCAGCTCAGGAGCCCTGCAGACAGAGGGGACGCTGTGTCCAGTCCCAGCCACACCCAGCTTTGCCCCCACCCCCCACCGCCTCCTGTCACAGCTCTGAAGTCAGGACAGAAATGCTCCTATGTCACCCGGAGCCAAAGCTCCTGTAGAGAGGGCCTGTCCTAAGTGGTGAGAAGAGGCTTACTGCACACGCCTGACCACACGTGTTATAGTAATATAAGGTTACAGTAATTAAATATATAACAATATAAAAATATGGAAGATATATAAAAGTAATTAAAATGATATTCAAAATAATTATTAAAATTAAATAAAGTTATGCCATTTGGATAGGAATTAATATAGTGGCTTCATGCCATAATTCTATAATGTGATAAACAGACTGTGACTTATAAGCAGGGCCCAGTCAGTATGTGTGTGAAGTTTATACATAGATAAAAAGTGGCTTGGTGTTATTTACATTAACTTTGTAAGTTAATGTGAATAAGAACATCTTAAAAAGTGTTTTGATGTAAAGATTTCAGTAGATAAACATAAGAGAAAATTCCCTGCGAGGAACTCCCAGAAAGGTGGTTTGAGGTGATAATCCTGTAGACCAGTGGTGGTCAACCTGGTAGCTACCGCCCACTAGGGGGCGCTCCAGCTTTCCTGGTGGGCAGTAGCGGAGCAACCAAAGTATAAATAAAAAGATAGATTTAAGTATAGTAAGTTGTTTTTAAAGATTTATTCTGCCAAACTTAGCAAAAATCTGACATAAAGTACTTGGTAAGTAATTATTATTATATGCTTTAACTTGCTGTAACTCTGCTTTATAAATTTTATAAAGTAAAGTTACTTCCCTACTTTATAAATCACCATTTCTGTGGAACAGGTGGGCGGTTAGAAAATCTTACTACTAACAGAGACAAAAGAGTAGGCGGTAGGAATAAAAACGTTGTCTACACCTGCTTTAGACTGGCACCTGTTAGAAGGTAGGTTGAGGTGATAATCCTATAGATTGACACCTGTTAAAAGGTGTTGGCCAGAAAAGATACTAAAGCTGAGGGGCCCCTGCTGTGATAGTCCCCCAGACTCTAATGTTGATGTGGACTGTCTCCACACCACTCTGAGCTCTGACAAAAGCCAGCGAAGAGGAGCACCTGGACGGGGTCTCCTTAAGCTATACCCAAACTCACCAAAAGGATTTGTGAGTAATAAATTGCCTGTGTGATTATTGTAACTAACTTGTGTGTCAGTCCTATCTTTCCTCTGGTGGCACTTAACAGTAGCAACCTCATAGCCACCTCAAGAGTAGTCTCAAAGAGGCTGCCAGCCTTGCGAATAAGCAGGAGGGTCCCACTGCACGGGGAAGTCGAATCAGGGACGCCTGATCAACGTAGAGCTTGGGCTCTACTAAGACAACAAGTCACAGCCAGAGTCCTCCCATTATTCTGTCCCTGTCCTGTCACCTCCACATCCTGTGCTAGGGACTGTATCTCTAAAACAGGATTAAAGAACGTTACCTGTTGGATGAAGTCCAGAGTGTCCTGGGAAAGAGAAGGAAGACACACACTCAAAGATAGGAAGGTGAATCTGTCCCCAAACACATCATCACCAGC